>NC_071506.1:249652231-249959493 GCF_027887155.1 Malaclemys terrapin pileata
GGGAAAAAAGTGCATTCGTCCAATGCAAGAGCACACAGGGCAACATGTGACAAGACTGTCCCGCTATACCGAAATAGAATTTTTCCACATTAAGTCAAAATGAGACAAAAAGAAACAAAGTTGGAATAGATACAAAGCTGACATGAAAATACTCCATTTTGATTTTGAATTAATCCAATATTTTCATTGAAAATTTTTTTTTTTGAAATTGTCATATTCCTGCAAAACAGTTTTATTTTGATGAAACTTCATTTTCCAACAGAAAACTATTTTCTGACCAGCTCTATTTGTAAGGAACAATCCATTAGTGCCTCACCCAGGCTACTCACATCATCCAAGTTACTAGATATATTTTCTTTTGTACTAATTCTGGGCATGCTAACTCCATACCGAGCTAGGTGTTATCAATTCTACTACTATACACTAAAATAAAGAAGATAGCAGACAGGGAAGTTACCTGCTCACCATTTAGCATTTACTACCCTGAATTGTTATAAATGGGTTGCAGCCTAGGAGAAAACAAAACTAAATATTCTCAGGTCATAAGGCCTTCCAGAAGAACGACCAAAACGTAATTTAAAACACCTATATCTCAGCTAACAACACTAGAAAACAGAATCAGTGATGTGGCCGGTAGGTAGCCAGGAGTGAGTCAGATCACGTGTCGGCACCTCAGTCGCCCCATTGTTAAAACTGGGATAAGGACAGTTGCCTCCCTTACAAAATGCTTTGAGATCATCAGCTAAGAGCTAGGTATTACTATTAACAAACAGGGTTTTACCACAGGGACAAATACCTACTAGCCCATATTCAGTGAGAGTTTAGGAAAAGTTTCCTTCCCCACAAAACAAGAGGCTGAAGTTTCCTTCAGACAGAAGCAACAGTGGGCACTAGAGAGGGGTTAAATCCCTCCAGCAGTGGTGACACCACATGGCCAGGTCTTGGGTGAAACAAGGGAGCCTTCAACCATCAATTACTCTGAGTCTTTTGCAACTAACATCAGAGTTAATAAACAGCAACAGAGGTGAAGAGCAGCTTATTAAGTTCTGGGGAGATTGTCGCCTTCCCGCTGACATCTTTCTGAAGGGGAGGCTGATCTCCTGGTTAATAAGGGTTCTTGGCAGCTGGCTCCTCCTCTTTTCTTTATTGTCAAAGAAACAATGAAGACAGAAAAATCATCAGTTAATTGCAGCTATCGGATATTAAAGACAAACATAATATTTGCATCCTGTGATGGAATACAACCCTGTATTCACGCCCTACGTACTATTTTAATAATCTTTGTACAAGGCATGCCTTGTAAGGTATCATTTGAAAATTCATAATTTGCTGGTCCTGATAAAATATGTGTGGCAGCATTGTATGTGAAGTTATAAGATTCCCCTGTATGATGTTATTAACATGTTCCAAACCACACAGCCCTGCCCAGGCAGGATTTGGCAAATAGGTCTGTCCTAAACAAAGGAATGTGTGCTTGCCTTAATTTGAATTTAATCAGTAAACAGAGTCAAACAGGAAGGGTAAATAAAAAAGCTCAAACTACCAGGAAAAAACCTCAACAAGGAACATCCTTCCACATAGACTCTGTCTCCTGGCTCTGAGCTGAAGGGGGGCTGAAACTATAAAAAGGAAGGGCAAACACAAGACACCTTGTCTCGCTCTCTCTGCCTTTCCATCATATTCTCAGCACCTGAGTGGGAAAAATGGAAACAGCCATTGGACTGGGGGAGGGAAAATCCTGATCTGAAGAGTTTGGTCAGTAATCTTGCTGGAAATGTGGTGAAAAATTTTGCTTGAATCTAATATCATTTGTTAAATTGGGCACTCAGAAGTATTTTCTCTTTATTTTTCTTGTAACCATTTCTGGCTTTTCTGCATCATTACTTGTAAATCTCTTAAAATCTCTTTGTAGTTAAACTTATTTTATTGTTTTATCTAATCCAGTGTGTTTAAATTGAAGTGCCTGGGTAACTGAATTCAAGGTAATAACCTGGTATATTATTTCATTAAAGGAATAACAGACTTATTATATTTGGACTGTCCAGGAGAAGGCTGGACAGTATACAACATACATTTCTGGAGGAAATCTAGGACTGGGAATGTATTGGAGTCACTCTGCAATAACACCAAATCTGGTGAGAACCAGGATGTTATTGCAGGTTGCAGTTACACAAACATCTGGGAGTGGCCTGCATGCTGATGGCTAGTTGTGAGCAGTCCAGGTTGGAGACTAAAACAGCAAAGCATTGCAAGAAACCTCAGGTTACAGGGCAGGAGTGACACAGGCCCCCACTGGTCTGGATTGTACCTTTGTAGTCACACATCCCTCAATATTTTTTCTGTATTTCATTGCCATAGTGCCTGCCAGCAACTATCTATTTAATTTAAGACTGAGGCTTCTTTCCAATTAACATCATACATTTAGAAAGGTTTATAGCTCAGCTGGACTGCATTTGTCATAGCAATTTTTAAGTCCAGCTCCAGAGCAATTTTTCTCAGAGCATTTTATTGTTCATAGTCTCTAGTTTTGAGAGCATAGAACATAAATTAGATGTGTAACTGCAGGGCAGGGACCATTCTCTCTCTCTCATATTTGGAAATTCCTGCCACCCAGGGGCTGATGCAACAAATAAATAGGAAAAAATGATAAAATAAATAATTGGGGTACATAGAAGTGCCTAAAAGATAAGGTTGGCAGCACATGTGTTTCCATTCCCAGCGAATCTGGCCTTTATGGCTTGTCTACATGGGAAATTGAAGAGCATAGCAGCAGTGGAACTATTCCACTATAGCTAGTCCCACGGGGACACTATTCCTGAATAAAAAGGACTTTATCCCACTATCCCAATTTATGCACCCACACAATAGCATCCAGAATCTAGCCCTTGGGTATAATTTATTACAAGTGTCTTACGTGCTTAGAAGCCTAAGGCTAGGTCTACACTACCCGCCTGAATCGGCGGGTAGAAATCGACCTCTCGGGGATCGATTTATGGACACGACAATCGATCCCCGAATCGGCGCTCTTACTCCACCAGCGGAGGTGGGAGTAAGCGCCGCCGACAGAAAGCCGCAGAAGTCGATTTTGCCGCCGTCCTCACAGCGGGGTAAGTCGGCTGCGATACGTCGAATTCAGCTACGCTATTCACGTAGCTGAATTTGCGTATCTTAAATCGACTCCCCCCCTGTAGTGTAGATGTACCCTTAGTCTGAAAGTCAATGGGCCTTAGGCCCCTAAGTGCCTAAGACTTGCCTATGCTAGAAAGTTTTGCTGTTTTACCTATGCCAGTATAATTAAAGCCACAACCTCCTCTGTGAATGCAGTTTTATCAATATAAACCTGCTTGTACTGGTATAGCTAATTACAATTTGGGTAGCAAAATAAGCTGTACCAGTATAAGCACCTTTATACAGGTATAACCCTGCCTACACTAGGGCTTATACTGGTATAAATATTGTTTAAAAAAACCACACTCCTAAACAATAGAGCTTTTCTACTGTTTGACCAGGCCTAAGTCACTTCTGAAAATGGGTCTTTAACTACTAAGTCATTTAAGTACTTTTCAAAATTTTACCCCTTAATTTTTAAAACAATTTTCCAAAGTCATTTACATATTATTTTAGCCTTGTTCTCTACAGCATTCTGAAACATGAAACTAGTCTGAGCCTACATTGCCTTGTTTCCTCAAATGCAGCAGTATCCTGTCATGTTATTTCTCTGTTCCAAACCTGAGCATTAAACTGGACAGGAGTTTAATAATAACTAATTGCACATGTTAGGCTTATTAGTTCCATACAGCAGAGCTCTGGTACTACCCAATATGCTGTAAACACTATATTCATTTTAATATACTTTGTAACATACTGACAGAAAGGCCAAAAATGCTTCTTCCTTTATGGAAAAGTCCTATAGAATATAATAGAAAATTATATCACGAATGTAGATTTCTATTAGATTGTTGAAAAGCCTGTAGAAAAGAGACATTCTCTATTTAATTCTATGAGTATCTCAAGTGGTATCTACAGATCTCTATTAAATTACTTCAAAACTCTATTGATCTTATTCCTATTAAATTCTACAGGATTTTGCAATAAGGGCTATCCCATAGAACTATATTCTTTCTTCTCCTCCATTGTACTACGTGTATTCTGTTTGGGTGATGGGAAAGCAGGATGGAAGATACACTCTAAACTAAACTTTGGTCATTTCATTTACTCCATTTCTCTACTTTCCTTTCCTGATCTGTTTGGTTTTTTTAAGAAACTTACCATCTTTGGGGCAAGGTCTGTCTTTTTGTTCTATGTTCATACTGCACCTTAGACAATGGGGTCCTGGTTCATAACTGAGGCTCCTAAATGCTATGACAGTACAAATAATTTTAATCATCTTGGGGCTTCTGTCTGTGGCAGGGCACGTCTGATTTAAATACAAGATGGAGGGCAATCCACGTCTGATATAAACCCCTTCTACTAGGCAGAGCCTCTGTGCAGTTCTGATGCTGGGAATCTGGAATTAGTTCTGCGAGAGGAAGCAGACAAACACACACACCCCCCTTAGTCTGATACAGCCACCTTGCATAGAGACTGCTTTCATCTACCCCCTTGTCCTTTGAGTGAGGTAACCTCATAATCTTTGGAAAAAATCACCCACCGTGTGTTGCTCTCTCAGGTTAAGAGAGAATTGAGAGACATTATCATTCACTATGCTCCAGTGTAAATTACAGTGTAACATGCATTCCCACTGTCAGGGCTGGCTCCAGCATTTCTGCCGCCCCAAGCAAAAAGAAAAAAAAAAAAAAAGCGGCGATCGGCGGCAGCAATTGGGAAAAAAACAAAAAAAGCCGCAATTGGCGGTGGCAGTTCAGCGACAGGTCCTTCACTCCTAGAGTGAGTGAGGGACCTGCCGCCCCCAAACTGCCGCAGGTGCTGCCCCTCTCTCTTGGCTGCCCCAAGCACCTGCTTGTTAAGCTGGTGCCTGGAGCCGGCCCTGCCCACTGTCTTTCCTTCTCCCCACTCTCCTTCCCCATATTTCAATCAAAGGATCAGAATGGGGGGTGCTAACAAGATGGACACAAACTCCTACTCCAGGGGTGGGCAAACTTTTTGGCCGGAGGGCCACATCAGGTTTCGTAAATGGTATGGAGGGAAAGGGGTCGTGGGCCAGCCCCCACCTCCTATCTACCCCCCCGAGACTCCTGCCCCATCCAATGCCCCCTGTTCCCTGACAGCCCTTCTGGGACCCCTGCCCAAGCCACACACCCTTGCTCCCTGTCCCCTGACTGCCCCCGGGCCCCCACAGCCCCATCCAACCCCTCCTCTCATTCCTAAAGGCCCCCCCGGGACCCCTGCCCCATTAAACCACCCTTTTTCCCTGTCCCCTAACTGCCCAGAACCCCTGCCCCTGACTGCCCCCTGCCGTCCCATCCAACCCCCCTCCTTCCTGACTGCCCCCCCGGGACCCCTGCCCCATTAAACCACCCCTTTTCCCTGTCCCCTGACTGCCCAGAACCCCTGCCCCTGACTGCCCCCTGCCATCCCATCCAACCCCCCTCCTTCCTGACTGCCCCCCCCGGGACCCCTGCCCCCATTCAACCTGTTTCCCCCCGACCACCATCCATGCCCCCGCCCCCTGACCACCACCCTGAACTCCCCTGCCCTCTATCCAACGCCCCCTGCTCCCTGACCGCACTGCCTGGAGCACGGATGGCTGGCGGCGCTACATCCGGACTTTTCCGGCTGGAGCCGGGCCACGCTGCTGCTTCTGCTGCCGCCACCGCCACCACCACACAGCACAGATCACTGGGTCAGGCTGGGTCTGCAGCTGTGCTGCCCCAGGAGCTCACAGCCCCGCTGCCCAGAGCATTGCACCAGCGGCGGAGCGAACGAGATGAGGCTGCAGGGGAAGGGGAACAGCAGGGGAGAGGCTGGGGGCTAGCCTCCCAGGCCAGAAGTTCGGGGGCCCGATAGGACAGTCCTGCAGGCCAGATGTGGCCCGTGGGCCGTAGTTTGCCCACCCCGTCCTACTCTGTAAGGAGGGCATCCTGTCGACCCACCAACTCTATGGCAACATGACCAAAATCACGCCACCAGTTTTCACTGCAGGACTTCTGCTTTACCTTATTCTGAGAGTGAGAGATGGCTCATAACTTACCACGCTTTTATAGCAAATGGACTTGCTCTGGATAGATTCTACTAAGCAGAGATGCCTTCCCTTAGAGGCAATAATACCTACTACAAATCTCTATCAAGATTCTGTTCTCCATTGTCCAAATTTCTCTGCTGGTGTTTATCTCTCCGATCTGCAGATGTTTGACTAAGTGCACAGGTGCCCACACATTTGTAGTCAAGATCCAATCTAATATTTGGCCAATACACAACATGAAAACTATTTTTATGGGGAAATGAGAGTCATTACAGAGCATACACACTTTGTGAGTTGTTTTAGCTTTGACCCCTGAAGGGCTGCCTTCTAGCTCAGTATGGGGCATTGTTAGCAAATACCTCAGTAGAATGAGGATGGTACAAAAGATCAGAAATTTTAGAGGGAGGGAATACCCAGTAATAGCACGGAAAAACCGTAAGTTCTGGCTGCAGTAATTGGCCCAATTTTTTTCCCCTCAGGCGTAATAAGTGTGCATTTGAAAATGCATACATACCCATTGCACTTGCACATACATCTCTGGTAATTGTGCATATAGCATGCAGAAATTGTGCATGCTAATACCCATTCTCATGCAAACACCTCTGTTTTATAAGTGCAGCTTTTGCATCTATGGATGAGAACTAGGCCCTTCATGTGTATCTTGTTTTGAATTGCACCTTATCATGCAGCTTTGAAACTTGTATTAAATGCAGAGAACTTAGTCTGAGATTTACTCATGAGCCCAAGAGATGCATACACATCGGTTTATTTTTGTTTGGAAAGCACACCCTGTGCGAGTTGCCAAGTCATTACAATGTTATGGGCCTCAATCATAATTTTTAAGAGAATTTATTTGTTTATGTTTTATTGCCCCAGCGGTGATTAGCTTCTGCTAGAAGGTCAGTGTGTTATTCTGCTGCAAGGGCTTGAGATGAACTTCAGATGAAATTAATAATTCTACTATAGCTGTAGCCAATGACAGCAGTTCGAAGCATCACTATTAAGCAAGTGGAAGAAGATGACACTCACGCTTTGACACCATTCAATATCCACGAGGTTTCACCAAGTTTATATGCTGAACATAAAGAAAAAAAAATCTGTAACCAATTCATTGCCACATACCTTGTGTAAATGCATTTTTCTGAATGAAGTAAGAATTTTGTGGACTAAATCCTGAGTCTCCAGCCTCCACAGGCAGGGGAAAAACACTATTAATGCAAAGAAGTAGGAGCAGAGAGAACTAAAAAGAATAAAATGTCTCTAGGCAGCTCCTTTTCAATTCAGACTGGAGAGGTTAGAGCAGGATTTCCCAAACGCTGAGTCCCAACTCACCGGTGGGTCATAGGAAGGTTCTAAAATTGCTATGTCCAGAGCCAGATTAACCCATCACCGGACCCTGGCCTAGGCAAACACACGTTTCTCCTGACCTAGTATGGAAGGGAGGCCCTGGGGAGCGGGGCGTGTTGGAGAGCGAATTCACCCTGCACTCACTCCACAGCTTCAGCTCCTGTCCCATGGGGCTGGGCCTGGCTCCCCACTCCAGGCATTGCAATCTGGCACACAGGGTCGCAGTGCCACTCACACCTTGGCCCAGACGCCCCTACATCATATTCTGTCTTATTCCCTCCATCATCATGGAGGGGAGACTATGATGACAGAGGGGACAGGAGCCACCCACTGCATGGTAAGTGCAAACCAGGCTTGGCAATCAAACCCCAGGGTCTCCCCTCCACGCTGGGATTATGGTTGCTATATCGGGGCAGAAGGTGCACATATGTAATGGTGGGTCACAAAGTGAGACAAAATGCAGCTAGTGGGTTGCCTTAGAAAAAAGTTTGGGAACCACTGAACCATTGGGTTAGAGAACAACTTTAGGTTCACTCAACATACCTAAAAGCCCTGCTTCCTGGATTATTTGCACAATAGCTGCTCTAGATTCAGTATTGATGAACATACTTTAGGTTTTAGTTAATGTGAGGTTGGGTTTGGATAGCCATGCAAAAATCTGTTTGCTCATCCAAACCATTATTAACCTTCACATTATATTGCAGTTCCGCTTATCGGCCTCAATTAAGTCAAAGCCTGTTGTACTAGGCACTAGAGAAATACATCTCTTGAGTTTGTACATTTGGGCTGGAAATCTTATGGGAACATTTTGTACTTCATGCTTCCAGTTGGGCTGCAAATAACCAAAGAAGAGTAGATACATGAGAAAATGAAATATAATGAGGAAAAAGTCAGCCAGTTCAAGTGACAAAAGAAATTCAGTTTGACTTTTGGATGAAGGTTTTTTTTCTGTGTTGGGAAATGTTTTGAGATACATTGAAGTATCCTGAAGCTCAACATACCTTGTTATTTCATTAACACATCCTCAAAGCACAATGACACAGATCATTGTTATGATCCTTTGGACTGCACCATTAAATCTTAAAATTCTTAACATCTATATAAAGTCAATGAGAGTTTTAGGTGCTCTAGAAATGTCAGATCTGCTACTTGATACGTATCTTTTGTGTGGATAACTGTGGATAACTGTGTACTATAGGTTACATCTTTTTTTAAGATGTATTTAAAAAAAAAGATGTAATACAAATATAATTCCAAAATTGAAAAAAAGAAGTTCAAAAGTGCTCCTGGAGCTGTTAAATGATAATTATCTTTTCGTACTCCTAGGACCTCACAATGAATATTATTTGTAAAAAAAAATTCTTCCCCCCTGACATTCCTAGAGTAGGCCATGTTTGCCAAGTTTCAGCCCAGAGTGATTCTTTACGACCAAATTATGAAATCATGAAAATAAATATTGATACAACTCAAAATATTTAGTGGCACAAATGGAAGAAAGTCCCTTTATGACACTACCTATTCTGTGATAAATTACAATAATATTCTAACACTAAAACGCTGGTGTAAAAACAAACAACCAGTCTAGCTTTTCTTAATTTAAAACAGGAATAATTATGATCGCTAGTGGTATCCTACACAAAACCTGAATCCTACCATTCTGAAACAGGAATCTGGCAGATAATAGTCAAATCTCTCTCCCAATTGCTCTCTTTTTGGGGGTGGGAAGGTTAGATATTTATTTATTTTCTTTACTGATTTGTTAGCTTTTCTTTTATGCTCATTCCCATAGCATCTGCCTTCTGAAATAAATGAGAATGGGGAGACTCTCTTTTTCGATTAATGAAAACATTTATATGGCACCTTCCACACAGAAGAATCCCAAAGTGTGTAAGGGTTACCAGGAGCACCTCACCCTTCATTAAATTGAAGCTACATCAATAGAGAGAAACCTTTTCCTTAGGTAATTAATTATTCTGAAACAGAAACTCAAACTGCTTACACTGCAGGAAAAACCACCCAAATCCAAAATATACTGATGACTACAAATGATTATCTTAATTATATTATACTGAGAAGGAGAAGGGAACACGCATCATGATAATGACATTATCTGAAGAATCACATCTTATATTAACCAGACCCTGAGGTCCTTCCTCAGTTTTTTAATCTAACTCCCACTGATTAAAATCTGAGTAAGACCCTCCCAGTTTGAACCAAGAATAAAATAAAATGGGCCCACATCTTGAACTGGTGTAGATGGGTGGAGCACCAGTGCCTTCAATTGAGTATGTCAATTGACACCAGCTGAGGATCTTACCCAGTGTAGGTAGTGCATCCTCAACTCCCCTCACTGTGTTGTTTGAAATCTTTGGGCTAACCAACATTCTTTCTCAGGTAAAACTCCCATTAATATGAAGTACATGGGAGTTTTGCCTTAGGAAGAACTGAATAAGGATTTCAGGGCCTGGCCCTCTGAAAATTTAGTTCAAGATCTGAGTAAGGAGGTAGCGTTTAACTTCTATTGAAGAATAATTTCAAACCAAAAATATTTCAAATGGGATACCAAACAATGTTCATTAATCTAATCAATATTTGTGAACTCTTGCTTTGTTACTATTTGTCTGGGACATAAACTAACACTCCCAGCAGATACCATCCTCTTTCTAGGAAAATGGAATCATTCCTTGCATACATTACCGTACAAAAGTGGCAATGGGCTACTACAAAAACTGAACATCTGTGTGAAGATTTTATATATACCCAATTGGAAAAAGAGCCATATTTCAGCACACCATTCAGTCCCCAACAACTCAGAGTAAGTGTTGATAACCCCAATTATTCCAAATTAAGGTGCTTTCTACTACAGTGTTCTTGTCTTTTATAGTTTAATATTCCCTCACTCCCACAATCTTCTTTATAAACATTTAGAATGAAACTTGAATTAAAATATTTTAAAAGCCAGAAAAACACTAAGCTGCATACCAGGCATGAACAGCTGTATTAGCCATCTGCACACCACCATATGTTGGATGCTTGATTAAGGGTGAGCAAGGCAGGGATATGAAGCACACAGCACACCCAGAGCATGGTTAAGAAGCTGTGCTTCCCTTATCACTTTCTTTCTTTTAATTTTTCACATTATTTTCCAGTGGTTTTTTTTTTTTTTAAATCATTCTCTATCTGCAGAGGTTAGACCTCATGAATCAAAACATCATGCAATTCCCAGCCTGGTATATTTCAAGTATCACTTTCAGACATCCGTCCCATATTTTATAATAGTTAACTTTGATTATTGCAGCAATATTCCATCAAACCAGGTATTTTAATACTCTCCTATGGCTAAAAAGAGAGGACTTTTAAGAAGAGACATATGGAAAGGTTTATGCACCTGCTTAATTTTACAGGATGTAACTAGCTGTAATCCAGTCTTTGCTATCAGGTTTCAAAACAAACCAATAGGGCCAGTTCTGACTTTTTTGCTGCCCCAAGCAAAAAAAAAAAAAAAAAAAAAATACAGACCAGCAGGGCAGCCAGACCCGGAGGCAAAGAAAAAAAATAATAAAATAAAAAAATACAGACCAGCCCAGCAGCCAGACCTGGAGAGGGAGGGATAGCTCAGTGGTTTGAGCATGGGTCTGCTAAACCCAGGGTGGTGAGTTCAATCCTTGAGGAGCCATTTGGGGATTGGTTCTGGTTGGAGCAGGGGGTTGGACTAGATAACCTTCTAAGGTCCCTTCCAACCCTGATATTCTATGATTCAAAACAAAAAAATATGGCAGCTGTGCCACCCTAAGATTGGATAGAATTCTGCCACCCCAAGCATGAGCATTCTTGGAGCTGGCCCTGCAGACTAGAATCATAGGTCGGATTCACCACAAGGTTTGAAAACCCTATGCCAATGTTGGCCCAACTTTGAAGTGAATATGAACCCAAGGCAGATTTTTAAAAACTTGGTTTAAAAAAAAAATCAGATATCTTCAAAACCCAAATTCTTTGTGAAACTTGAGGAGTGGGCATATATGTGAATTGAAACCAATAACCTGTGAATTTTAGATTTCTACACCAAATATCATTTGCTTTTTCTCCTCCAGCAGCCATAGTTGCAGCTTGCTAGCAAGATCTTAAATCCCAAATGGTTTGCAAGCATTTGTGCCTGAAACTTCTAGATTTCTCACTCTGCTTGCAAGCCGTTAGTATACCCTGCACCCCTCCAGAAATAAATTAGTAATAATTATATTACTGCTAATGATCCAGCTACAATACTTATCAATAACTTCAAGAACTCATTGAAAGTACATAAAATGATTTACAGTTTTGCACATTGTAATTCTATCTAGCTGCCTAGCATAAATCCTAGGCAATTACATTTAGTACAATCAGGCTAGACTAAACAGAGTAAATAGTGTTTACTAACCATGTCTTTTCAAGATGTTGTTAACAAGCTACAGCTGTGACTGTTGGAGGAGAAATAGCTTGAAGATTTGGAAGAAAAGCTATTTAATACACAACAAAGACTAAAGCAATGTGTAAATGGGTATCTAGAGATAGTTTTCAAACATTTACATTCCAAACCTTTCCAAAATATTCTATCTTGCAAAGTGTTTTATAATGACTAGATATCAGCTGAGCAGGTATTGTTCAGGTCTGGGTCTGGATTAGGTTTAGGCTCAGGTCAGGGGTGAAAGTAAGTCCAGTGACTTACCGGTAGGCTGGGGCCAGCTCTGGCCCCCAAAAGGGGTGGAGCCTAGGGCAGAAGGGGCGTGGCTGGGGGAGTCAGAGCCAGTCCCAGCCCACCTTGTAAAGTAAGTGCCCGGAGTTCCCGTAGCTATTTAAAGGACCGGGGCAGCAGAGATAGCTAGAGCCCCGGGCCCTTTAAATAGTCCCTGGAGCCCCCTGTTACCCCTGTTACCCCTGTTATCCAGGACTCCCCTGCTTCTACTGCCCTGGCCCTTTAAATAGCCGCCAGAGCCCTGGAGTAGTGGCAGTGGGGCTCCGGTGGCTATTTAAAGGGCCGGGGCAGTAGAAGCAGTGGGAGTCCTGGATTTTTTAAATAGCCCCCAGAGCCCCACAGCCCTACCCCAGGGCTCCAGCAGTGGGGGCTCTGGTGGCAATTTAAAGGGCCTGGGGCTCTAGCTGCAAGATATCTAGAATGCAAGATATTCCTCATTGCTATTTTCTGTTTTTAATATACTGAATGTCTGGATGAGTATTTAGTGCTCGCATAACTCTCACTATCAGAGCTGGAAACAAGTTGACAAACAACTGCAGGTGGGATTTCTATTGATTTGAATTGTTTCACAGCTCTGCTTATGGCACTGTCTTTCCTACATGTGCTTTCAGCACGTGATAATGGCAGATTGCCATGTTTATAGGCCAAGTTTGTTTTTTGTTTGTATTTGGATTTTAGCCAAGATTTTCAAAAGTAGGATGCTAAAAAGTTAGACTCCTAAATCCATATGTCAGCAGCTAAACAAGTAGTATTCTTTCCAAAAGTGCTGAGCACCCAGCAGCTCCCTTTAACCTCATCACTTTGAAAAATCTGGCCACAACCTATCATCTCTCATTCCATATGGAAAGTTCAATTCCCACCTCTGATTGGCCCATCATGCCAGCCTCCTTCACCCACTTTTCAATCAAGCACCTTAGTGCTTTCTTCCATGCTGCCCCTCACGCTTGGGAGAAGCTCCCTGTCAATAGCCACAAAATAATTCATTATCCACCTTAAAACTCTCTCCTCTGCCATGAAGCCTACAAAAGCCAAGGCAGCTGGTGTTCTGAGACCACTGCCCATCATGCTGACCCATATTGTTTCATTGTTTCCTTGTACTTCCCCATTAGCCTGCCTTGTCTTATACTTAGTTTGAAAGTTCTTCGGGGCAGGAGCTGTCTTTTTGCTCTGTGTTTGTACAGCACCTACACAATGGGGTCATGGTCCCTGACCTGGGCTTCTATGTGCTACCATAATACAAATAATTAACAAAATAAATAATAAAGGCACCTAACTTTAGGATCATATTTTTGAAAATCTTGATCAAATTCTTGTCTGGTGCTAGCTCTGCACCATGCAACGATTCCATCTATAGCGAGAGGGGATTTTTGGTAAGTCAATTTGAATGGCCAAATGGCCACTTCACACTGCCAAAGAAGCACAAAAAAGAGTTATAAGCAAGAACAAGTGTCTGGCTCATTATATCTAAATGCTGGAATCAAAATGCCATGAGAGCTCCCCTATACATTTAGATCGTTTGTATATAAATGCTGAAATGAAAGTCACTAGGACCCTCAGGTAACACTTGTGCATTTTATATCTAAATCCTAGAGTAACAGTCTCATAAGAGACTCACTTTTCTGTGGTTGTCCCTATTTATTATTCTCCAATTAACTTATTACACTGATCAGTGTCAAATTCTGCTCACAATTAAATCTGTGTGTCCCCCACTGAAATCAAATAGGATGTAAATGAGAGTAACTGAGGGGAGAACTTAGCACACAATATTTGTTGCAATATACTAAAATGAAATTATTTCCACTTGAAACCAGGATTCACCACTGACATATAAAAATACAAGCTTGAGTTTAAACATTTCAGTAAACCATTGCTGAAAAATGTGTGCAGCCATTCCTATCCTTTCAGCCCAGCTTGTTGTTTGAGAGGTAATTGCTTAGGAGTCACTTTTCTGGTAGCTTCTGGAATAGACTTTTAATCAAGTAAATGCCTAGTCCTGTGAAATCTATACATTTACCTTGAAGTTATTGGGGCACGATATGTTATCTGAGCTGCATCTAGATTAATGAAATCATTTGAAATAACTTAAAATTACACTGGACTTCACTTCCATCTACAAGATTATAAACAAGAAATGTGTTGACTGCATAATGTTATACAGCTATAGCTCAGCCATTTATATGCCTGTTTTTCATTTCATCTGCATAAGCATTCTTTAGATTGTTCAATACATTTTTATGTCACTTAATTTCAGTAACTTTTTCCCCAGTTTACGTGCATTTGTTCCTTAGTTTCTCTACCACATTGATTTTTTAGGCGTATTGTCTAATATTTTGAATTACTTTCTCCTTTCCTACTTTACTTTTTTATTCTACACACATCAATCAGTTTTATTTATCAACAACTTCCCCGCAGTTTCCTCTTTTAGCAGCTCTGGTGCTCTACTGTTGAGTGAAAAAGTAAACAGCCAGTGCTCTAATTAGTTGGTTGGGACTTTCTCCTGCCATTTCCCTGGAGAAGCAAGATGCAAAGGATTAAGTTTATCAGTTATCTGCCTCCTGCAAGTGGGGAGCTGGCCAAGATAAATTAATGATTCATAATGATATAGCACCTTCCATCCAATGACCTCGAACCACATTACAAAAATTAGTTAATCTCTTTTGAGAGCAATTATGCCAAGTAATTATTGTTATCGCCTCTTAGAAACTAAGGGTACATCTACACTACAGGGGGGAGTCGATTTAAGATACGCAAATTCAGCTACGTGAATAGCGTAGCTGAATTCGACGTATCACAGCCGACTTACCCCGTTGTGAGGACGGCGGCAAAATCGACTTCTGCGGCTTTTTGTCGGCGGCGCTTACTACCACCTCCGCTGGTGGAGTTAGAGCGCCGATTCGGGGATCGATTGTCGCGTCCCAACGGGACGCGATAAATCGATCCCCGAGAGGTCGATTTCTACTTGCCGATTCAGGCGGGTAGTATAGACCAGACCTAAGGCATAGAGAAGTTAAGGAGAGGTTTTTCAAAAGCACATAAGGGTGTTAGAAGCACACATCACATTGACTGTTAATAACACTTGTTTGCCTACCTCACTTAGACTGAGGTTTTCAAAAGCACCTAAGTGACTTGCCAAAGCTGAGACAGGAAATCAGTGGCAGAGCCAATGATAGAACCCAGATGTTCTATGTGGCAGTCCTGTGCAGCAGAGAAGGGATGTAAAAGATCAGGAGACTGTACCATCCACCACCGTCTCCATGGAAGAGTGGGAACCTGAGCTCTCAGGAGTGGGGAGAGGGAGGGATGATATTACTATTGGGATAATATTGAGAACTGGGAGTTTGATAGGGTTTTTGTAAAGAGCTGAGGGCTTCCCATAATGATGAAGGGGTGGAAAAGCATTACTGTTGAAATGACTACTTATCAGTAGTAATACAATAAAGTACCATCCAAGTTGTTAGTGACCTTAGAGCCTTGGACAAGTGTCTATTATTTAAAATCTAATAAAAACTAAAATAAATATCACCTGAATATTAGGACCTACAAATAGCATCCTATAAACCCATTACATATTCTTTTAAAATACATGAAACTAAGGTTTGGGATATAGTTTTTACTGTGATATATTTGCGATGATCACACCAGTTAGGCTGCTGATGAGCCCAGACCAGTCTATCATGCTGACCATTGTCTCATTGGTTACTGGTACTCCTCCTTCTGGTGTGCAGAGACCAGCGCCTGTCATAGCACCATGTTCACTTGTATTCCCCCTTCTGTCTATCTCCATCTGTCGTCTTTTGGTTTACAATCAGATTGTAAGCACTTGGGGGCCAGGGCCATCTTTCTGTTGTGTTTGTACAACACCTCGCACAATGGGGTCCTGGTCCATGACTAGGGTCCCTAGGCACTACAATACTACTACTACTAAAGAATGGCAAAATCCATGATGGAGTGATGCATGTTGTTCCAAATATGTGACCACAGCATCCAGTGGCATCATACAGTGTGTCTAGGTCAACTGTTTCAGAAAGAAGCAATTGTAGAAAAGTTTGAGTTGGAAAAAGTTGTATTGGTGCTATTTTTAAAATTCTCCTTTCATAGGCCTGCAAATGGCAGAACAATTAGGACTAATAAAGCTTCAAAAACTTTTCTGTGAATCAGGGGTTATCATCTCAAGGTCCTTCCTGCTTATTATTTGTATTGCAGTAGCACCTAGAAACCTTTTTGCTAAGCACTGTCCAAACGTATAACAAACAAACATCCTTACCCTGAAGAACTTGCAGTCTAACCATTTATTTGGGTGGCATCTGGAAAATGCATATGTTCTAAGGATTAAATTAGCAAGAATAATCTGGCACTTCCTAATAGAAGTCACAGTTTAATGCATATTCATATCAGCTAACTCGTGACAGAGCAGGGATCTGACTATATACTGTATTTTCCTGAGTGTAAAGTTTTAGTAATCAGTTTTCTGACTGATTTCCATTTTATTTTTAGTTCAGCATGACACTGTAAAAAAGTACACTTCATGGCACATGAATCATGTCTCAAAAACAGATGAACACCTGCTGATGGTAAGAATTATGCTTTCAGATTTACATACCATATCAGTAGATGATCACCTAACAAATAATGCAATTCACTTTCAGACACATCTCAAATGAATGCTTTATTTGCATTTACCAGTGCATTGACCCCATTCTTTGATATTCTGTTTATCAGAGCTCTGTTCTACTGTGCTGACTCAGCTTGTATATTGCAATTAATTTATGTGGACTTAATTACAAATTATCTGATAGCAGGCAGCAATTAAATGCTGATTGACTCATTAAATGATTCTAGCCAACAATGTCTACATTAATTAAAAGAACATGAGTATCACGTGTGATATGATCAAATAGATTTTTTTTCATTGCAGTTCCACAGATTTTTCTAAACGGGCAACTCTGATTAGCTACAGTTTGAAAACTAGTCATGGTATCACAGCCCATGGAGTTGGGTTTCTTTTAATGTACATTACTTTGAAAACTGATGCAATGCAAAGTTCTCATATCTTACATGAAATCAATATTCATTAACACAGATTTGAATGGGAACTCTCACAGTAGCTTGTACACGCTAGAAGGGTGTGCCTGCTAGACTCTCCTGACACCCTAATGAGCACAGCTGGGCTGCACCAGCTAGATCACCTGATGGATTGCCCCACTTGATTGGCTGAGGAAGCCAGCAGGTTTGCTTTTAAACCCAGCAGCAGCAGTTCCCTGGCTGTGCAAAGCATTTGCCCATGGCTGCAATTGCTTCTGCACTTGTTTGTTCCCAGCAATGTTTCAGCCCTGCTCCTGCCTTAGACCCAGCACTGCTCCTTCCTTGTCTTGCTCTAGGTAACTTTGCTCCTGCAGCATTCCCCACTGACCAATCCAGAGTGGGGCTGATTATCAGCCTGCTAACTGGGAATATGCTAGCCTGGGCATCCCCACTTCAAGAGAAAGCAGGTCCACTCCTGCCAACTTGAGAACTGCATTTAAACCACATCTGTGATCTTTGATGATCTAAGTTGCAAGCGTGATGCCGAGGAGCCCTTCAGGGGTTGTGGCAGGGACACTGGCCTGTGGCTAAGTATACCAAGCGGCAGAACTCCATGGCAACAGACACCAAATGGAACGAGGCCAAGCACCACTATCATTTTTGCCTTTACAAAATGACAACAGAGATGAGCTGGCACAGGTGGACTCCCCACCCAGCCTGGACACCTTGATTGACCTTAGCATAAAGATTGACACTGGTTGTCAAAGAACAGTGTCAAGAAAAAGGATCAGTCTCCTGGCTCCTGCCAGCCCAATTGGTGCCACCCCCTGTCAATCACAAGCACCTTCTCTGTTGCTTAAACCCATGCAAATCAGTCAGGCTTATCCTCACCTCATAGATGCAGAGAAATCTCAGTGCCAGGCATTGGGTCTATGCCTATGCTGTGGGGAAGTAGGATACTTCATGTCAAGCTGCTCTGCCAAGATCCAATCTGCATCCTGATTGGGAAATGCCAAGCCCCATCCTCCATAGATGGGATAGAACTCTCCCCCTCTCTTTGATACCCAGCATTGTTATCTGACCACCAGTACTTTGTCAATAACTCAGTCCAACTCCCCTCTGCAGGTCCAACACCCCACCAACATCATCCAGGAGGCACTGGTGGACTCATGTGCCTCCAGCAACTTCATGGACTTGGAATTTGCCTGGGTAAATAAGATCCTGACCCAACGCAAGAACTCTTTGAAGGGGGCAGTCTGGTGGATAACTAGACCTAAACAAAAGGAAGTCTGTCAATAGACTCCATCAACTCCAAAGTTATTACTCTTCAGAGTCACTGAAAGATCCTCCAGTTTGGCCTATCCAAGCACCACACTCTCCAGTGGTCATTAGCATTCCCTGGCTTGCCACTCATGACCCATGTATTCATTGTTGGGTTCATCGCCCCAAAATGCCAACAGTTTTGCTTCTTAAAACTTGACTATGGGGACCATAGCCTGGAACCTCTCTACAGTTTGATTTGCCTTCCTCAAGATTCCGAGGCTGAAGGGGTTAATTCACAGGGACTCTCAGCCCACCCTCACAGCCCCTTCAATTGGCTCTCTGCTAACTCTTTAATAGAAGGACATAGATGTATTCTACAAAAAAGAACAGACACCTTGCTGCCCTATTGCAACTGTGACTGTCCCATTGACTTCCAGCCTGGAGCAGAAGTTCCTTTCAGCCACATCTATTCCCTTTCAAAGCCTGAACTGCAGGCTCTCCGTGACTACTTTTAGAAAAACCTACAAAAGGGGTTTATCCAAACTTCCACATCTCTAGCTGGGCTCAGATAGCCTTTGTAAAGAAAAAAAGATGGATCTCAAAGGCCTTGTGTTGACTACTGGGCGTTAAACAGGATTACTATTTGGAATCAATACCCCTTCCTCTCGCTAATGCCATCTATACTACCTGGGAAATGACTTGTCTCTTCCTGGAAAACATTTTTCCTCTTCATGGATTACCAACAGGCATTGTATTAGAACAGGGTTCTCAGTTATTTTCCCCAGTTCTGGTGGGAATTTCTAAAATTCCCAGAGATCAAGCACTTCCTCTCATCCACCTACCACCTGCATACCAATCGACAGAGAGCAGGTCAATCATATTCTCAAGCAATATGTTTGCTGTTTCCTGAATCGTCATCAGGACAGCTGGTTGTCTGTTTCCATATGCTGAGTTTGCTTATAATAATGCTACCATGTCTTCACCCAGCAAAGACCTTTTTGCCAGCTATGGGTTTCATCCTCGCTTTTATGCAGATATCTACCCACTGTACCCAGTACTCACTGTTGGATATCTAGCTACCCATTTCCACAACTACAGCAGGAGTTCAAGGAGCAATTACAAACCACTACGGAAGCATATAAACATCACACTGACCAGGACCACCAGGCTGCCCCCAAACTTTCCATAGGAGATATGGTCTGGCTGTCCACCCACAATCTTAAATCGACTTACCCCTCAGCAAAGAAGACTACCAATATCTGAGTCCTTTCAAGAACAAAGCATGGATCAACCCAGTAGTGTTCAAATTGCAATTATCCAAGTCCCTGAAGACTCACCCCCATGACTCATGCATCCTTCCTGAAGCTGTATACTGAGAAAGCCTTTCTGCACCATACCAGCCCTCTGTCCCCACCTGTAACAGTCCAAGATGAGTACATAATGTCAGGAGTCAAGGATTTGTCACATGTTAGGGGACAACTCCAATATTTGTGGGGTTGGGAGGGCTATGGCCCGGATGAACAATACTGGTGTTATGAGAGAACTGGACTTGATGAAACCACAGCCATTTTGTGTACTCAGTCCAACATTAGCTGGAAGCAAGAACACCAAGTAGTCAAAAATAATTTGGCCTTTCTTTGCCTAAGCAGACAAAATAGCTGCAGTGTTGCTAGTAAGCGTAGATAAAGTGATGATTCATGAGAATGGAAGGGAGTGTAGAAGCTGATCTTGGGTCTGCATGACTATGACCATAAGTTTCTTGCTGAGAGTTGCTTTGCTGATAAGTCGAGTTATGAGTTATTTTGCTGATGCTAGCAAAATTGTTAACCCACGAGGGGTTACTATGAGTTATGTGCTTTGTTCTAAGCAACCTATAAAGAGATTAGTCAGAGTGTACATTTTGGAGAATTTCGTTTCAAGAAGCTAGGAGACTGACATCCAATTCCCCAGCGGCTAGAATGAAGGCTGACCACCAGAAACCTGGTGCTGACCACTCAACACCATCTCAGACTTGGTCAGTTGGAGGTGCTGTGTCACTCGCAGATTTACTTCCTGACACTACCTAGAAAATAGAGACTAGTTACCATAGTTTCCAGTTCAGAAAACCCCAGGTCACACTGGGAACCAATGGAACACATCCATGCCCTGGATCTGCTGCAAGCTTTTCACAAAGACTACCTGAGAAGCCGGTCCCAGAGGTGCCAAGGGGCTACCTGGAGGTAGGGGGGAATGTCAAGAATTAGGTCATACAAATGCACCTGCTCAGATTCCTGGCAGCCTAATGAGCACAGCTGGGCTGCATCAGTTAGACTGCCGAATGGGTCGTCCCACCTGATTGGCTGAGGAAGCTAGGAAATTTGTTCTTAAGTCCAGCAGCAGCAGCTTGCAGGCTGCTCAAACCATTCACCCACAGCTATGATAGCTCCTGCACCTGATTTTCCCCAACCTTGTTCCAGCCCCATTGAAACAAGTTTGTTTACATTTTCAGGAGCTAATGCTGCCCTCTTCTTGTTTACAAAGTTACCTGAAAGTAAGAACAGGCATTCTCATGGCACTGTTGCACCTGGCATCACAAGATATTTACATGCCAGATGCGCTAAAGATTCATATGCCCCTTCATGCTTCAACCACCATTCCAGAGGACATGCGTCGATGCTGATGATGGGTTCTGCTCAATAACAATCCAAAGTAGTGCGGACTGATGCATGTTCATTTTCATTATCCGAGTCAGATGCCACCAGCAGAAGGTTGATTTTCTTTTTTGGTGATTTGGGTTCTGTAGTTTCCACATCGGAGTGTTGCTCTTTTAAGACTTCTGAAAGCATGCTCCACACTTTGTCCATCTCAGATTTTGGAAGGCACTTCAGATTCTTAAACCTTGGGTTGAGTGCTGTAGCTATCTTTAGAAATCTCACATTGGTACCTTCTTTGCATGTTGTCAAATCTGCAGTGAAAGTGTTCTTACAAGGAACAAAGTGTTCTGGGTCATCATCCGAGACTGCTATAAGATGAAATATATGGCAGAATGCGGGTAAAACGGAGCAGGGGACATACAATTCTCTCCCAAGGAGTCCAGTCACAAATTTAATTAACGCATAATTTTTTAACAAGCATCATCAGCATGGAAGCATATCCTCTGGAATGGTGGCCAAAGCATGAAGGGGCATACGAATGTTTAGCAGATCTGGCATGTAAATACCTTACAATGCCAGCTACAAAAGTGCCAATGCAAATGCCTGTTCTCACTTTCTGGTGGCTTTGTAAATAAGAAGCGGGCAGCATTATCTCCTGTAAATGTAAATAAACTTGTTTGTCTGAGTGATTGGCTGACTAAGAAGTAGGACTGAGTGGCTCTGAAGTTTTACACTGTTATATTTTTGAGTGCAGTTATGTAACAAAAAAAAATCTACATTTGTAAGTTGCACTTTCACAATAGAGATTGCGCTACAGTACTTGTATGAGGTGAATTGAAAAATACTATCTCTTTTGTATATCATTTTTACAGTGCCAGGCCAGACTTCCAGTATAAGTTAGTGTTGGAGCATCCTGAGGCTGCTTTAATCAACGACTGTCATCAATATAGCCCTTTCCCTCTGCCACATCTCCTCTACTGGCAGTGAGGATGAAGCTCCAGAAGAACTCCCTACATTAGGGGTGATTCTCCAATGGCCAGCTGCACTAACTGTTGGGATGCTTTGCGACAGCAGTATGGTGTGAAGCAACTATAGGAGAGCCCAGGATCTATTATTTATATTTCCTTAAAAAAAATATTCTCCCAAATTTCTGCAAGATTAAAAGCTAGATTCAGCCAACATGTCTGTAGAAAAAGAAAAGTCACCAGCAGATGTAGTACACTGGCCTGAACACGCAATCTTCTCCTCCTGTAGTGACGATAGCCTACTACTGTCTCATAGGCAGAGGAATTCTGCTTTATCTTCTGTGGCAAAAGCTTTGTTTCTGGTACTGACTGACCCGTATTTAATCCACACTGATGACTGCAGTAGCTATGGATATGGCAGCCATGGTTCATTACACAGTATTGTTGCTTTAAAGCCCCCATCATGGGGTCCACTCACCACAAGCAGCACCTCCTGCTGGCTATCCTGGGGATTAGCTCTGCCAGTTTGTACTCTTCCTCCAGTGTGGTCTTCTGTCTTGTCTCAGTCTGCTGCCCTGCTCATCCCAGGTCTGCAGCTTCCTCTCTGTGGGTTGGCCTACCAACCTGGTCACTAAAGTCCTCCCCTTCCAGGGAATTCACAGTCTTTCCAGACCTGCTGGCTGGCTGGCGCCTCCAACAACCTTGCCGCTCCCCAGTGGCTGGTAGGGGAACCCAGGCCCATCCTATACACTGGGTTCCAGCTCAGGGACTGGGACCCTATAACAAGCAGCCACAGTCCCTGTACAATCCTACCCTTTGCTGCTGTTTCCCTAAACTTCCTCCTACATATCTGACTTCCCCCCCCTCTCTGGGTTTGCCAGTCTCTGACTCCTTCCAGTCAGGGAATGACTATAGCAGGGGTTGGCAACCTCTGGCACGTGGCTCGCTATGGGAAGCAGCACGGGCTGAGGGATGTGCTGGCTGAGGCTTCCTACCGTCCCCATTGGCCTGGAGCGGCGAACCGCTGCCAGTGGGAGCCGCGATTGGCCAAACCTGCAGACGTGGCAGGTAAACAAACTGGTCCGGCCGCCAGGGTGTTTACCCTGGCGAGCTGCGTGCCAGAGGTTGCCAACCCCTGGACTACAGCCTACTGCCTTACAACCTTTCCCAGCAACAGCCTCCTTCCTGCAGCCAGCTACCTGGCTTTGTACAGGCCCTGCCTGTTCCTACACAGGTGAGCCTGTTCCTCTAATCATCTGCTTCCTGCCTAAATCTCCCCTACTTGCAGTCTAATTAGCTGATTGGGCCCACTGACCTAATTCAGCTCTTGCAGGGCTAGTGTGGGGAGTCGACCCCATCACACCCCCAAATAAATTTCTCCTCAGAATCCATGTTGTAAAATCATTTCTAATGTGATAGCAGCTATTCCTCTGACAGAATAACTAAGAGTGTAAAGGTGAAGGGAGTAAGAATATACAATGGAGTTCCTGGGTGCATGACCCCGTCATGTGACAGTGTATTATTTCCTTTGTAACTCTAACCTGTGATTGGTGTCTAAGGTCAGGAAAAAAAGGAACATCTCTCATTAGCACTCCTGTCTGTCACACCTTTATACCATGGAGACTGAAGAAAACTGAAACTCAGAACTTTGATTACATCTAGGAAGCATACAGTTCAATTCAGGAGGGAGATGGCTTAAAGCCACCTTTGCACTCAGCTGGTACCAGGCCATATGTGCACCAGGCTGTCCCCCTCACATAAATTGTAGCAGTTTGAAGGATTGAGGCAGGGGATTTCACACATTTTCATGCCTTGTCAGAAGCTTCTATTAGCAGGAGAGAGATTTGTCCTTCACCTTACACTACTTCTCTCTCTCTCTCTCTGACACTTCCCTCATTGTGAGGAGAGACCTAGCAGGCAGTAGAGAACATTCCTTATATTATATTGAGACGTTGACCCAAAGTAACTACATTGTCAGGGGAGGTGATCTGCAGTTTCTATCTTGGCACTTTATACTGCCACCAATCATCACAGTATACGAGCATCTTCCACATAAAAATCAATAGCGAGGTCCATAGTGGACTTCCTGGACTGTCTGGCACTTTTCCCCTTTTTTGGTTGGGGGAGGTACAGAGAATAAAAACTCTGTATGGCATATTTTTTACTTATTTGTAGTTGGTGATTTGTTAGTTGTAATTTTTTAATTTATTCTTTTTAATTATTTGAGTGAGGTGTTTGGGTAGAAAGGGTGTCAGTGTTGTTATTATTGGAGAGACAAGGTAGGTAAGGTAATCTTTCTTATTAGACCAACTTCTGGCTGGTGAAAGGGACAAGCTTTCAAGCTTTACAGAGCTCTTCCTCATGCCTGGAGAAGGTAACCAGAGTGCCTAAGCTAAATAGAAGGTGAGACAGATTGTTAAGCATAAGAGGTTCACACATGCTGTAGGACAGTGTTTCTCAATAACTAGTCCGTAGATCAGTGCCGGACCCGGAGATCTCCCTCACACAGTTTAGGAAGGCAGGAAACCAGTCTCTGGTATCAAAAAGATTTAGAAACTCATGCTGTAGGCAAACACTTAAAATTAAGTGGGCAATTAACGGTTAGCAAACAGTTGGGTGTGTTACAAATTGTAGTAATGAGCCATAAAACAAGTGTCTTTCATCAGAGTTATGAATTTAAGTTCCCAGTCTCATCTTTTGAGGGCGTTATGCAGATATCCTTTGAGGACATGGACCGAGAGGTCAGATATGGCGTGATCACTTTGTGAAAAATGTTCGCCCATGGATAATAAGGTGTTTTTGTCTTTTATCATTTTTCTGTGAGAGTTATTATTATGTTTTATTATGGTAGGGCCTATAGGTTAACCAAGAATGTGGTCCCATTGTGCTAGACTCTGTGCAAACACAGAGTAGTAGATGGTCCCCATTAAGAAGAACATACAGTGAAAATAGACAAGACAGACACAGGGTGGGAGAAGGGGTAGAATACACAAGCAGAGTGAACAATACAGTGGCAGCAAGCCTCATGTTAGTGCCATGATTTTTGGGGGGGAGGTGCATAGTTAGGAGGGGATTTCCTCAATGGAAAGAAAAGGGAATATGGGTGATATGGGCAGGGCAGAGAAGAAGAGGGTAAGAGGGCCAAGTGTGGAATGAAGCTGAGGTGAAGAGACTGAAAGGGAGGGTTGGAACAAACAGCCAATCAGCACAGGTCAGAGAAAGTCCAGTTACAACTGTAGAATGATATTAATGTCCAGAGGTCCCTGCTTTCATAGAATTGTAGGACTGGAAGGGATCTCAAGAGGTCATATTTCCAGTCTCCTGCGCTCAAGGCAGGACTAAGTATTATCTAGATCATCCCTGACAGGTGTGAGTCTAACATGCTCTTAAAAGTCTTCAGTGACAGAGATTCCACAAACTTCCCGAGGCAATTTATTCTAGTGCTTAACTACCCTGACATGAAATTTTTCCTAATGTCCAATCTATACCGCCCATTGCTTCTTGTTCTATCCTCAGATATTAAGGAGAACAATTCTCCCCCTCCTCCTTATAACAACCTTTTATGACCTTTAAAACTGTTATCATATCCCCTTTCAGTCTTTCCTTCTCCAGACTAAACAAACACAAATTTTTTCAATCTTCCCTCATATGTCATGTTTTTTAGATCTGTAATAATTTTTGTTGCTCTTCTCTGGACTTTCTCCATTTTGTCCACATCTTTCCTGAAATGTGGTGCCTCAGAGCATTTCTCCAGTTTGTTGAGATCATTTTGAATTTTAATCCTATCCGCCAAAGAACTTGCAACAATTCCCAGCTTGGTATCATCCACAAACTTTATAAGTGTACTCTCTATGCCATTATCTAAATCATTGATGAAGCTATTGAACAGAACTGGACCCAGGACTGATCCCTGCGGGACCCCACTTGATATGCCCTTCTAGTTTGACTGTGAACCACTGATAACTACTCTCTGGGAATGGTTTTCCAACCAGTTATGCATCCACCTTATAGTAGCTCCATCTAGGTTGTATTTCCCTAGTTTGTTTATGAGGTCATGAGAGACAGTATCAAAAGCCTTACTAAAGTCAAGCTATACCACATCACCGCTATCCACAAGGCTTGTTACCCTATCAAAGAAAGCTCTTAGGTCAGTTTGACACAATTTGTTTTTGACAAATCCATGCTGACTGTTACTTATCACCTTATTATCCTCTAGATGTTCGCAAATTAATTACTTAATTATTTGCTCCATTATTTTTCTGGGTACTGAAGTTAAGCTAGTTGTCTTTAGTCACCTTTTTATAGATGGGCACTCTATTTGTCCTTTTCCAGTCCCCTGAAATTGCTCCCATCTTCCATGACTTTTCAAAGATAATTGCTAATGGCTCAGATATCTCCTCAGTTAGCTCCTTGATTATTCAGAGATGTATTTCATCAGGCCCTGGTGACTTGAAGACATCCAACTTGTCCAAGTAACTTTAATTTGTTCTTTCCCTATTTTAGCTTTGGTTGCTTCTTCTCCTAGCAGCTAGATACCTTCACAGGCTCCCCTCTGCAGTTTTACCCCAAGGACATAGGGTGGTGGGGGTGGTAGCAGAGGCGCCATCTGGTCCCTAATGTCCCCAGGGTGAGGAAGGTCTCCTCTGCACTTTTCCAGTTCCATGAACTACTGAGGGAAGAACTGGCCTTGGCTGGATCCAATTTTTAAGGCTACAATTTTGTCACGGAGGTCACAGAAGTCATGGATTCCGTGACTTCCAAAGACTTTCGTGACTTCAGCCCATGGGAGCAGGGAGCTGCAGGGTACCCCTGCCACCTGAGGAAGCATGGCCCTCGAGCTCTGAGCCACCGTGGATGGCAGGGGAATCCCCACAGCCCCCAGTTGCTGCAGGCAGCAGGGGGAGCCCCACAGCCCCATGGGCAGTGGAGTGATCCCTGCAGCCCCCACCATTGCAGGTGGTGGGGGGACTCCCGCAGTCGCTGGCCCCCATAGGCAGCAGAGGGACCACAGCAGCTCCCCGCCGCCATGGGCAGCAGCAGGATTCCCACAGCTCCCTGACCCCCGTGGGTGGCTGGGGGATTCCCGCAGCTCCCTGGCTCCCTAGGGCAGCAGGGGGACCCCAGCAGCTCTGAGCCGCAAGTGGAATAAGACCCTGGAGCTCCAAATCAGCCCCTGCAGCTGCCCAGTGGTTTCCCATTTTGTCATGGATATTTTTAGTAAAAGTCAGGGACCGGTCACAGACTTCTGTGATTTTTTTCTTTATTGCTCGTGACGGGTCCGTGACTTTTACTAAAAATATCTGTGACAAAATCTTAGCCTTACTCGTTTTATTCCTCACTTGCTGCCGCCCAAGTGCAGCAGGCCCTGCTTTGGCTGATTTTGCTCCTACCAACTGGAGTTGGGGGGGTTCATTGTATTAAAAATCCAATTGTGTATGCAACTCCTCCAGGAGGAAGGATATGCTAATATAATTCCTCTGGTTATCAACCCTTTGAAGCTACCCTCTGGAGAGGTTTGCATATACTAGTTCAAAACTGGATACTGCAGGGACCAACAGACAAAGAAAGGGTTTTTGATCAATAGCCTTATTTTGCATAGTCTCAGGGCCTTCTTTCTGATCCTGCAAACAGACAGAATCCCTGGTCCATGGAGGGCCCCAATCCTTAGGGTAGGGTTGGCAGGACTGGACCTACTGAGGCCCTATATGACTGAGTGCTTGTTCTGAGCTGAAGCTGAGATGAACTCTGACCCCTTGGGTCATATTGTAAGGACGACTCCTGTCAGAGCCCATAGTAGGGTTGGGGTGATCTTTGGTAAGCTTATTAGCATGCATGTAGGTTCCTTTATTGTTTTTAATATGTTTTCTCTATAGTGCATTTGCCTTAAGAATAAAATAGGCTTGCATTGGAAGTGCTGTGTAGGATCTTATAACTGTGGGAAATTACTCTGTTATCAGTCTCTAAAGAGAAAGTAAGCAGGCCTGCTTTGCCAGAGTCTTTGGCTGGGAATAACATAGTGAAGGCAGGAAACTGTTCAGCTTGGAAATACCCCTCAGAAGGGAGTGAGACACGTCTCCACTGAAAAGAGATGACAGCCAGGGGAGGCAGAAGCCTGAGAGTGGGTGCCCTTGCTGGATCAGGGAGAGGAAATAAAGGTGCAGTTGGCCTGTGACAGTTTATTCCATAGATTAAAATACCAGAAAGGAACCAGGGGGATCATCTAGTCTGCCCTGTATAACATAGACCATAGAACTACCCCCAACATAATTCCTGGAGCTCTAGAACTTTTAGAAAAACATCCAGTCTTGATTTAAAAATTGCCAGTGATGGATAATCCATGACCCTTGGCAAATTGTTCCAATGGTTAATTGCCTTCACTGTTAAAAATGTACACTTCATTTCCATTCTGAATTGTCTAGCTTCAACTTCCAGCCATTGAACTGTGTTATACTTTTCTCTGGTAGATTGAAGAGCCCATTATCAAATATTTGTTCCCCACAGCTGGATTCCTTCAACAGAGAATGCTTTGGCCCCAGCTTTTGTGAGCTTCATCCTGTGTTTCGTGGCCTGCATTGACCCAGAGCTGTCTTGATGGTGAATAGATCAAAATTCAGTCTTTAATTTATCTGGAGATTGATCCATTGATTATTTTGAAGATCAGGACCAAGGCTTTAAACTGTCATCAGAAGCTGTCTGAGAGCCAGTGGAGGGACCTGAGCATAGGCCTGATGTGCTCATGGTGACAAACTATGGAAGGGAGGGGCAGCAACATGCTGTTCCATCTTCACATTCAGCTTCTGATACTGTAAACCAGGCTGGAGGTGGCAAAGGAATGGATCACTGTGGCCAGGTCCTCATCTCAAAAGGTAGGGGCAACGTTTCCTGGCAACTGGAGATGAAGGAAGGCATATTAGTACCACTGGTCATCCAAGCTTGGTGAGGAGTCAAGCAGGATCCCAGGTGCTTTGACTAATGTGGCTCTCCCCCTTCAGTGGGAGATTGGGCAAAGTCCCAGCTAGTTCTACAGTGTTTCTTCCTTCCAATCTGCATCAGTTCTGCTTGGAGTAGCTGAACTTCATCCAAATGCTGATCCCTTGTAGGTATTCTGGCATTTTAGGAGTGGTAGTAGCTACATCAATGGTGAATGAGCTGTATAGTTGAGTGCAGTGTGTGAGCCTACGGAAGTTCACTAACACTCCCAGTGATCTCAGGTAGCTACTGAAGAGGAAAAGGAATAATATGGATCCCTGCAGGACCTCATGGGTGGGGGGCGTTAAAGAGGAGGAATGGTAGTTACCCATCTCACTGAGCTCTGGTAGAGAGGAATGATTAGAGATGCTCTAGTGCTAGGTCATCTCCAGCTATGATAAGTTAACAAAAGATTCAAAGAAGACCAGCAGTATGAACATGGTAGCTGGCCTGTGTCCGTAGCAGTAAGGAAGTCATTTTCACTGTACTCAGTCACAAGCCCAGACCAAGCATTTTTGTAAGAAAAATGTGAAGTTAAAAAAAAGTATTTTTCTCCTCCATGAAGGGGCTGCCTGAAATAACTAACTGTCCCCATGATGAGTGAGTGTGGCCTCCCACTCTGCATCTCTAACCCACTCACAACTTCAGAATGCCTGTGATCTCTGGTAACTGTGTGGGGCCATAGGAGGATGAACAGGTGTGTTCAGTATTGGTGAATGCTTCATGCAATGGTCAATGGACTGTTTTGTCCAAGGGGAAGAAGTTCAAATGGGAGAATGAGTTCCTAACTTGACCAGTGGGGGAGCTGTTCAGTGTGGCTCCTGTTTGGAAGCCCAGCAGTGCCATTCTGGGAAGGCCGATAGTAGAAGGGGACAGGAAAGCTGACCCGGGAATAAAATAGAGAGACACATGGACAAGTGTGTGCATTGGAGATGCCTGGCCCTTCAGCACATCTCGGGGACTTCCCCTTTTTTGAGTAAACTGTGGGACAATCAGAGAAACCCAGTCTAAAGGGAGTCCAAGGGCAATAAAGGTTGGCAAGAGCTCTATACAGAAAGGAGAGTCCTGCCCAGGGAAGGGAGGAAATCACCAGGAGAGGTTACTGTAAGTGACTGTATCAGTGCTACAGCAACACAGCTCTGTTTTAGTCCCACGGTGTTTCTGTGCCTCTATATTTATTCCTTCCAACCCTCCTTTCACTTCCAAGCGCAACAAATGCAAAAAACAGCCCATAAGTGAGGATTATTAGCCATCCACTCAGAGAATAAAACTTAGAAATTTTTTGTGCCAACACTCTAACACTAATATTACCTAATATAATTCATACAGTTCACTCTGGGTTCATTCATAACAGTCACGTTGCTGCCAGCAACATCAGGAGACTACTAAACATGTTGGGCCAGATTCACAAGTGTACTCTAGCTGCTTTGTACTGCTCCAGTGATGCAAAGCAGCTATAAACCTGGTTTAACGGGCCAGTTAAACTAGGTTTATTGCTGCTTTGTGTTGCTGGAAAAGTGAAAAGCAAAGCAACCAGAGGGTTCCAGTGAATCTGGCCCTATATATTTTGCAATGAAACAAAAAGGAGACACTGTTCCTCAATTTAGACTCTGTGAAAGCATTCGTTAGAGTCTATTGTGATATTCTCTCACATACACTGGACCTTTTAAATTGTGGTCCACTATTTATTTCCTGGATACAGGAATAGGATATCCCTATAACTCAGGGACATCCATTAATCTCAGATAAGATTCTGGACAGGAATACCTGATGTTTCCTCTCCTGTGTTCAATGGCCATTGAGTCTTTGGCAACAATAATATGCACAGAGTTGCCAATATTTTAGGAATTAAAATCAGCCCTTAGCAACATAATGTTTATTTGATGATGACTTAATAGACACAAAACTGCCCTGCACATATCTTCCATAACTCATGATCTAGTCAAGCACAATTGCCATATTTCTGTACTCAAAATAAATCTACATAACTCAGAAGCAAGCCCTGTTGGCCAAGGTTTTAAAAAAAAGTGTTCTACTCAAGACTTTCAGCTAAAATGGGCATCCAATGGATTTAGATATGTAGGTGTAGAAATTCCTATTAATCTCTCTATACTATCCTCCAAAAACCTACCCCTTGTACTCCAAAAAAATACAGGCAGACCTCACCGAATGGCAAGAGTTCCTCCTTTCATTGTAGGGATATATCCACATAATTAAAATGAACAGCCTCCTCCACCCGTTTCAAGTCTTACCCATTTATTTCTCAATCTGCCACAGAAACTACTAGATAAAGCCATACAGCAATTTCTATGGAAGAATTAATAGCCTAGAATACACCTGGTCCATATGCTATTATCAAAGGAAAAAGAAGGCTGAATTTGAAATTATACAATTATGCAATGTCTCTGTGAACAATAATGGTAACAGTATTCCATAATGTCCCAGCCTGGCAGTCCACTGAAGAATATATCATATATCTTTATAAGTTATTCACACTATCTAGGTGCATAACATTAGAATTATTATTGCCAGTTTAAATCCAGCCATTAATAAATCACTAGAAACTTTACATAAGATTTTAAAAAATGATTGGCATAGTTATCATATACTGCCTTTCCTACTCAAAGACTGGAGTAGTAAAATTCTTACCAGCTACCGAGTGGCTGGATATCTAAAGGACTCAATACTATCTCAGACTGGTTTTCAAAATAACTACTTCCCTAATTCAATAAATGTAAACATAAGGGATAGAGAATAAGACGGAGAATATCTTATTGCCCTTATATAAATCCATGGCATGCCCACATCTTGAATACTGTGTATAGATGTGGTCTCCTCGTCTCAAAAAAGATATACTGGCATTAGAAAAAGTTCAGAAAAGGGCAACTAAAATGATTAGGGGTTTGGAATGGGTCCCATATGACAAGAGATTAAAGAGTCTAGGACTTTTCAGCTTGGAAAAGAGGAGACTAAGGGGGGATATGATAGAGGTATATAAAATCATGAGTGGTGTGAAGAAAGTGAATAAGGAAAAGTTATTTATTTATTCCCATAGTATAAGAACTAGGGGCTACCAAATGAAATTACTGGGCAACAGGTTTAAAACAAATAAAAGGAAGTTCTTCTTCACACAGCGCACAGTCAACCTGTGGAACTCCTTGCCTGAGGAGGTTGTGAAGGCTAAGACTATAACAGGGTTTAAAAGAGAACTAGATAAATTCATGGAGGTTAAGTCCATTAATGGCTATTAGCCAGGATGGGTAAGGAATGGTGTCCCTAGCCTCTGTTTGTCATAGGGTAGAGATGGATGGCAGGAGAGAGATCACTTGATCATTACCTGTTAGGTTCACTCCCTCTGGGGCACCTGGCATTGGCCACTGTCGGTAGACAGGATACTGGGCTGGATGGACCTTTGGTCCGACCCAGTATGGCCATTCTTATGTTCTGATGTAAATTTCACTTAGACAAACAATTTTTCATTAATTGTCAGCTCTAGCACTTTTTTCATAAGGCTACGTACCATCCCATGTTATTCTTGGAATGAGCAGTCAGTGAGCAAAATTGAAGGCTCACCAAGCAATTCACCTCTATATTCTATTTCATCTTCCCAACTACAAAAAGCACAGCACTATCTCCTTGTCAGAGCATGCATCAATTGGGCCTCTTATTAGAAACTGAGGCCTGGTCTATTCTAGCCTGTTATTTCGGAATTAGCCGAGTTATTTCGAAAAAAAAAAGATTCCGTCCACATGACCAAACATTTTTTTTTCAATTTAAAGGGCTCTTTAATTCGATTTCTGTACTCCACCTCGGCAAGTGGAGTAGCGCTTAAATCGAGATCGCAATCCCGGGTTAAAGGTATTGTGAACGCAATTTGACGTTATTGGCCTCCGGGAGCTATCCCAGGATGCTCCCTTGTGACTGCTCTGGTCAACACTCTCAACTCCAATGCACTAGCCAGGTGGGCAGGAAAAGCCCCAGGAACTTTTGAATTTCATTTCCTGTTTGGTCACCAGCAGCACAGGTGATCATCAGCACAGTCCACCATCACAGGCGATCATGCAGAGTCCACCATCACAGGCGATCACGCAGTCCCAGATTCACAGACGAGCTCCAGCATGGTCTGAACAGGAGGTACTGGATCTCATCACATGCTGGGGAGACGAGTCTGTTATGGCAGAACTACGTTCCAAAAAAAGGAACGCACATACCTACACTAAAGTCTCCAGGGCCATGATGGAAAGAGGCTACTCCAGGGACACAGAGTAGTGTCATACAAAAATCAAGGCGCTCAGGCAAGCATACCAAAAAGCCAGGGAGGCAAACGGGCGCTCTGGGTCACAGCCCCATACATTCCACTTTTATCGTGAGCTCCATGCAATTATGGGGGGTGATGCCACCACTACCCCACCACTGTCCGTGGACCCCTGCAAGGGGAGAGTTGCACGGAGTGAGGAGGAAGAGACATTGAAGGATGAAGAGGAGGAGAAGGAGGAGGAGGAGGAGGACAGTGCACAGGCAGTAAGTGGGGAATCCATTTTCCCCCCGCTAGCTAGGAACTAATCTTAACGCTGGATCCAATAGCCTCCCCTCACTCCCAAGGCGGGTTCCTGTTCCATGACCCTGGAAAAGGTACTTCTGGTGAGTGAGAGCCTGATCGGAGCCATGTGGTGGGGGGCGAGGCGGGGGGATCCCAGCCGCGCTGGGTTGTTCATGTTTAGAGTAAATGGCTCAGCTCATCCCTGCTCTGAGCCTGATCAGAGTCACATGTTGGGGGGTAAGGGAGGGAGGGTTGTTGTGTGCAGTGATCATCCCAGAGAGCCCGCAGGCCCTCCTTTTATATGGCAAACCCACCAGGCATTACTTGCTGTGGGAAAGGGGGCCCAGCAGTTTGAAAGCATTGAAATGAATGTAGAAGAACCAGAACCCCGTTTGCCCCTAGGGGCTGCCTGTAAGATGAATTCTATTGCCCGGCCGTGTGTGATGGCTTACTCATACCAAAGTGCCCCCTTTGTTCTCTGCAATGTATTTTTTAAAATACCCTCCCTTTTTCTCCTCCCGCAGGTGCAAATGTTTCAACACAGCCCCTATCTACTCCGTCCCAGAGGCTGGTCCAGATTAGAAGGCGGAAAAAACAAACTCGGGACAACATGTTCGCTGAGCTCATGCAGTCCTCCCGCACTGATAGGGCCCAGCTGAATGCATGGAGGCAAACAATTGCGGAGTTCCGTAAAGCATTACAGGAACACAAAGAGAGGAGGGAGGCGTGCAATGAGAGCAGGCAGGACGCTGTGGTCAAGCTCATGGGGGAGCAAACTGACATGCTCCGCTGTATGGTGGATCTAATGCGGGAAAGGCAGCAAGACCACAGACTTCCGCTGCAGCCCCTGTATAATCAAACTCCTTCCTCCCCAAGTTCCATAGCCTCCTCACCCAGATGCCCAAGAACACGAGGAGGGAGGCTACAGTGACTCACACACTCAACCCCAGAGGATCGCCCAAGCACCAGAAAGCTGGCATATGCGAACTTTTGATTTGATTTCTGGACTTGTCCTTCCCTCCTCCATCCCCCTAATCCAACAGCCCCCCCCCCCCCGGCAAGTCTACCTTCTAAATTCTCTCAATGCGTTGTGCATTAAATAATAAAGAACAGTTTTTAAACAATTTTGACTTTATTTCCTTTCATATATATAGAGTGCAGTAACTTCAAGAGAAACAAACAAATAACTGTCAAACCGTACCCTGGCCAGTCATGAAACTGGCTTTCAAAGCTTCTCTGATGCGCAGCGTGCCCTGCTGCACTCTTCTAATCGCCCTGTTGTCTGGCTGTGCAAAATTGGCAGCCAGGCGAGTTGCCTCAACCTCCCACCCTGCCATAAAAGTCTCCCCCTTACTCTCACAGATAGTGTGGAGCACACAACAAGCAGCAATTACAATTGGAAAATTTGTTGTGCTGAGATCTAACAGAGTCAGTAAACTGCGCCAGCGCCCTTTCAAACATCCAAAAGCACATTCTACCACCATTCTGCACTTGCTCAGCCTATAGTTGAACTGCTCCTTACTACTGTCCAGGGTGCCTGTGTATGGCTTCATGAGCCATGGCATTAAGGGGTAGGCTGGGTCCCCGAGGATAACTATAGGCATTTCAACATCCCCAACAGTAATTTTCTGGTCTGGGAAGTAAGTCCCTTCCTGCAACTGTTCAAACAGACGAGAGTTCCTGAAGATGTGAGCATCATGCACCTTTCCCAGCCATCCCATGTTGATGTCGGTGAAACGTCCCTTGTGATCCACCAGTGCTTGCAGCACCATGGAAAAGTACTCCTTGCGGTTTATGTATTGGCCACCACGGTGTGCCAGGGCCAAGATGGGGATATACATTCCGTCTATCGCCCCACCGCAGTTAGGGAACCCCAGCGCATTGAAGCCATCCACAGTGGTCTGCATATTTCCCAAAGTCACTACCCTTGATAGCAGCTGGTCAATAATTGCGTTGGCTACTTGCAGCACAGCAGCCTCTACAATATATTTGCCCACTCCAAACTGATTCCCGACTGACCAGTAGCTGTCGGGCGTTGCAAGCTTCCACAGTGCTATGGCCACTCGCTTCTCAACAGTGAGGGCTGCTCTCATTTTGGTGTCTTTGAGCTTCAGGGCAGGGGACAGCAAGTCACAAAGTTCCATGAAAGTGGCCCTATGCATACGAAAGTTTCGCAGCCACTGGGAATCATCCCAGACCTGCAACACTATGCGATCCCACCAATCTCTGCTTGTTTTCCGGGCCCAAAATCGGCATTCCACGGCATGAACCTGGCCCAATGCCACCATGATCTCCCAATCGCCACATGCCGTGCATCTAGGAACGTCTGTGTCCATCTCCTTATCAGTATAGTAATTGCACTGTCATCGCTTCCTCACCCGGTTTTGCAGGTACTGAACATACTGCTGGATAATGCGCGAGGTATTTACAATAGTCAAAACTGCAGCAGAGATCTGTGTGGGCTCCATGTTTGCCGCGCAATGGCGCCTGCACAGGTAATCCTTGAAAAGGGGCACGAAATGAGCTGTTCAGGTCAAGATGGCCGATAAAAGGCAGTAAATGGTTGTCTTCTGTAGCTTCCACGGGAGCCCAGGACAGCTTCTGCTGCTTTCTCCAGATTGTCTGTGCGGTTCTGTTCACGATGGGTGAGAAACAGCAGGGAATTGTTGCCTTCTGTAGCTTCCATGGGAGCCCAGGACCGACAACATGGAAAAAGTGGAAGAAGCTGTGCGGCTCTGCTCATGATGGCCGAGAAACGGCAGGGAATTTTGCCTTCTGTAGCTTCCATGGGAGCCCAGCACAGACAATCTGGAGAAAGCGGTGGAAGCTGTGCGGCTCTGTTCACGATGGCCGAGGATATTCGAAGGAGAAAACCAGGAGACAGGCAGTGCACCGTGTTTTTGCCCCATCATGCACTGGGAGCTTAACCCACAATTCCAATGGGCGGCAGAAACTGCGGGAACTGTGGGATAGCTACCACAGTGCACCGCTCGGACATTCAATGCTAGCCTCGGTACTGTGGACGCACTCCGCCGAATTCACGTGCTTTAGTGGGGACACATAACATCGAATGTATGAACTCGATTCTGGAAATTAGAATAAAATAACTTCGAATTAATTTCATACTGTAGATGTACCCTGAGAAGACACAACTGATACAAAAAGATGAAGATTATACATCCCACTTCTATATGACCAGAAAAGAGTTCAAGCAATCAGAGAAGAAATTAAACAATATTTTAAAGAAAACAATGCTGAACAGGTTTTTTAAGAAGTACTCTATGGGATGCTTTCCAAACAATGATTATATATGAGTTCTATACTTAGATTTCACCAACCAATTATCAAGGGTAAATTCCCCACGCATTATAAGTCTTAACATAGAGTCACATACAGTCCCATGGGATACTCCAGTCTGTCTCACTCCCAGATGATGATCCGTCACACCCAGAATCACAGCAATATTCAGGTTACTCCCAGTCCAAAAGGACCAGTCATTTACCCTAGGTCAATTGCACTTTAGATCTCACACGTAAGACAATGCTTGTAGCTAGTCCTATAATAAACTATCTAAAGATTTATTAAATAGAAAAAGGAAATCGTTATTTATAAGGTTAAAGCAGGTAAATGTACATATACAAATGAATTAATATCTTAAGTTTCAAAAGGTATCAGAAGCATCTGTAATAAGAAAGCTCTATATGTCCTTTAAGGATAATCCAAGCTAAACAGCTGGGGATCCCTTGCTTATTGTTAGAAAACCTTGTCCCCCAGATTCCAAGCAACATAGAGATACAGTTCCTTCTTGTTAGGAGTTTTTTATTCCCTTCCCCCAAATCCAGCTCACAGAGTACTAGAATTGCAAGAGGAAATCTTCAGCTTTGGCAAAGTGTTCTGATTAAAAATAAAACTATTACAACTAAGAACTCCAGGATGTAGGTGTGGACTCTCGTGTATAGAAAGATAGAAAAGATAAACACAAAATACAAATGGGCAACTACTTCAGTAAGATACTTGGGAATACACATTTCTGAAAGATAGCAAGTTTGATGTAATATTAATTATACTGCTTTGATTAAGAAAACCAAATAAAATGAATAGGCAGCAGGTTTAAAAGAAACAAAAGGAAGTATTTTTTTCACACAACTCACAGTCAGTCTGTGGAGCTCTTTGCCAGAGGATGTTGTGAAAGCCAAGACTATAACAGAGTTCAAAAAAGAACTAGATAAATTCATGGAGGATAGGTCCATCAATGGCTATTAGCCAGGATGGGCAGGGATGGTGTCCCTATCCTCCGTTTGCCAGAAGCTGGGAATGGGCGACAGGGGATGGATCACTTGATGATTACCTGTTCTGTTCATTGCCTCTGGGGCACCTGGTATTGGCCACTGTCAGAAGACAGGATGCTGAGCTAGATGGACCTTTGGTCTGACCCAGTATAGCTGTTCTTATGTTCTTAAAACAGATTTGGAAAATTGGTCAAAATATGACATTTCATGATCAGACAAAGTTGTGGCTGTTAAAATGAATCTTCCCCTAAATTAATTTCCTTTACCAAACACTTCTGGTTTTAGTCCCAGGAAATCTCTTAGATCAATGGCAATATAAAATAAACAAAATCATTTGGGGAAAGAAGAAACCTCAGGTTAAGAAATCTCCTTTTCAAATGCCATGGCAGGAGGGAGGATCAGCTTTATCAGCATTAAGCACTGTTATCAAGCTAGTCAGCTCACAAACTTAATGTACTAGTTTAATGGGGTCCTTGGTGGACTGAGTGACCTAGTGGGCAGCACCCACCCAGGAGTGTGTGTGTGGAGGGGATCAGTAGTAGAAGACCCGGGGCCCACTCACTTCATCAGACTCTGACCCAGGGCCCTAGAAAGCTCAACAGCATTTGGCCTCATATGGGAGCCCTCTGAGTTACCCTCACTTGGTCACTTCCTACTGCCGCTTTCCTCTCTCAGCTTCTGGGTCCAGATGATGCAAAAAGAAACCAAACAGCCAGCCCCAACCATGCTCAGCATATAGTCCTATTTCCTTAGGGAGACTTCTCTGGTGCCTTTGTCAGGAGCCTTCCAAGTAGGACTGTCTTCGTCCCCTGCCTTCCCTCTTCTGAGCTGGGTTGCTTCCTTTTCAACCCTGTCTCCAGTTGGAGCATGCTCTGCAGGACTGGAGGGGCAGGGCTACCTGGGCCAAGTGCTGTCCTGTAACCCCTTCCGGCCCAGTGTGCGGTTTGAATACCCCATAACAACTGGATAACATCAAACCCTGATAAGCACTGGGTAGAGACAGATTACGCCTATTGTTGTGCAGTCAAACTCCACATGATCCCCTGGATAAATCCCAAATTTAACTCCCAAATTTATAGGCCAATTTATAATTGGTGTATATATGCCATTCATCTGTGTACAAGTTGAGAAAGAGAAAGAGAAAGAGAAAGAAAGAAGAGAAAGAGAGAAAGAACTCTAGCCACCTGGCCTGCAACAAAGACGTGGGGGTAGAAATCCTTAAGGGTTATGTATAGCTGTTTATTTGCAGCAAACATGAGGAAATGCAACATAATACTGTGCAATGGGTTTATCGCTAACAAAATCAGATAAGAATAGACATTATACTGTCCCAAGTGTGGTTCAGCCATATTCCTTCATTGCAAGTGGGTCTGTCCCATGCTTAATAATTTCTGCTGCCAAAATCAACAAATCTGTTGTGCAATGATGGGACTCCACAGCAATTTACACCCTCACTCTACATGCTAAACATTACCAATGTTGATACTGGATATGTGAGGGACCTGGAAATAGTAAACACCTTCCCCATACTTACTCAAAAGTGGATACTTATCCTCTGATCTTCAGTTATCACTGAGACCTGGAAAAACCAGCTCATTACCTTCCTTAGATGTCTCAACCTCACATTCATCAAGGGCCAAAATAAGTCATCTCATCCTGTGGAAGGGGCAAAGTGAATCTCTGCTGCCCTGAGAACAGCCGAGGAAATAATTCTCATTCAAACAGTGACAATTCCTTCTTTACTCTCCTCCTTCCCAGGAGGGTGGCTTTTTCCTACAGCCCTGGCTCAGCTGTGCTGGTTGGTATGTGAAGGGGACAGACCCAAGAGCCACCTGTTTGGAGGCAGAAGTAGAAGCCCTGCAGAGCCTGCTGTCTCCCACACGTAATGAGCAGCAGCTGAGCAGGCCAGGTAGGATTTAAGAGGGTTGGACTTTTATTCTGTTTTATGACAGTGATATGACTTGCTACAATCTAGCCCTAAGGAAGTACCCAAATTTTACAAACTAAGGCTCATCTTCAAGTGCAGAGGAAACTGATAACTAAGCCCATCCTACTGGATCAAACCACAACTACCAGCAATTCAGTCTTCCTCCCTGATTACCAAAAAGGCCTTCCCACACCTAAAACCCTGCAGTAAGTACCTGCAAGCTGGATGTTCTATTGATTCTATTGTCAACAGAAATGTGATGGTTTTACTTGGTAAATGTGTATGACTAAATATTAAGTTGTACCCCATATAGTGATAATGTGTTTGCTAATACTATACTATACTATACTCCGTGCATGGGTTAGTAATTTAAAATTTGTTTTCTTTTAGGTTAGTTTACTTGAGCAAATATGATAAAACATTTGTATACAAACAAAATAAGTTTAATAAATGGGTTATGAAAAAAATCATTAAACAAAGGTATAGTAGCGGTTATCACTGGGAGACAGAGCTCCACACCTCCCATTTAATATGCTCCCTTTTGTTTCATTTATTTAAAAAATAAATCAAGACTCAATCTGCAAAGTGAAGCACAGTACATCTGTCTCTACTACACTCAAGCAGAAGGTATGGCAATACCAATAATTCATACAAAATGTGCCACTGAACAATTGGCATCTGCAAGAAACCCAATCATCCTTTGATGTTGTTTTCTTCCATGAAGTCTATTTCTTTTCCCTGAGTTACTTATTTATTTGCCCAGAGTCATCTGTAAGCACAGGAGCACACTACAGCACATTAGTCTGGAACTGAAGACAAGCTGGAAGATTCAAAGGCTAGAGAACTGGAATTTTTCTTCCCAGATAGCAGCTGTACTTTGTAACTCTAGGCTTATACCTGTGAACATTACTGATAGAAAACACTATTAATAGTCTTTCACTGACCAGTGCAGAAATATAATTTCATTACATTCACTAAGTCAGAAGTAATATCCAGTTATCATATTGCAGAAACAGAGAAACTCTGTGTAAGGCTGAAGTTTCATTATTCAGCAGGATATTAAAATCCTGTTATCAAAGTTGCCAACATTTTGATAACTAATGTGGTTCTGAAAATGATTGCTTCTCAGAACATATCTTTAAAGATCACTTTAATGTAGTAAGATCTCTTCTGCTAACTGCTACTATTGATTAGTAGCCAACTATATTAATCAACAGCACAGATGGAAAAAAATTCAGAGAGAAAATAACAAAATAGTAAATTGTTTGCAGTGTTGTTGCAGCTGTGTTGGTCCCAGAATATCAGAGAGACTGACTACGTAGGTGAGGTAATATCTTTTATTGGACCAACTTCTGATTGTGAAAGAGACAACCTTTTGAGCAACAGAGAACTCTTCTTCTGGTTTCTGAAAGGTACTGAGAGTGTCACAGAGAACTACAAGGTGAAATTGATTGTTTAGCATAGGTTGTTAACATATTTTAAAGGACTATTCAAGCTAAGTGGCCAGTTAACACCTCTACAAAATGTGACAAAACCACAGTCTGTCAAGTGGATGAAAATATCAAAGCAGCACTAGACCCTGCCACAACAATAGCTGCAAAACCTGAAGACGTATCTCCACTGCTTCAATGATTGATACCCCCCACAACACAATTTTCAAGATCCATGGGTCCTATACATTCCTATCACAACATGTGATGTACCTCATCCAGTGCACTAAATGCCCCAACAACAACTATGTGGGTGAAACCAATCAACATTACATTCTTGAATGAACTCACACAGGAAAAAGATAAGACAAAAACACCATATCACTCATGGGTGAACACTTTTTAGAAAATGATCACTCCATGGCTGACCTCTCAGTGCTCATCCTCAAAGGAAACCTGAACAACTCCTTCAGAAGACAAGCCTAGGAGCTCAAATTCATATCGTTGCTAGACACTAAAGGTCATGTTCTTTATTAAGATATTGGATTTATGCTTTATTACAACAATCTGTAACCCACCTTGCCCCTCTTTTTTGTCCTATGACTGCAGGATGTTAATGGACCACTTTTCCTTGAATGGTCCCTGTGACACTAAGCACCCTGTATTCACACCCTACACACTACTGAAATAACCTTTGTACAAAATATGTCTTGTGAGATATCATTTGAAAACTAATAACTCACTGATAATTAATATTCTTGTATACTGTGGGTATTATGTGTTATGAATATATGCTGCAATTATTACTAAAGTGTGTTTAAACCAAGCATGTCAGGAGGAGTTGGTAAACAGGTCTGCCTTAGATAAAAGGAATGTGTAATTGATTCTCTGACCAGCCCAATCTTCAGACAAAGAGAATGAAGGTCCATTTTAACACATTAGGTAAACAAATCTATTAAGCTAACAAGTCGGAGAACAAAAAGCATGTAGCTTCCTTCACCACCACACTCCATGTCACCTTCCTCAGCTTGAATAAACTTTACTTTGATGGGGGGGCCAAGCCTCAAATGATAATATGCTATGTACAGTATTCCTGTATTATAGGACTTTATAGAATGCAGGGCCAAATTTCTAATTAGGCACAGTAGGCATGTGCCATGGGGTGCCGGCATTCTAGGGGCACCTTACTTCTCTAAAACTGTGAGCAACATGTAGGTCAGCTATAGGCAGGGGAGCGCTGAAGATGCTGTGCCTAGGGGTGTGTAAGGTGTAAATCTGGCCCCGATAGAATGAGTTCTTTTCTGAAAGTTACTGACAATGCTGATAAATATCATTGTAAAATGTATGTTTTAACACTTTTACTTCCAAAGCATACAATTAAAATAGAAGGTTATGTTTCCCTCCCAATTTTCCCTTGCTATAATTAACATTGCCCATGCTTCCCTGTTAGAGGGTTAACAATATCACTAACCTGCTGCAAAATGCTTCAGAGTTAGGGACAACAGCCTGATTTCTGCTCCTAAGCTCAGCTTCTCCTAACTCACGCAGGGCACATGGCCCTTTGCAAAGCAGCTGCCCTGACTGCTTGCCCTCATGTAGTCTGACCCCAGCAACAGGGAACCTATTGGCAGGGCTGGCTTTAGGCCGATTCCCCTGAATCGGGCCCCGCACCTAAGAGGGCCCCGCGCCCTAAAGAAGAGCACCTAACTTAGATGCCTTTTTAATTTTTACTTACCTGGCGGCTGTCCGGGTCTTCGGTGGCATTTCGACAGCAGGTCCTTCAGTGCCACGGAAGACCCGGAGCGCCACCAGGTGAGTTATCCCTGCTGGGGCCCCGTCGAAACTATTCGAATCGGGCCCCGCACTTCCTAAAGCCGGCCCTGCCTATTGGAGCACACCCAAAACTACCAACCCAATTCCAGAAGCTTCTAGATGTGGAGTGCTTAATCTGCCTAGCAACAATGACCCAGACACAACTCACTCCTACTTCCTCCCAAAGGGTCTCTGCGAAGAGAGGAGAAGCAAACAGAGGGAGTTTGCCTGGGAGTTCGCCTGGTGGGAGTTCCCACAGAGTTTTTGCCTTTCAAGGCTTCTGTGAGCAGTAAATACGACATCTGAAGAGGCTCTTAGAAGGAAGACAATATGGATAGTGAGCGATCAGCTGTTGTATTCTGCACAGGATCTGCCATGTTTGTCTTTCTCCCAGAGGACAGAAGTGACTTTGTCTATACGAAGTGCAAGCTGGTCTCCATATTGGAAGAGAAGATTAAAGGACTAGAGACCCAAGTATCAATCCTGCATTGCTTCAGAGAAAACGAAGAGTTTCTGGATAGAAGTCAGTGTTTGGTACTGCAGGCACAGCATGCTGAAGAATCAGTGAAGGCAGTGTAGAACGGGGAAGAAAATTGCAGCATGTGACCTCCAGAAGAAGAAAGAGGAGAACTCATGTACCCCCAATGTAGATAGAGGTAAGACACTGTTTTCAGGCTTTCTGCAAAGGTTCTAAGTCAGAGAATGGTTTGGAAGAGTCATCTGAGGGAAGGGATCAGAAGGACACCCCATCTACAGGAAGGTATGGGATGCATTGTCCTAGGGATGGGGGTTCCTTGACCACCACTCCCAAGAAGAGGAGATGGGTGGTGGTGGTCGAGGACTCCCACCTAAGGGGGACAGAGTCATCCATTTGCCGTCCAGACTGGGAAATGATACTGCCAAGAATGACCTTGAGCAGGTCACTTCAGACTATGTGGCTCTGGGAAGAAAGATAAAGGAGTTTGAGGCGCAAGTTGTGTTCTCATCCATCCTCCCTGTTGAAGGAAAAGGCCCAGGTAGGGACCATCAAATTGTGGAAGTAAATGCATGGTTATGCAGGTGGTGTTGGAGAGAGAGCTTTGGATTCTTTGACAATGGGATGTTGTTCCAGGAAGAAGGATTGCTAGGAAGAGATGGGATCCACATAACAAAGAGAGGGAAGAGCATCTTCGCAGGCAGGCTTACTAATCTAGTGAGGAGGGCTTTAAACTAGGTTTGCCAAGAGATGGAGACCTAAGCCCTAAGGTAAGTGGGAAAGTGGGATACTGGGGGGGAAACACAAGGAGGAGGGTGCAACAGGGGAGGCCTTCTGATTCATACTGAGAAAGTAAGGCAATCGGCTAGGTATCTTAGGTGCGTGTACACGAACGCAAGAAGCCTCGGAAACAAGCAGGAAAAATTGGAAGTCCTGGCACAGTAAAGGAACCATGACGTGATTGGAATAACAGAGACTTGGTGGGGTAACTCACATGACTGGAGCAATGTCATGGATGGGTATAAACTGTTCAGGAAGAACAGGCAGGGGAGAAAAGGTGGAGGAGTTACACTGTATGTAAGAGAGCAGTATGATTGCTCAGAGCTCCAGTATGAAACTGGAGAAAAACCTGTTGAGAGTCTCTGGGTTAAGTTTAGAGCTGAGAGCAACAAGGGTAATGTTGTAGTGGGCATCTGCTGTAGACTGACCACCAGACCAGAAAGATGAGGTAGACCAAGCTTTCTTCGGACAACTAACAGAAGTTTCCAGATCACAGGCCCTGGTTCTCGTGGGGGACTTCAATCATGCTGACATCTGCTGGGAGAGCAATACAGCAGTGCACAGACAATCCAGGAAATTTTTGGAGAGTTTTGGGGACAACTTCCTGGTGAAATGCTGGAGGAACCAACTAGGGGCAGAGCTCTTCTCGACCTGCTGCTCACAAAGAAACAGAGAAGAATTGGTAGGGGAAGTAGAAGTGGGGGCAACCTGGGCAGCAGTGACCATGAGATCCAGTTCAGGATCCTGACAAAAGGAAGAAAGGAGACCAACAAAATACGGACCCTGGAGTTCAGAAAAGCAGACTTTGACTCCCTCTGGGAACTAATGGGCAGGGTCCCCTGGGAGGCTAATATGAGGGGGAAAGGAGAGCTGGCTGTATTTTAAAGAAGCCTTACTGAGGGCACAGAAACAAACCATCCCGATGTGCAGAAAGAATAGCAAATATGGCAGGCAACCAGCTTGACTTAACAGTTAAATCTTCAGAGATCTTAAACACAAAAAAGAAGCTTACAAGAAGCGGAAACTTGGACAGATGACTAGGGAGTATAAAAATATTGCTCGAGCATGCAGGGATGTAAGCAGGAAGGCCAAATCACAATTGGAGTTGCAGCTAGCAAGGGATGTGAAGAGTAACAAGAAGGGTTTCTACGGGTATGTTAGAAACAAGAAGAAGGTCAGGGAAAGTGTGGGACCCATACTGAATGGGGAAGGCAACCTAGTGACGAATGATGTGGAAAAAGTTGAAGTATTCAACACTTTTTTTGCCTCAGTCTTCACAGACAAGGTCAGCTCCCAGACTGCTGCACTGGGCAGCACAGTATGGAGAGGAGGTGAGCAGCCCTCAGTGGTGAAAGAACAGGTTAAGGACTATTTAGAAAAGCTGGACTTGCACAAGTCCATGGATCCAGATCTAATGCATTAGAGGGTGCTGAGGGATTTGGCTGATGTGACTGCAGAGCCATTGGCCATTATCTTCGAAAACTTGTGGCAATCAGGGGAAGTCCCAGATGACTGGAAAAAGGCAAATATAGTGCCCATCTTTTAAAAAGGGAAGAAGGAGAATCCAGAGAACAGACTGGTCAGCCTCACCTCAGTCCCTGGAAAAATCGTGGAGCAGGTCCCCAAGGAATCCATTTTGAAGCACTTGGAGGAGAGAAAGGTGATCAGGAATAGTCAACATGGGTTCACCAAGGGCAAGTCATGCCTGACCAACCTGATTGTCTTCTATGATGACATAACTGGCTCTGTGGATATGGGGAAAGTGGTGGATGTGATATATCTTGACTTTAGCAAAGCTTTTGATATGGTGTCCCACAGTATTCTTGCCAGCAAGTTAAAGAAGTATCTATTGGATGAATGGCCTACAAAGTGGTGTGGCGGGTTTTATATCTCGTCAACCCCTTGAGTCGGGGGGGTGAGTGGTAACCCCACCTCTCTACACCTACATCTGTTTTCACCCCCCTCCAGTAGTCAGCACAGTGTGGCCCAATGGCCAAGGTCCTTACACTGCCTCTCCCCGAGTGGAGTAATGCAGCCTAGCAACCAGAGTCCATACAATGTGCCCCTAGGACAGTGTGGCCCAATGACCAGAGTCCAAATAATTTCCCCTCCTCTAATGGGATAGCGTGGCCTAGCGGCCGGAGTCCATGCTGCCCCCTTTGGAAGAAAAACAAGGGTCAGGTAACTGGGGCCATCGCAAGGGGCCCAACCCAGGGCCCTGCCACTGACGGAGTGGTCCATGGGGAATCCTACCGAAACACACTGACCTCATAATGGTGGGAGGTACCACTCCCTTACCATCCCTGGGTCACTTCCTACCAGTTCTCCGGTAGCAGTAGTCCACATGGCATTGGGGTCTCCAAGTTCCCCAGCACCAGACACTCCCTGGGGTTCCAATAGCTGCAAGCATCTGGTCCAGGTTTCTGGCTCTTCAGCTTTCATAGGTAAGGGCTGTAGCACCTCCTGGGCTGGAGCCTCTGACAAGCATCCGTCCTCCTCGGCAGACAGCCCTGACTGAGCAGCTCTGCAAGCTTTTATACCTGATTTCCCGTTGGAGCATGCCCAGCAGATCCTTAGGGGTGGGGCTTCCTCTGCTAAGAGGGAAGGATTAACCCCCTCGGAATCAGTGCAAGGCCGATCCGCCCCGTCACAGGTGGATAGAAAGCTGGCTAGATCGTCCTGCTCAACGAGTAGTGATCAATGGCTTGATGTCTAGTTGGCAACCGGTATCAAGCAGAGTGCCCCAGGGGTCGGTCCTGGGGTCGGTTTTGTTCAACATCTTCATTAATGATCTGGATGATTGGATGGATTGCACCCTCAGCAAGTTCACAGATGACACTAAGCTGGGGGTGAGAGGTAGATACGCTGGAGCGTAGGGATAGAGTTCAGAGTGACCTAAGCAAATTGGAGGATTGGGCCAAAAGAAATCTGATGAGGTTCAACAAGGACAAGTGCAGAGTCCTGAACTTAGGACAGAAGAATCCTATGTACTGCTACAGACTGGGGACCGACTGGCTAAGCGGTAGTTCTGCAAAAAGTGACCTGGGGATTACAGTGGACAAGAAGCTGGATAAGATTCAACAGTGTGCCCTTGTTACCAAGAAAGCTAATGGCATATTGGGCTGCATTAGTAGGAGCATTATCAGCAGATCGAGGGAAGTGATTATTCCCCTCTATTCGGCACTGGTGAGGCCACATCTGGAGTAATGCATCCAGTTTTGGGCCCCCCACTACAGAAAGGATGTGGACAAATTGGAGTCCAGTGGAGAGCAACAAAAATGATAAGGGGGCTGGAGCACATGATTTATGAGGAGAGGCTGAGGGAACTGGGCTTATTTAGTCTGCAGAAGAGAAGAGTGAGGGAGGATTCGATAGCAGCCTTTGACTACCTGAAGGGGGGTTCCAAAGAGGATGGAGCTAGGCTGTTCTCAGTGGTGGCAGATGACAGAACAAGAAGCAATTGTCTCAAATTGAAGTGAGGAAGATCTAGGTTGGATATTAGGAAACACTATTTCACTAGGAGGGTGTTGAAGCACTGGAATGGGTTATCTAGGGAGGTGGTAGAATCTCCATCCTTAGAGGTTTTTAAGGCCCGGCTTGACAATGCCCTGACTGGGATGATTTATTTAGCATTGGTCCTTGTAGTGAGTCGGTGTGGCTCCCCTCCTGCCCAGAAGAGGGAGCCCACGTGCCGGCACCAGAGTGGGTGGGACCACCACTGCCTGTCCCCGCCCCCCGGAAGTCAAGGGGCGGGACAGGAAGTATAAAGGCCGGCCGCCAGAGCTCAGTTGGCGGCCAGCCACCACAGGGAGCAGACGTGCGGCCGGGAGCTCCCGGCCAGGAGACCGTCGAAGACCCTAGCTGGCCTGAGCTACCCCGGGCCCGCTACGAGGAGGAGCCGCCGGAGCCCGTTCACGCCCGCCACTGGGAGAACCCCTGGGAACCGAACCCCGCTAACCCTGAGGGTGAGACTGGACCCGAACCCCTCAGCCCCTGCTGCTATCCAGAGGAGCCGCCTGAGGACCATTGGCCGGACTTCCCGGCAGAGCTACCAGACTTGCCGCCGAGCCCGGGCAGAGAGGAGCCCATGCAGGTGGACTGGCCCGATCCCGGCGCAACGACCGAGGTAGGCTGTGAGGGGGATCACGGAAGTAGCCCGGGGGTAGCCGACCCCGGTCCGGCTGCAACTGAGTGTGAGCCTATGTCAGTGTGTTGCGGTCTGGATACCCCACTGACCAGCAGCGGCAGCAACCGCTGTTAGGGCCCCGGGCTGGAACGCAGTGGAGTGGGTGGGCCTGCGTTCCCCCCTGCCACCCTCCGTACGGGTGGCAGGCTTCCCCCTCACCCAACGCTCGGCTACAGAAGCCTGGGCCTTGAACTATTTGCCTGCTCAGCCCCTGCAACAAGGGCCTGAGCCTAACTGTGTTCGCCCCGCCCTGATCCAGGGCCTGGGCTCTGAACTATTTGCTCGCTCAGCTCCCTGCAACAAGGGCCTGAGCTAACTGTGTTTGCCCCGCCCTGATCCAGGGCCTGGGCTCTGAACTATTTGCTCGCTCAGCTCCCTGCAACAAGGACCTGAGCTAACTGTGTTTGCCCCGCCCTGATCCAGGGCCTGGGCTCTGAACTATTTGCTCGCTCAGCTCCCTGCAACAAGGGCCTGAGCTAACTGTGTTTGCCCCGCCCTGATCCAGGGCCTGGGCTCTGAACTATTTGCTCGCTCAGCTCCCTGCAACAAGGGCCTGAGCTAACTGTGTTTGCCCCGCCCTGATCCAGGGCCTGGGCTCTGAACTATTTGCTCGCTCAGCTCCCTGCAACAAGGACCTGAGCTAACTGTGTTTGCCCCGCCCTGATCCAGGGCCTGGGCTCTGAACTATTTGCTCGCTCAGCCCCTGCAACAAGGGCCTGAGCCTAACTGTGTTTGCCCCGCCCTGATCCAGGGCCTGGCCTCTGAACTATTTGCTCGCTCAGCCCCTGCAAACAAGGGCCTGAGCTTAACTGTGTTTGCCCCGCCCTGATCCAGGGCCTGGGCTCCTGAGCTTTAACTGTGGTTGCTCCGACTCTGCACCAAAGAGCCGGAGTTTCAGGACTAACTGACTGCTTATTCCCAGAGTAGTGAGTCGGTGTGGCTCCCCTCCTGCCCGGAAGGGTCGAGCCCCGGCTAGGACCTACTACATTTGGCGCCCAACGTGGGGCACGAGCCCCTGCCCCTGTGAGAAGGGGCTAGAGGGGGAGTGGCCGTTGCCCCCCCCCCATTCTAAGGAATGGATATGGAGCGGCTGTTTCAGCTGCTCGCGGAGAGCCAGGAGCGGCAGCAGACGGCCCAGCTGCAGCAGCAACAGCAACAGCAGGCCGCTCAGCTCGCACAGCAACAGCAGCGAGATGCCGCCCAACTCCAGTTGCAGCAGGAGCAGCACACAGCCCAGCTCAAGCAACAGCAACAGCTGGTGCGGCAGTTGGGAGTCCAGCTGCAGCAGCTGCTGGTCACGCTCCCTCGCCCCGCACCGGGGCCGGCAGGGGAGGCTGCGGAGATGCCGCGGTTAGCTGCCCCCCTTCGCTTGACTAAGATGAGCCCAGACGACGACCCGGAGGCATTCCTGGTCACGTTCGAGCGGGTAGCCCTCGTCGCCGGGTGGCCCAGGGACCAGTGGGCTACCCTCTTAGCCCCCTACCTGACGGGGGCGGCCCAGGTGGCCTATCGTGGATTGGCGGCTGAGGAAGCACGGGACTACGACCTGGTGAAGGCCGCGATATTGGACGCCCTCGACGTCAGTCCCGAGACTTTCCGACAAAGGTTTCGGGGCCAGACTTACCCCACCGGGGCCCGACCGCGGGTAGTGGCCCAAACCTTAAAAGAGGCTTGCCGACGGTGGCTACAGCCCGGCACCCGGACGGCGGAGGAGGTAACCGAGCAGGTGGTGTTGGAACAGTTCGTGCACACCCTACCCTCCCGAGGGCGCGCCTGGGTGCTTCGCCACCGGCCGACGACGCTGGCCCAGGCAGTGTCACTAATGGAGGACTTCCTGGCCGCCGAAGATGCGGTAGGACCCACCTTCCGCCGCCCCGGGCCCGAACCAGCCCACGGCGAAAAGAAAGGGGAACCCCCGAGCGGACCACGACCCCCCGCACCGAGGCCCGAACCCCGCCGCGAGACCCGGACCCGGCACGCGGACCCGGCTCCTCGGACCGGACCAGTGGCCCCGGGCCAGGGGCCCCCAAGGGCTCGACGAAGCCCCCCCCGGAGCCCAAGCCGGGAAGGCCCCCGGAGCAGACGACCTGAACTTGGACCCTGCTTCAGTTGTGGGAAGATGGGACACCTCCGGCGAGACTGTCCGGAGATGGATTGCAGCTATGGGCAAGTGTGGGCGGGCCACACTCGAGCCAGGCCAGCCATGAACCCCAAGCTGACCGTCCCGGCAGCCGTCGGAGGACGGACTACGCGGGCCTTGATCGATTCGGGTTGTGGCCAGACGTTGGTCCGTAAGGACCTGGTACCGCCGGGTGATAACCGCCTCGGATGTATTCATCTACAATGCATCCATGGGGATGTCCGACCATACCCCAGCGCCCGGGTCCCCCTAACCATCGCGGGGATCACCCGACACCTGGTGGTTGGGGTAGCTCCCCATCTTGCATACCCTGTGATCCTCGGTCGGGACTGGCCGGCCTTTGAGGAAGTCCTACGGTCCACGCCGGCCCTGGAGGCTGATCGGTTGGGGTCCTCCTCCGAGACCCCCGAGCAGGGTCCAGCGACCGAGATAGACAACACGGACGCAGCGGGACCGCCGCCGGAGCCGGCCCCTCAGCCCCGCTTCGATACCGATTTCTGTCGGGACCAGCGAGAGGATCCCACCCTTAGCCGCTTCTACGAGCAGCTCGCGGCAGTAGACGGGAAGGTTGTGGACCCCCAGCGGGCCACCCTGTGGCCCCATTTTGAGCTACGCCGGGACCGGCTCTACCGCCTGGACCGTGACCCCCGCACCCAGGAACCACAAACCCAACTGTTAGTGCCCCTGTGTCACCGGCGGGCGGTAATGAAGTTGGCCCACGATGTGCCAGCCGCCGGGCACCTGGGGCGAGAGAAGACCCTCGCTCGAATCCTGGCGCGCTTCTTTTGGCCAGGAATCTCTCAGGAGGTGAAAGAATATTGCGCCTCCTGCCCAGAGTGTCAGAGGGTCGCCCCGCCCGGGATCCCCAAGGCACCCCTGGTCCCCATGCCAGTGATGGAGACGCCCTTTGAACGGGTCGCCATGGACCTCGTGGGCCCCCTCCCGAAAAGTGCCGCGGGGTTTCAATACATCCTGGTCTTGGTGGACTATGCCTCTCGGTTCCCCGAAGCCATCCCCCTGCGAAGTATTACCGCCCGGTCTATCGCGGGGGAATTGCTGAAAATCTTCGCCCGAGTAGGACTGCCTAGAGAGATACTGACCGACCAAGGAACGAACTTCACGTCCCAATTGTTGCGACAGGTCTGTGCCCTCTTAGGCATCAAACAACTCCGGACGTCCGTGTACCACCCGCAGACGGACGGGTTGGTGGAGCGGTTTAACCGCACTTTGAAAAGCATGTTGCGGAAATTCCCCGCAGAGGACCTCCGCCACTGGGACCAATTCCTTCCACCCTTGCTGCTAGCCATCCGAGAAGTCCCGCAGACCTCAACAAAATTTTCCCCTTTCGAGCTGCTGTACGGACGCAGACCGCGGGGCCTCTTAGACCTGATGAGAGAGACCTGGGAACAGTCAGCGTCCCCAGCCCAGGGCCTCCTGAAATATGTCATCCAGTTACAGGAGTACCTTGCCCAGGCCGGAGCCCTGGCCCGCGAAAATTTAAAGACGGCGCAGGAACGGCAGAAACGGACCTACGATCAGGGAGCCCAAGTCCGGGAGTTCCAACCAGGAGACCGTGTCCTACTCCTCCTCCCGTCTAGTGAGTCAAAATTGTTAGCCCGGTGGCAGGGACCTTACGAAGTCGTGCGTAAGGTCGGTCCCGTCACCTACGAGGTGCGGCAACCGGACAAGCGGAAGGAAACCCAGCGGTATCACGTCAACCTGCTGAAACGGTGGCAGGACCGGGAGGGCCTCTTAATCAACCCAGGCCCACCCGAGCCGGAATTGGGACCCCAGGTACCCTCGACGGATGACCCCCCGGCACCCCAATTAGGACAATCGCTCACGGAAGAGCAATGTAAACAGACTAACTGCCTGCTGCAAACCTTCAAGCGAACCTTCACGGCCGTACCGGGCCACACGTCCCTGGTCAAACACTCCATCCAGACCGAGCCGGGAAAGGTGGTTCGAGAGACGACCCGGCCCCTGCCCTATCGGATGCGGGGTGCGGTCGAGGAGGAAGTAAGAGCCATGCTGGCTCTGGGCGTCATCGAACCGTCCCAGAGCGAGTGGCGTAGTCCGGTGGTCCTGGTGCCCAAGCCGGACGGTACCCGCCGCTTCTGCATCGACTTTCGGAGGGTAAACGCCATCTCGCGCTTCGATGCCTACCCGATGCCCCGTGTAGACGAGTTACTGGGCCGCCTGGGGGAGGCCCAGTATATCACCACCTTAGATCTTAGCAAAGGCTACTGGCAGATCCCCCTCGAGGAGACCTCAAAAGAGAAGACCGCCTTTGCCACTCCAACGGGGCTGTACCAATTCACACGGATGCCATTCGGTCTCCATGGAGCCCCAGCCACCTTCCAGCGGCTGATGGACCAACTTCTGCAGCCCCATCAGGACTATGCGGCGGCGTACATAGACGACGTGGTCATCTATAGCCGCAGCTGGGAGGATCATCTGCCCCGGGTTGCGGCGGTCCTAAGGTCCCTACGACAGGCGGGCCTGACCGCCAACCCCAAAAAGTGCCGGATTGCCTGGCAAGAGACCAACTATCTCGGCTATACCGTCGGGGGCGGGCAGGTCAAGCCCCTCGTCGGGAAAGTCCAGGCCCTCCTGGACTGTCCCACCCCATCAACCAAACGGCACGTTCGGCAGTTCCTGGGCCTCGTTGGGTATTACAGACGGTTCATCCCCCAGTTCGCGACCATCGCAGCACCCTTAACTGGGCTTCTGACGAAGGACAGCCCCCGGCAGGTACGATGGTCCCCCGAATGTGAAGCGGCCTTCCGGACACTGCAGAAGTGCCTCTGCCAGGAGCCGGTTCTCTATAGCCCAGACTTTAAACGCCCATTCATCCTGCAGACCGACGCCTCCGGCGTAGGATTAGGGGCAGTCCTGTCCCAAGAAGTGGAGGGAAAGGACCACCCCGTAGTATATCTCAGCCGGAAGCTGTTCCCCCGGGAGAGGAATTACGCCGTGGTGGAAAAAGAGGCCCTCGCGGTGAAGTGGGCCTGCGATGCCCTGCGCTTCTACCTCCTCGGGGCCCCGTTCACCCTCGTCACAGACCACGCCCCCCTCCGGTGGCTAATGCGGATGAAAGATAATAATGCCCGCATTATGCGGTGGTACCTCGCCTTACAACCCTACGCATTTACGGTCCAGCATCGAGCAGGTAAGGACCATACGAATGCGGACTTCCTATCCCGCATGGGGGAGATGGCAGGACCTGGCCCCGACAGGCGGGAGCCAGTCTTAAGGGGGGGGGTGTGTAGTGAGTCGGTGTGGCTCCCCTCCTGCCCAGAAGAGGGAGCCCACGTGCCGGCACCAGAGTGGGTGGGACCACCACCGCCTGTCCCCGCCCCCCGGAAGTCAAGGGGCGGGACAGGAAGTATAAAGGCCGGCCGCCAGAGCTCAGTTGGCGGCCAGCCACCACAGGGAGCAGACGTGCGGCCGGGAGCTCCCGGCCAGGAGACCGTCGAAGACCCTAGCTGGCCTGAGCTACCCCGGGCCCGCTACGAGGAGGAGCCGCCGGAGCCCGTTCACGCCCGCCACTGGGAGAACCCCTGGGAACCGAACCCCGCTAACCCTGAGGGTGAGACTGGACCCGAACCCCTCAGCCCCTGCTGCTATCCAGAGGAGCCGCCTGAGGACCATTGGCCGGACTTCCCGGCAGAGCTACCAGACTTGCCGCCGAGCCCGGGCAGAGAGGAGCCCATGCAGGTGGACTGGCCCGATCCCGGCGCAACGACCGAGGTAGGCTGTGAGGGGGATCACGGAAGTAGCCCGGGGGTAGCCGACCCCGGTCCGGCTGCAACTGAGTGTGAGCCTATGTCAGTGTGTTGCGGTCTGGATACCCCACTGACCAGTAGCGGCAGCAACCGCTGTTAGGGCCCCGGGCTGGAACGCAGTGGAGTGGGTGGGCCTGCGTTCCCCCCTGCCACCCTCCGTACGGGTGGCAGGCTTCCCCCTCACCCAACGCTCGGCTACAGAAGCCTGGGCCTTGAACTATTTGCCTGCTCAGCCCCTGCAACAAGGGCCTGAGCCTAACTGTGTTCGCCCCGCCCTGATCCAGGGCCTGGGCTCTGAACTATTTGCTCGCTCAGCTCCCTGCAACAAGGGCCTGAGCTAACTGTGTTTGCCCCGCCCTGATCCAGGGCCTGGGCTCTGAACTATTTGCTCGCTCAGCTCCCTGCAACAAGGACCTGAGCTAACTGTGTTTGCCCCGCCCTGATCCAGGGCCTGGGCTCTGAACTATTTGCTCGCTCAGCTCCCTGCAACAAGGGCCTGAGCTAACTGTGTTTGCCCCGCCCTGATCCAGGGCCTGGGCTCTGAACTATTTGCTCGCTCAGCTCCCTGCAACAAGGACCTGAGCTAACTGTGTTTGCCCCGCCCTGATCCAGGGCCTGGGCTCTGAACTATTTGCTCGCTCAGCCCCTGCAACAAGGGCCTGAGCCTAACTGTGTTTGCCCCGCCCTGATCCAGGGCCTGGCCTCTGAACTATTTGCTCGCTCAGCCCCTGCAAACAAGGGCCTGAGCTTAACTGTGTTTGCCCCGCCCTGATCCAGGGCCTGGGCTCCTGAGCTTTAACTGTGGTTGCTCCGACTCTGCACCAAAGAGCCGGAGTTTCAGGACTAACTGACTGCTTATTCCCAGAGTAGTGAGTCGGTGTGGCTCCCCTCCTGCCCGGAAGGGTCGAGCCCCGGCTAGGACCTACTACAGTCCTGCTTTGAGCAGGGGGTTGGACTAGATGACCTCCTGAGGTCTCTTCCAACACTAATCTTCTAGGACTCTAAAGAGATATCTCCCTTTTAGGCACATAGGTTACACCAGGGGTCAGAAACCTTCGGCATGCAGCCCATCAAGGTAATCCGCTAGTGGGCCACGAGACATTTTGTTTATGTTGACTGTCCGCAGGCACAGCCCCCTGCAGCTTGCAGCTTGCAGCTCACAGTGGCCGCGGTTCGCCGTTCCTGGCTAATGGGAGCTGCAGGAAGCGGTGGCCAGCACGTCCCTGTGGCGCACGGCTTCCCACAGCTCCTATTGGCCAGGAACAGCAAACCGTGGCCACTGGGAGCTGCAGGGGGCCATGCCTGCAGATGGTCAACATCAGCAAAATGTCTCGTGGCCCCCCAGCAGATTACCCTGATGGGCTGCATGCCAAAGGTTGGTGACCCCTGGGTTATACACTCACCTCTTGTGAATACCTCCTGTCAGCTGTATGCAAACCTAAACACTCTCTCTACTCGCTGTGTCCCCATCAGCTTTTGCCCTCGTCAGGTGGGTCATCAGTGGCTCAGCCCTCCGGCAAAGTCACACACAGTCTAAATGCATGAAGGAACACCTTCCGGGGTAACATAGTCCATCAAATGGTTGGCCCCCTCCATGGTCTCCATCTCTGGGCCTCTTTAAATTCTTGTCCCTGGAAGACTAGAGCAAGTCTTATCCCTTTCTTGGGACTTCGGCTACTTCCCCAGTGGTTGGTGAGGGAACCTGCACCCACCCACTACTCCAGGTCCCAACCCAGGGACCCTACAAAGAGCAGCCACAGGCAGCTTTCTTTAATAGTTGCTGCTTCTTCATTCCCTGGGCTGCTTCCCACTCTGTCCCATCACCTTCCTGGGTTCTCTGTCTGTTCTCAGTTTGAGCAGGATCACTCTGAGGCCTTCTTGCCTGGATACTTTCTCTGTTCTGATTTCTCAGGGTCTTCCCTCAGGCCTCTTTGCCTGCAGAGTTTGTAACAGTCTCTGCCACCTTTCAGTCAGGGGTCTCTCTCCCAGGCTCTCTTGCCTGGAGAGCTTCACAGTCCTATCCCTGCTTGAGCAGGGTTTCTCCCCAGTCTCTACATGTGGAATTTCACAGTCTTCTAGTCCTTCTTCACCCTTCTGGTCCCAGCCAGCAAGTGGTCTGCTCAGCTCCTTTTAACTGAGCCTGCTGCACTCTGATTGGCTGCTTCCCTGCAAGTTTTCTAGGCAGCCCAGGAGGACCCACCTTCACTTCTCCGTTTCTGGGGGTGGGGTTGTAGGATCGTGAGGCCTCCAGCAGGGGCCTCAAAGGCCCAGTACACTCCATCACAATGATCTATATGAAAAAAACTTTTTTTTAAATGGCATAATTTGAATTACCTGACTACAGTGAAGGGAAAGCTAGGGAAAGCAGGACAATTTAAAATCTGATATCAATGACTGAGCTTCACATTCTCCTCCCTAGCCTTATTTCCCATTTTCTTTTCTTGTATCTTTTCCCCTATCTCTATGTATTATGTGTGTACTGAGGATGAAAATAAGAGGAAACATCAATTTGTAATACAAAATGTATGAAGTTCAGATCCAGATATGGGGACAGTCCTGCTTAAAAGGCACATGAATAATTTTACTCTCATGAAAGCTTCCATTTACTTCAATGGGACATCTCACAAGCATAAGGTTACACACATAGATAAATGTTTGCAGAATTGGAGCCTCCGGATCTACTGGGGTAGACTGGCTGGGTCACAGACCAGGATACTGCAGAAATGAAAGAGTATAATTCAAATTTTCTTTGGACGTTTACCAGACAGGGCAGGATGCTACCAATATCCCAGGCTTTCTGTCAAGCAACACACTTTCTTTGGTGTTAGCTGTACCATTCTTCCACTCAATGGATAGACTGTGTAAATGCAGAGGATGAAGACTATGGAGTATTATTTGCATATTTTCAGATGTACACTTTTGAACTTATCAATAAAAATACATATCCAAAATTATTTACACCATCTCTATAATGCACCAGATAACAAAATCACCACAAAGAGGCAGGTAGTTTGGGGCTCCTCACCCAACTTTTGCTAAAGCTTTGCCTCTCCTGGAATTGACACCTCTTTAATTATTGGGAGTGGACTACATCCACCCTGATCGAATTGGCCCTGTCAGCACTGGTTCTCCACTTGTGAGGTAACTCCCTTCTCTTCATGTGTCAGTATATAATGCCTGTATCTGTAATTTTCACTCCATGCGTCTGATGAAGTGGGCTTTTTAGCCAAGGAAGTTTATGCCAAAATAAATCTGTTAGTTTTTAAGGTGCCACCGGATGCCTTGTTATTTTAGATCTTGGTCCTTGTAGGAAGACATTTTTTAACCTATTTTTGTTCGTGTTTTTTAAATAAAATATTTTTAAAATAAAATAAAAATACATAGCAATAAGTTGCTAGTGGAAGAACTTTTTCAATGAAGTTCTTCAGCTCTTGAAAATTGTCAGCCTTTTGGGTTCATGTGAGAGAATTCATTTCAACCAATTTGTCCTTCTTTACCAACCATGGAATTTGGATTCCCAGTAACTTACTGGCTGTTAATGCAGAACACATACCATAGATGAGGGCAACTGATCTAGAGAAACAAGCCCTTAGTTGAGAGTTATCCCAAACTTAATTCTAATACTGACTGTGCCACTCAGTCACTGTGTGGTCTTGGGAAAGCCATTTCACCTTTCTGTCTGATATTATCTATTGTTAAACAAGAGTAATACAGTTTACCTGCCTACCTCACAGGGATGTTGTAAAAATTAAGTAATTAAATGAATGTACAGTTCTAGGAATGTATAAAAGTATTAAGTATTATAATAAATCAGAATGGCCAATTTTACATAAAACAGTCAACATCCACCATGTTCATGCTTAAATTACCTGACAATCAGATGAATGCAGTTTACATTAACAGTGTAAATTTTAACAATAAAACTGTGGACTTTAAACTTTTATAACAATTCTATAATAATTAGCCTGACATATTCCTCACACTGTAGTTCCCCCACAAGACTTGCCACAACACACCACTGTGCTATTAGAATTGCATTCTAGTCTGTGCATAGTTAGCAGAGAGAGGGGATTGTAATAGCAATATTTTTACTGTACTTTATAACATAACAGTGTATGTTTCTCCCTTGGGAAAGGAAAGCTTTCGTTTGATGAATCATAGTGACAGCATTAAACATCTTTTTTTATTAGTACAAACTGATCAAGCAGAACATGAGAGTCACAGAGCTGCAACATTGAGGTGACAGCTTCAAAGTGATTTTATTTTCCAACAGTTGCTACAGTTATTTTGACTGTTGAAGTTTTCATTGTGCTGCAGTGTGTAAAGCTAATGCTTTCCAGACCATCATATGGTACTGCTTAAACCAGCCAATCAGCTGAAAATAAATTGGTGATTATTATTTTATCATGTCTTGGCTAGTGTGGCAATTATTGCACTTCAGGAGCCATCTCCATTTATTATAGAACAGGGTGCAACAAGGCGGAAACTCCAGGAACAACCAGCCATGAAAGGCCTCCCTGCCCATTTCATGATTATTAATATTCGGGCCTCAAGTCAACAGCATCAGTTAGCTGGGAAAGGAGGCTAACAGACTTTGGACATTTTTTTATGTCTGCTACAATACGAGGAGCCAGACCCTGAAGCTCCCAGAACTTTAATGGGGGTCTGCCCATATGGGTCCAGTTACAGGAACTGGACCTATACTGTTTGATCACATCTCGTCAATAATGACTCATATTGTTGGGTTAACACTGTTGACTGGTGCTGCTCCTTAACCTGCACTGGTATTCCAGTAGTTTTCGTACCTGAAAAAAATGTGTGATTTCTTCCAAAGTCATTGAAGATGGATTTGATGTCACATAGTTTATGTTCAAGCTGGTATTTTCCCCCTCCCTATCTCTGGAATTTCTCTTGGAATCCTGCTTTCTGATCCAGAAGTTTTTTTCTGTGATGTGTTATGCTATATATACTATGCACTTGGCCCTCCGGACAGCCTCCCAAACATTTCAGGGCTCAACTTTGCACTTCAAAGTGGTTTAACAAATTGTTCTCCCTTACATTTGTTAGATCATTTAGCTCCTTTACTAATGCCAAGGGAAGCCAACAGAACCATGCTTGACACAGGGTAAAGTTCTGCCTCAAATACCCATGGTCACAGTGCTGGAGCATCAGCAGCAGAATATAAAACTCGGTGCCATTCATAGAAAGGAGAAAGTGATGTTCATTCTGGTCAAACTCGCCCGTCTATGTCAGATGAATGTCAGCATGGCAAATTTAAGATGCATAAGAATTATGATTAGATGTTTTGAGTTAATAAATGCATCTACAATTCATTTGTTATGCCCATTTGAAACTATCTGGCCTATGGGATTGAGACTTTGAAGGATATTTTCTTTCTTTTTCCCTTCCTGCCTCTCACCAATTAATTAAAATATGGAATGATTGTATATTGTGCATCCAATTAAGTGGCACATTTACAAATAATTTCTCACAACTTGCCCAGCTCTAATGAGGATCCATATTGGTTCCAGGAATATGCAATGAGTTTAATCATTTACATTTCAGATGTAAAATCTACTAAGGAATCATGGTACTTTTATTAAAACTGCAATGTCTCTGACCTCCTCACTCCAGCCTCTTGAGGGACTTTGTTATGCCATGTTAATTTTGCATTTCCTCAAATGTATTTAAATGTATGCACTTTCCAGTGGTCACAGCTTAACTGAAAGAAACTAATAAATGATTCATAAATACATAGCATTTATTTTCTAGGGTGAGGTGGGGGTGAGCCTAATATGCTTTAAAATGAAGTTGCTTGCTCTCTTTTCCTTTGTCTCTTAACACTGCTTTTAAATGCCCACAGACGCAGGAGTTCTAATACACCAGGACTAATAATTACATACTGATCCTAGTGTTAGACTGAACATGACAAGTTTAGACTTAGCTAGTGACCCTTCATCAACATTAAAAACATTTCAGATGTATACAGGTTTGCTCAATAAGAAAAGCAGCTACCTAATATGGTCATTAGTATTTGACAGTTTGGACTTTCCCTCCTCAAAATGCAAGTAGCTAGTAAATGTATTAATCACATGTTGCTCAATGAGTAGCCATGGTATATTAGCACAGCATGTAATTAAGAAAAGGTTTTACCACCATACAGGTTTGAATAGAAAACAGCTTCCTAACACCCGAGAGATTTAAGCATATGTATGTATTTGGACTGCTATCAGATTTAGAGGAATGCAAAGGCTTTATTGAATATATTGACGTGAAAAGAATAACTTCATTTTTAAAGTCTCTGTCTCTTTATCAATGGGTTAGAGAATCAACAGAGAGAGGAAACAACGCAAATGTCTGTAAGATTTTTATGTGAGATAAATATTGAAAATACTAGGAAATTTCTGGCTTGAACAGAGTTACAGCCATGTTTTGTCATACGGACCATGCTCCTTTATTGCTAATTGGGTATGTTTGCAGGAGAATTTTAATATGGGCTCCTGTTTTCAGGCTTTTTCCTTATGCTTCCATCCCCACCATCCATGATCTTTTCTTTGATGATGACCATTATATTCCCAGTTTCCAGCTGAGAAAGTAAAATGTATATAATCACCACAAAGTCATCATCTCTGAGATTTAGTACAACAGCTGGAAATGACAAGAGCTGTGACCAGCACCAACCTACCTGTCAACTCTTGAAGACAGAGGAGCTAATTCCCAAAGTGCCTTATTTTATTGTGTTTATGTCTTGACTGGCCTAGACAACATGAGTCTAATGCTAGCTTCTGAACCCAGAGCTTGAAAGCACTTCACCATTCAGAAATTGTTACACTATTTATTTTTAAACAGGTCCTCAGTGTAATTCCATTGATTTCACTGGGTTTATATCGGGGGTTAAAGTTAATTGTCTGCAACTTTCCCATACAGCAGGCTCACACCTACAGTATAAATAAATATGCAATCAGAAACATGAATGAAAATTGTTACAGGTTTCCTACAGTAGTCTGACAGCCTCACTCAAGATCCTAAAAAGTTAAAGGTCGTTGGGTGAAAAGGCACTTACAGGAGTGATGTCCCATGAAGTTTCCCCTTCCAAAGATGTCAAAGAGAAGTTGTTTTTCTTACAAAGGTCTCAATTTTGCTCCCCTTGAACGCACAGGGTGAAACCCTGATTCCACTGAAGTTGATGACAAAACTCTTATTGATTTCAATAGAGACAGATTTTCACCTATAGGAGTTGTGGCATTGACTGTAGTGCAAGAAAAATCAAGCCCTGGACTATCTTGCATTTTAGGATTCTCCTCAATTCTTTATTTTTATTTTTCCCTTTAAGCATAATTAAATTAAACAGACAATCTATATCTGCCCCACCACCATCTTCTTTGCTGGCATTTTGTAATTTAGAAATTCAGGTTTGGGGTTTTTTTTTACTAATTCCTGAGAGTCCCAGCCTGTTTGGCTGATGCCAGGAATTGAACTGCTGTTTATTTACTGTAATGTGGTTTGCATTACAATTGGTATCTCTTATTTGCTAAGATCCCATCTGTTGTGTTTAACTTTGAGGACCCTGACAAAGTTAATTCAAATATTATGGTTGTTTGGGTTACAGGTAAGATAAAATCTAATATAAAGATTACTAATAAAAAGAAATTTAACTCTAGGGTTATATTGCTACATTAATACGATATTTTGTTCAAGATTTCTTCCAAGACTCAAAGTGGGTAAATCATACTTTGATTGTAAGTTTTGAGGCAGGGGCTGTCTTTTCATGCTCTGTGTTTGTGACCAATGAGGTTCTGGTCCATGATTGGGGCTCCTAGGTGGGACAGCAATACAAATAATAAATAACAACAATCATAATAGAGGGGTAGCTGAGAAATGTATATAATATCCAATAGAAGACAATAGGAAGACTCCAATAGACCTGGTAACAATGGAAATCTCAAACATTCTCAGCTAACTCTGATTTCCTTCGTCTCCCGTCTTCACTATGGAGCCAAATGATGTTCTTATTTCTATAAAGTGGAATTCTCAAAGATGCCTGAAATGCCTATTGAAAGATAATGAGACTTGTTCTCCTGAGTCACTTAGGTACTTTTGAAAATTCCCCTAATAATAAATAATAATAATACTTAGGTATATATAAGCTAAATACACCTCTACCCCAATATAACGTGACCCGATAGAACATGAATTTGGATATAACGTGGTAAAGCAGTGCTCTGGGGGGACGGGGCTGTGCACTCCAGCGGATCAAACCAAGTTCAATATAAAGCGGTTTCACCCATAACATGGTAAGATTTTTTGGCTCCCGAGGACAGCGTTATATCGAGGTAGAGGTGTATTATTTATTATTTATTAATTATTATTACCAGGAGGATTTTCGAAAGAACCTAAGTGAATGAGAACAAGTATCACCATAGCTATGGACAGCATAAGACACATATAAAGTAAATCCAGGCATCTGCTCTTAGAAGCTTGTAATCTAATGAATTCAGATCCGGGCATCTTCAATTCTGCAGTCTAGTATATTATAAATCAAATAAATAGCCTTTAATATCTTCTGCCAACCTTGAGACTCAAACCCACATTTTTTGTGACATTTCTAAGGGCTGAGCATGCTGCTCGAAGAGAAACTAGATTCAGGAACCTTAGAATGAACAGCATCTCCCAGCCACTGTTTGTGCGAAGACTGAGAGCTGATTCCAAAGATCATGCAAAGTGATTTCTGTAAATTGCATTGTTTTAAGGTTTGGGTAGATTGTGAATAGTGAGCTGTCTAAAGTCTCATCCATACTGGGGACATTTTGCAGTATTAGCAATGTTGGGGTCTTTAATGCAGCATCTCTACTACACTACAGAGGACCTGCCAACAGTGATAACACAGGTGAAACTGAACTGTTAACAACTTCAGGAAATTTAGCATGACTATTATTTATTATTTGTGTTCTGGTGAGGCCTACGGAACTCAATCAAGCTGGATGCCCCATTGTGTTCTGCATTGTATGTACCCAAATGAACAGGGACTTTCTTTTACTAAGAACTTACGATCTAAAAAGAAAAGACAAATGCTGAGAGAAAGAAAGTGTTATTGTCTGCATTTTGTGGATGAGGAACTAAGACACGCTGAGATTCAAGTTCCACAGGGGGTTTACAACAGTGTCAGGAACTGGGTCTAGATCTTCTGTGTCTTATACTAATGCCTTAGCCGCTAGACCATCCTTCTTCTGCATCATGATTAGGTAGACAGAATAAAAAAGAATTAACATCGATAGTGTGGAACATAAAGATAACTACATTTTAGCGACTTATCAATAGTAAAAGTCACACAAGAAAAGAGTGTAACCCACAGAAGCTGAAATTCGGAGTGAATAGTCCATCTCCTGTAACATCATAATGATTATAACATTATCTGAATTGGCTTACTCAGGAATTTAGGGCTTCCTTCCATTTTGTTGTTGTTATAATAAAGAAGCTAAATGGAAAACTGATAATCTACTGAAGAGGAAAATATAACATCAGCATATCAAGATCTTCCCCCAAACTTCCATTGGCTGTGGCTTTCACTGTCTTTTCACTTACTGAGTCCTTCCAAATACCATTTTTAATTAAATACCCTAAGTCAGGAGCCAATTCATATTCTTGATTTAATTGTTTTAAAATTAAAAAGGTGAAGCATTGAAAAGCTGAGGCAGAAGCAGTAATTTTATATGAAATATATTCCTTACTCTCATCATCGGCCCTTCTTGGGCTTAATTTAGTGCTTCACTGGTTGTTCAGATTATATGAACTTTCTTTTCAAAACAGTCTGTCAGCAGAGGTTGCACAGTGCAGAATGAAGCTGAAAGCAGTTCTGCTGCAAAATGTTCCCTTACAAGAAGCACAGAGATGCGAATCCAAATTTACCTGAAATGTTCAGGTAGGTCTACATTTAAAACACTACAGCTGCACTAACAGGAGTGGTTCTCAGTAGCTAGGTAAACAGAAGAATTCTTCAATTGACCTAGTACTGTCTGCTCAAGGGCTTCGGTCAGTTTACCAGTGTCGCTCAGGTGTGTGGATTTTTCAAACCCCTGACTGATTTTCTAGCATAGACCAGACCTCAGACATGCAACACACTGAGCTAGAAACCTCACAAGAACAGGCAGTTTCAGATTTCCAATGCTACCAGTCTTTGGCTGGGTGGGAATTACTGTGAGAGTGAAGCATCTGCACAGGCAGGTTATAGATACATTGATCTATTTCCCTAATTTATTGCACTGCAAAATCACCTCTAATTTACTGCTTGTATTCACTCCTCTCGGGTGCACCAGGCCACAAGTGTTTCCACCCTTCACCCTGTCAGGCTCGACCCAGAGATTAGCCCCAGATACCAGAACAGCAGCACGAGAGGGGTGATGAGTCTTAGCTGGGGCTCCCTTTCCTCAGCACATCTAGGAACTATGCATTGAAGGCCCTTATGTCCAGGGGTTCCAGATACCCATTCTCCTGCGGCCATTCAGGCTCCACTATTCTACTTGAGATTGAAGTTAGACTTGCTGGGTGGTAATTGCCATGATCTTTTCTTTTCATGGCTTCATCACAGACACCACATTTTCCTTTCTCCATTTTTATGGAGCCTCCACAGTTTTCCATGAAATCTCAACAATAATTGCCAGAGGGTCATAAAATTCTTTGGTTTATTATTAGCACCCTAGGCTGCTATCCATACCAACTTTTCAAATGTTCCAAGTAGCTCCTTACCTGCTCTTACTAAATGCCTATTTCTACATAGTCTCACTAACAAGAAGTTAGAAAAATATTTTTAGATTGTTTGTATTTTTCTCAAGTTTACTCCTACACAGGCAATAATTTATCTAATTAAGTCTGAACATGCAGCTATGAGGCTACAGCCCAGCTATGAACCAATGAAAGTGCTGAGTTTCTCCCTTGTACGCAGTGTAGTTGTAGCCATGTGGGTACCAGGAGCTTAGAGAGTGCGATGGCTGGAACCTTGGGCTGCAGTTGGCCACAGAGGCAAGTGGCTGGACAGAGGACTGCTGTTCCCCAGAACGGGGGGAGGGACAGAATGGGGCACGGCCGGAGAGCTGTGTCCTGAAGAGGATGCTGTGATCTTTGAGGAGACGTGGGTTCACAGCAGAAGTGATGGCAGCGAGACACCACTAGAGAAGGGCGCCCTGTGAAAAGACAGAGCTAAATCCCAGAATGGCTCGCAGGAGGTGCCATGGTGGTGAGTCCCACCCTGTTACAGAGAGTCAAGGTGGGTGAGGTAATATCTTTTATTGGACTTGTCTCTTTCACCAATAGAAGTTAGTCCAATAAAAGATATTACCTCACCGACCTGGTTTCTCCCTTGTATTTTGTAAATGTAATTAAGATGAAAACAAATAGTAGAATAAAAGATTTGAGAATTAGAATTTAGGCGTGACTTTCGTTTTATACGTAGTTTAATCACTCATAACATAATATAGAAATAATTTGGTGGATTTTTTAAACCATCAGTGCTATGAAGGCCAGACAGACATTACAGTCTCAGTACTTACTTCACCATAATCTTCGTTTAAACACTAGTCACCTGCTGTGTAAACCTGGGTTAAAAGTGTTTTATGCAATGTACTGCCCAGTCCCACAGGGCCCGCACTAAGAGCATAAAAGCCTTTTCAGTTTATATTATTTACACTGTATGATCAAGACTACTTAAAGCAGGCAGAATTTATGATCCATGAAGCAAAGGATTCTATCATTCAAACAGTTCCTTGGTTTCATCGTCTGGTATGTTGTCTGCCTCCAACGCTACAGTCATACAAGTTTGCTATTCTAGTTTTCCTGGCAAGACCTTGAAGCACCCCAAGAGTGATTGCTTTTTGCCAATCTCTGTATGTCAGGTCTGCCATTTTCCCCATTCCCACTTCCCTCATATCATGCAGTCAAGTTCTGAACTCAGATCTTGTAAGCTCTGAAAGACTGGGCTTGCTCAATGTTTGGATGGGAGTGCTGTGTTGAAGATAACTATATTTACTGGGTATTTATCAGGCATCAGTTTATGGTTAGCTAATGTTCACTAGGGCTGAAGTTCAGCACATCTCACAGATGGGCACCAACTAATGAGCACCAGCTGGTTTAAATTTAATAGCTGAATATTGCGGAGTGCTACTTCAGACAAGCACATTTCTTCCCAGAAATCCTAAATCATTTTTTTTCAACCATCAATTCTACAGCAAGGTCATTTATCACCCGTGGTCCCCAAAATAACAGATATTTCCCCAAAAGATCTCCATAGAAAATCCATGCTGCAGGAGGTGCCATTGGTGATTCAATAGATGGCAGTCTTCTTCAGAGGTCAGCATTGACCCAGTGCTCCAACATGATACTATGGGGCTAGACATAAAAGCATATGGTCAGTAAAATCTCTCATGGCACTTTTCCACAAAAATAGGGGTGTTCATTCCAGTTTGGGTAATTACCTTCTGCCTACTCATAATCCCACTGTAGTTTCAAATGGAGAAGGTCTTCCCTCTGAAAAATGGTTCTGTAGTATTGTTGGTCTAGAATGGATGTTTTTCAGTGGTCAGTGCTACAGTAGAACCCTTAATTTTATGAATTTATTGGGGATTGAGGAGTTGATAAAATTGTAAAGTTCATAAAATTGAACATCTCAAAATTGTAGTAGGTATGGTGCATAAATGGCAGTATGGTGCACTGCATTACTTTCTTCATGCCCTTCCAAACACTGCAAAGAGATTTCCATTACACTGAAGGGATGTTGATTTGATCTACATTGACATCAATTTTGTTGTGGGGTTTTTTCTGTTGGGAAAAATAATTTGTGTAACTGGTCATTCATAAGATGTGTTCATAAAATCAAGATTCAACTGTATACAAATACAAGCTATTCTTAACACTACTACCATTTTCACTGCCTTTTTCTGGGTAGGAAGGAGGATGCTTAGTCATTTCTCAGAGCAGATGTTGTAAGTAATAGTAGGCAGTTGCTCTCATTTCTAGTGTCAAATTATTTTTGAAGATGCATATCTGGGGTGCTCTGATCTTCTGTCCATTGCAACAGGAGATTTCTGCCTGCCACAAGTGGAAAATAGAGCTGGTCCAAAAGAAAAATCAAAATTTCCTAGCAAAAGAGGAGACAAATTTTTCACAAAAATTTTGCAAAAAAAAAGTCCCATTTTTTGTTTTAGCAATAAGTCAACAACACTGTAGCTTTCAGAGCCCCAGCCTGTCACTGTTTACTTTGGGGAAACCCTGCTCCTGGGAATTGGACCTTCTGGTGTACTCAGCCAGGCCCACTGTTACACTCTATGGGACATTCTTGCTCTACCCATTGTTGACTCTATGCAGAAAAAAAATCACTGACAGGCATTCTGAAATGGCCCCATATTCCTTAGGTTTCTAATTCACCTTGAGTCCTTCTCTGAAAACATCACAGGTGCCACATAAGTATCATAAATGGCACATCATGTCAATGTGCTGCTGTTAGACTTGACAGACTCTTGTGATACACAGACCTTTATCTTTTCATTTTCCATTTATTTCTGGGTCTCAAATATATACTATTTCATTTCACTTGCAGTGTAAATCTGTGGTCAAACATATCACACATTTCCACTTTACCTATTGATCCAGCTGTTACTAACAATGCGGCAGATCAGATATCAAAGCCTGTATCTATCATTGTAGACGACGTGTTTAGAGTATCCCCTCTAGATGGCAGGGCAGCTGCATCCTTTAGACATCAATCAAATAATGGCCATGGATGCCAGAACACTTTTAGATCCTTAAAATGTGGAGTGACTTACCTTCATCACAGAACCAGAACTCATTCCGGCTGCTTTTGAAAAAGACACTGAACTTGGAGAGGACTCGCACTTTATTAATAACCGAGTAACTATTTTATTGGCAGCACTAAACATGGGGGGGCAAAACAAGTTATTTAGAGACTAATACCTTATAGCTGTTTAAAATGATTAAGTGGTTATTTCATGAATGGCCATGAAAAGTAGGTTTTGGGTGGAATTTTTTGCTCACCATAATTTACTCAGTCTCTCGCTTTTTCTAAATGTTTGCATTTAGGATGTGAAAGTTCAGAGCGTTGCCTAGTTTAGCGGAGGCTGAACCACTCTGGTATGCCCACCTCTAAACAAACATCATATAAACCTGCTGCGGCTGCTATTAATGCAACTTCTCCTTGGTTTTGTCATACATTACAGTATTTGAGACACATTTCTACTGCCCCAGATTTATAGCAGATTAGCAAAAATCCACATGGGTACATAGCATTTATAAGAGCAGATCTGTTTTACCTTCTGGGTGTTAATTAGTCAGGATATATTTGAATTACTACATCTTTGTGTGAAACGTAGTAAATTATTTTAACTAATAAAAAAAATTAAAGTATGTTTTGTTCCCAGGTTACTTCTGTTATTCATCTGCATGAGAACAGATTTTGTATTACCAAAGACCATTCAATTAGATGTTAAAATGTGACTGTTCATGCTAATTAAATACACTGTCAAATGTTATCTAAAAATACAATTAACCTAACCATTTATGTACCTAATAAGATAGTCATCTACTCCCCAGACCTGCCTGCTAATTCTGACTATGCATATATACAATTTCAATCTAGTGCAGCAAAAAACCATTTTAAACAGTACTCAGCTGCCCCCTTGTGTCACTTTTTTCCAATTACTTTTTACTGCTGATAACAATAACTATCATAACATAGTGCAATTGAATATTGCAAGATTTTTTTCACTATCATTTTATTCTTTAAATGAAATCTCATAGAATCATAGAACTGGAAGGGACCTTGAGAGGCCATCTAGTCCAGTCCCCTGCACTCAAGGTAGGACTAAGTATTATCTAGACCATCCCTGACAGGTGTTTATCTAACCTGCTCTTAAAAATCCCCAATGATGGAGATTCCACAACCTCCCTAGGCAATTTATTCCAGTACTTAACCACTCTGACAGTTAAAAAGTTTTTCCTAATGTCCAACCTACCGCCGCTGCTGCAATTTTAGCCCATTGCTTCTTGTCCTATCCTCAGAGGTTATGAACAATTTTTCTCCCTCCTCCTTGTAACAACCTTTTAGGTACTTGAAAACTGTTATGTCCCCTCTCAGTCTTCTCTTCTCCAGACTAAACAAACTCAATTTTTTCAATCTTCAATCTCATAGGTCATGTTTTCTAGACCTTTAATAATTTTTGTTGCTCTTCTCTGGACTTCCTCCAATTTGTCCATCTTTCCTGAAATGTGACACCCAGAACTGGACACAATACTCCAGTTGAGGCCTAACCAGCGTGGAGAAGAGCGGAAGAATTACTTCTCGTGTCTTGCTTACAATACTCCTGCTAATACATCCCAGAATGATGTTTGCTTCTTTTGCAACAGCATTACACTGACTCATATTTAGCTTGTGATCCACTATGACCCCCAGATCCCTTTCTGCAGTACTCCTTCCTAGGCAGTCATTTCCCATTTTGTATGTGTGCAATTGATTGTTCCTTCCTAAGTGGAGTAATTTGCATTTGTCCTTATTGAATTTCATCCTATTTACTTCAGTCCATTTCTCCAGTTTGTCCAGATCATTTTGAATTTTAATCCTATCCTCCAAAGCACTTGCAACCCCTCCCAGCTTGGTATCGTCCGCAAATTTCAGAAGTGTACTCTCTGTGCCATTTTCTAAATCACTGAAGATATTGAACAGAACCAGACCCTGAACTAATCCCTGTGGGACTCCACTCATTATGCCCTTCCAGCATGACTGTGAACCACTGATAACTACTCTCTGGGAATGATTTTCCAACCAGTTATGCACCCACCATATAGTAGCTCCATCTAGGTTGTATTTCCCTAGTTTTTTTTAAGAGAAGGTCATGCGAGAGAGTATCAAAAGCCTTACTAAAGTCAAGATGTACCACATCTACCACTTCCCCGATCCATGAGGCTTGTTACCCTGTCAAAGAAAGGTATCAGGTTGGTTTGACATCTCCCATGAAGTTACTACAGAAAAGGACAAAATATTACTATACAACTCCAGCTCAGCTGTATTGCTTTCCATTTTCTAAAAATATGAAGAACTTCAGTGACAATCATGTAGCTCAGTGGTCCCCAAATGTTTCAGGGTCACACACCCCTCTCACCTCTGTCCATGCCCCACCACCCCCTGGAACCACAGCCAGGGGCCGAGGCTGGGGGTGGGCCTGGATGCAGGGCTGGGACCTGGAGCAGCGGCTGGGGGCGGAGCAGAAATGGGAATGGAGCGGGGCTGGGTGGTGCACCCTCCCCGCCCCCTGTTGGGGCTGGCCCAGGCCCCGCTGCTCCCCCCTGAAAGTTCCTCTGGCCACCTTATGAGGGTGTGCCCTACAGTTTGGGGACCTCTGATATAGCTAGCTATCAGTTACATGTGAGCCTGATGGCTTACAGCAGATATTTGTGTGTCAGTGGTCCGGTACATTTGGTTTTAAAAATCAGATGGATGCAGCTATGTGAACAGGCCTTGGATTTTTCCAGACATGAAGTTTCTATTTGTGAAAGGGACACCCTCAGAGCCACCAGTTTATTTCTTGTAGGTCACTGACCAGCTGTCACATGTTTCAGTCATTATCTACCAATTGCCCACAAGGGAAAGAAAATTGGTAACAGGAGACAGAGATAAAGCCTTCCAATTGATCCTTGTAGTCTTAACTTTCTATTTTGGTTGGCATTCGAGGTAAACTTTTTCACTAGGAGGGTGGTGAAGCACTGGAATGGGTTACCTAGGGAGGTGGTGGAATCTCCTTCCTTAGAGGTTTTTAAGGTCAGGCTTGACAAAGCCCTGGCTGGGATGATTTAGTTGGGAATTGGTCGTGCTTTGAGCAGGGGGTTGGACTAGATGACCTCCGGAGGTCCCTTCCAACCCTGAGATTCTATGATTCTATGATCTGAATGTGACCTTTTGCTGTCATTGCCCTACCCTGACCCAGTTATGTTATAAAAGGGGTTTGCCACTGGACAAATGGTGGTTTGATAAGTCATGATGGCAACATATAGGGAGGTGTGGCATTCCCCAATCTTTCCATTACAGGCAACTGTTTTACCCTGAATTCCACTTCACTCTGCACACCCCCTCCTCACCTTAGTCAACCAGAGGACCGGCTCCAAAGAAGTAATTCCACTTTACATCAAATTCCTTGATTACCTTCAATGCTGTGCAGAGCAAATGCTTCACCAGAGCAAAGAATCCAGGGTCAGGAGCTTACTTCTCTTTCTCAATCTGTTGGAGACTTGTTTCATTATTTCCCACAATACACTGAAAGAGTAAGATGGACTGAACCCCTTGCTGGTAATTCAGTTCTTGGGGTAACACACAATAGACTAGGTAAATCAGTTCACACCTAGTCTATTGCCCAGTCCTTCCAGGAAAGCTGCTATTTCTCTAAAGAAAACCTCTCATTTAAATCCCCAGAGAAATATCTGTTGCAGTTTCACTGTTTTTACAGAAGTCGATGGCTACTACTTTACACTCTGACAGCTCTGGTAATACTTCTGATCAGCCACTAAAAGTCCGGTTGGCCACAGCAGCCAGCTCTGCACAGCTCCCGGAAGCGGCCAGCATGTCCCTCTGGCTCCTAGGTGCTGCTCCAGCCCCAAGCACCAGCTCTGCAGCTCCCATTGGCTGGGAACTGTGGCCAGTGGGAGCTGCAGGGGAGGCACCTGCAGATAGGGGAAGCGCATGGAGCCCCCTGGCCACCCCTGCATTTAGGAAACAGAGAGACATGCCAGCTGCTTCCCAGGAGCCACTTGAGGTAAGCGCTGCCTGGAGCCAGCATCCCTCACCCACCCACACCCCAACCCCAACCCCCTACCCCTAGTCCCCTCCCAGAGTCCACAACCCACACCCTCTCTCACACGCCGAACCTCTCAGCCCCAGCCCGGGGTCTCCTCCTGCACCCATGGCCCCACCCCAGAGCCCACACTTCCAGCCCGGAGCCTGTACCAGCTCCCACACTCCAACCCCTCAGCCCCAGCCCAGAGCCTCCTCCTGCCCCCACTGCCAGGGCCCATACCCCCTCCCATACCTCAACCACTTGCCCCAGCCCTGAGCCCCCTCCCAGAGCCTGCACCCTGCATCCCCTCCTGTACCCCAACCCCCTGCCCCAGCCCAGAGCCCTTTCCCACACTCCATACCCCTTGGCCCCAGCCCAGAACCCTCTCCTGAACCCCTAATTTCTATTCCCACCCTGAAGCCCACACACCCCAGCCCAGAGCCCATACCCCTCCTGTACCCCAACCCTCTGCCCCAGCCTGGAGTCCCCTCCCACACTCCAAACTCCTCAGCCCCAGCCCAGAGCCCCCTCCTGCACTGCAAACCCCTCATCCCTGGCTCCACCTCAGACCCTGCACCCCCAGCTGGTGCCCTCACCGCCTTCCACATCTCAAACCCCTACCCCAGCCTAGAGCCCCCTCCCACACTCTGAACCCTTTGGCCCCAGCCCAGAGTCCCCTCCTGCACCCCAAAACCCTCACTCCAGCCCCACCCCAGAGTCTGCAGCCCCGAACAAAGCCCTCACCCCCTCCCGCACCCAACCCCCTGCCCCAGCCCCCACACTCAGAACCCCTCAGCCCCACCCCCCAGCCCGGTGACCCCTCCTGCACCCCAAACTCCTCATTGCCAGCTACACCCCAGAGCCCACACCCCAGCCCCCTGCCACAGCCTGGTGAAAATGAGTGAGTGAGGGTGGGAGAGAGCGGTGACAAAGGGACGGGGGGATGAAGTGAGCAGGGGTGGGGCCTCAGAGAAGGGGCGGGGAAAAGGGTGTTCAGTTTTCTGCAATCAAAAAATTGTCAACCCTATACTGGGCATAACTGCTAACAAATTGTCTACAAGAAGTGGCTTTCCCCAAGTCCCCTCCACAACTTAGTGATTCCACACCAGAATCTTATACTACCTGAACTGGAGGGCCATTGACAGTGCTGGAGATTGATGATTTCTTATAGCTTTAAAATACCAGAAGAACAATTTATGTTTAGGGGGGAAAAAAAACTTAAAATCAACCTTCAAAGTTTCCTGTTTATTGATGTACTAACTGAGCTTCCTTTCATCTACTCCACATTACTTTCAAAATGACACTCTAAATTCTTGCAATACATCAGTCCAAATCCTCAGCTATTTTATGCATTGTTCAACGGAAGCCAATAGAACTATGCCAGTTTTCACCAGATGAGACTCTACCCCATTCTAATTACACATCTTTAAAGTGCTGATTTAGTAGTATTAAAGAGCAAGATGAGATGAAAGAAAGTATGATGGAAACATTTCCTATAAATCATACTGTGGCATGTATCTGAATTTCACTTGCGTGAACTGCTAGCTGTATTGCCAATAGTTTTCCCAGCTGAAACAGAAAAGATGAACTGCAAAGCCAAAAAAAAAAAAAAAAAAACCTTAAAACCCCCCTACCCCTTCCTCCCCTTTCCCCTTTATTGCTTCTTTATAGTATATAAAGACAAAATGTTGCATAGGAGCATGTTATTAAAAGATTAAAGAATTTTATGCAATACAGAAAGAGAATTTGTTCTTTATCAAAAAGAAAACACAGATGTCCCAGTGAAAAGTCTGTGACCTGTAGGGAGAGAGGTGGTAAACACTGCAGGACATTGTTATAAAACTCGGTTACTCATGCGTGGTTTATTATGTATCATTTGAAACAGTTTAAACATTTATACAAATTTTACAAAATATTTTTAAAGGACCATCTCCAAGTGGCATGTTTTTAATGCTTTTTTTCCTCTTCTTTTCCTTAAATATCAGCTCAGTATGTTCCTCTTTTTATAAGAGAAGCTGAGGACTTGTTGGCAAGGGGCCTGACCAGTGATATCACTTAGTCTGGATCTTCCTCTGCCAACTGATGGGGAAGGGAGGGGGTAGGTTGCCTTTCATAGATTTTAGGCCAGAAGGGACCATTAGATTGTCTAGCCTGACCTCCTGTATAACAAATGTGAAAGAATTACCCCTGCACTGAGCCCAATAGCTTGTTTGACTAAAGTGTATCTTCCAGGGAGGCACCCAGTCTTCAGCTGATGGCATCCAGAGATGGAGAATCCAACACTTTGCTTGGGAGTTTGTTAATCATCCTTGCCGATAAAAATGTGTATCTTATTCTGATTTAGATTTGTCTAGCTTTAATTTCCAGCCATTGGTTCTCGTTATGCCTTTCTCCTTTATACATAATAAAGGGTGCAAATAAAACAGTGTTTTTACTCCACAGTTCAGCTGTAAGTTTACATTTTTTGAAGTGAAGTAATCAGCATATGGTCATTTTAGTGTCTGGTGTTTTACTTCCCAATAAAATGTAAAGCTTTATTAAGGACTATCTGCGTGCAGAAATTGCATCAGTTTAACTGAAATTAATTTAAAAACCAATTTAGCTACACCAGTTATAACCCTTGTGTGGACACAGACTCCTAGATTCCAAGGCCAGCTCCATCCAGTCTGACCTCCTATATAGCACAGGCTATAGAACTTCCCTAAAATAATTCCTAGAGCAGAGCTTTTACAAAACATCCAATCTTGATTTCAAAATTGTCATTGATGGAAAATCCATTGGTAAAAATTGTTCCAAATTGCTAACCTGTAAATTGATGTTGCTTGTGCCTGTAAATTCACCATCTGACACTAAAACAATACAAGCTGGGTTTTAATCAGTTGAAAGAGTCTCTCCACACAATCAGTGAGGAGTCTGGTTTAGCCTTTAAGGTGCCACCAGACTCCTCGTTGGTTTTGTGGATACAGACTAACAGGGCTACCCCCTGATACTTGTCTCCACACAATGTTGCACTTTTTAAAATACACCTTTAAACTGGAGCAACTTCGAGTATAGAGCAAGCCTTACAGATACAGAATGGTCAGGTTTGAACATGTCCAAAGGCACTTAGGGGCAGCTAATTAAAGATGTTTGAGCATCTCAGTGTTAATCCCAATCTGCATCTTTAGGCACCGCCATACCTTTAAAAAGCTGTCCCTTAGGTTCTGTTTTTTATTGTGACTAGAGCACAATAAATGCATGCATGCTTTGGAACCAGTTCTGCTCAAAGGCAAAATTCACACAGACATAAAGTGGAGCAGGATTGGGCCCATAAACAGGATGTTTTATCTTTAACTTAACAGTTTACTAAAGTGCAATGTTCAAATACAACTCAGTGCCTACAGATGCAGATAGGCACCTACTGGGATTTTCAAAAGCACCAAGGCACCTAACTCCCACTGCATTCAAAATTTTATTTGAAACTACTACTTGGTGCTTACTTGCATCTTTAGGTGCCTAAATACTTTTTAAAATCTGTCCCTAAATTTTTAATACATGATCAGATCTCTGACCCAGAAAGGAGACATGAAACTACCTTTGCCTCGGTGGAATATTCTACTATTGGTTAACCAGACCTGGATATGAATAGGAAGGATAGTACATTTAACTTGCAGTGACTAAGCAGTAGTGGTCCAGTTATTCTCATGTGAACGATGGTTCCCAAATAGTATTGCCAGAAGTAACCGTGCTGGTCAGGTATAGTATAGCAGGGGAGGAGTTGGATATTTGTATAGAATGCAAATCATACAGGGCTTTCTAGATTAAATCAATGCACACAATATAGGCTGCATATGTTTACACCATCCTGCTCAGTTAAGCAGGTTGGTTGCCATGCTCTGTGCGAGAGGAGGGCTCTGAGTGGTCTTAAAGGTTAGCCCCAAGTAGTCCAAAATGGCAAAGGAAAAGGGCACACCTCTCAGACAGAGATGAATCAGTTTGAGTCTTGAAGTCAGCAATATTTATAGAAGGAGCAATATTTCGGGGCCTGAAAGATGTGGAGGCGTCACATATCCTATTTAGTTACAGGAATAGATCAATTCTATCTTAGGGGTTAATGCATCTTTTTGTTAAGTGCCATCTGCCAAGCCAGAGAGAACTGCATGGTAGCTCTGCTGCCCTTGCTTCTGGTAGCAGGAATGTGCAAATCTCTCTCCAAAGGCCAGGTCCTAACCCTTAAGAGCACCAAACACCCACATGCTTCCAGAGAAGGGTAAAAACCTGGAGGGATTATTAGAAAAAACTAACAAAACCAAGCCACAGGAAAGGATGTCCAGATGGGCAAAAAGCCATTCCATGAACCAGATCTGGTCTATTCTTGTGGAATGGTCCTCTACCAATCTGGAGAGCACTGCTGAAAAGAAGAAGAAAGCAGTAGAACAACAGAGAGGGACAATAGAAGAAAAAAATTAGTCCAAACAACTGGAAATTATATAATACTGAACAACAAAAATATAGACTAACAAAGTAAACAGAATGGATGGTCTGCAAGCTCCAGTGTCCAAAGGAAGTGTGTGCAGTGGCCACCTCGTCCACTTTGTAAAGCTTGGAAAACATAGCAAGAGGATCCCAGGAAGCAGCTTTACAATTCTCATAGGAGGTCCTGTTATTTTTGGTCCACAGGACTATTAATGGACCTAGTGGAAGGAGCATAGAATCCAAAGGAAAACAGTTTTTCAAATCCTACAGGGCGTTATAGATTAAACCAATGTACACCTTACAGGCTAAATACATTTACACCATCCTGTTCAGTGAAGCGGATCAGCTGCCATGTTCTGGAATCATAGGATTCTTTGATGATCAATCTGGAGATTGCAGATGTTGATACTTGTTGACACTCTACTATAAACATAGGCCTCTAATACATCATAGTTGGAGGAGGGCTGTCTTGTGTAAGTAGAATTGGTGACCTCTGACCACATGCAGACAATGTAGTTTTTTTTTTTTTTTTTTTTTTTTTGTAGGATGGGTGAGGGGAGAATAAAGAACAATTACCTGACTGACATGGAATGGAGAATACATTTTGTGTGTTATTTGGGGAGCTGCATGAAGGAAGAGTTATTTGAAGTAAAGTGCTCCTACCTTACTGACCTTTCCCCTTCTCATAGAGGTAACCAACACAAGGAATGTGACTTAGATAGTGAGAAAGTAGAGGAAAACCTTTTCAATGGTTTGAAGAGGAGCTAACAGAAAGGACAAAAGTAAGACTCCATTTAGCTACCAGACACCCGATAGCTAGTTTGAGACACGAAAAGGTGTTGAAAAAGAGAGACAAAAGGCTGCAAAAGTGTCTTTAAAGCGGGTAACATATAGCGTTCAAGGACTGAAACTTGCACCTGTAACCTAAGCTCCATATCACTGATAAAAAACTTGTTATAAATGGTCCTCAGAGTGGAGAGGCCATGGTGTTGGGGAATGACATTTGAAGCAGAATGAAGAACCGGGGTCTTCAGGACCACAAGGCAAAGAGAATTTACCTTTGCTCAGTGACCAGGATTTTCTCCACTACCTTTGAGGGAAGATGGAGAGAAGGGAAGGTATATAGATGGCTGAGAATCCATCAGTCCTCCATGCCTGAAAGTCAATGCTTGGAGCAATAGACAAGGAACTGCATGACAAAATGGGACACAAAATCTAAGGGAGCTTATGGTTTGAGAATATAGGGACCAGCATTGAAGGATTCCCTTGGTATAGGGTTCTTTTGCTGAGCCATCTGCTTATCTGTTCAACTATTCTTGGACTCAAGTGGCCAAGATGGTCCAATGGATTGTCTCTACTTTGGAAAGGATGTGTGGAGCCCTAATGCTGAGGGAGGAACTTTTTGTGCCACCCAGGCAGGTGATGATAATCAGCTGTCATGCAATTGTTGATTTCTGCTTGAAATGCTGGAGTAGAAATGAAGTTGAGAATGTATTGAATTGCTGGGCCCATCACTCTTTGCTCTAAAACATTGATACTTGGGTTGCATTCCCACTTGCATCACAGGCCAACAAGGATCTGGTGTCCATATGTGGATCCATGTCAGTGTGATTCTGGTTGCGGGGAGGAGATACACCAGAGGCTTCCCTGATATCAGATTTTTCTGCAATAGCCACCATCCAAGGGACCTTGGACTTTGGTCAAGTGTATTCAGGTCAGACAAGCGACTCCTCCTTATAAACTCAAATTGAGGAGGATTAGGACCAGAAGCATTGGCAGTGGGTATAATAGGCCAGAGGAGGCTAAGTCTCCCCTAAGCCAAGCCTGGCCCTACCCACGCTCCACCAAGATGGCAGGAGCTCAGCTCCTGCAGGAGGCCAGCAAGCAGCTGGGGCCAGCAGGTGGCCTGGTGCTGGAGGCAGCTGGCAGCCCAGCACTGGGGCTGGTGCTGAGGCTGGCGGGTGACCCGACACTGGGGTTGATGCTGTGGGCAGCTGTTGGGCTGGTGCTGGGGCCAGCCAGCGACCTGGTGCTGGGGCCAGCCGGCGACCTGGTGCTGGCTGAAAGCTGGGGGCGGTTTGGCCGGGGCTCCTCTAGTGGATGGGGGGCAATAGGGGCAGGGTCTTGGGAAGAAGGGGTGGGTCCAAGTGACTAGCCTTCCCAAAGGGGGGCTCACACGCCACCCATAAACAGAAGAGGTCCCAATACATAGCTCACTGTACCATGTTTGCAGAGGTGAGCACTTATGATCTGCATAGTTGGAAATCAGGCCTGGAACCATGTCCTGGATTTTAGATACTTTGCTGGATGGAAGGAGGACTAGGTCCTCCTGAGTCATGAATCTGACTACCAGGTAAATCAGATCCTGAGAGAAAAATCTCTGTTTCTCTCTAACAGTTGATGACAAACCCATGATCAGGGAGGAAAGTGATAACTTGATTGAGATGAGCTTGAGAAAGATGGAAGAACACAGCTTGACTAGGAAGTCTTTCAGAGCATGAAAAATATGGATGTCTTCCTTTCTCACAGTCACCAGCAACTGGAAACCACACGGGGGAAGGAGGGAGAGGCAACGAAAGGACAAATGAGGAGGCTGTATACTGGTAGTATTTAGTCAAAGCCAACGCATAGCAACTTGTAGTGAGCTGGGTGACTAGAAATCTGTAAGTTGGCCTCTTTGAGATCCATTAAACACAAAGGGTTCTGAGGTTAAAAATCCTGGAGGAACAAAATTAAGGTTTCTATCTTGACTCTAGAGTCCCAAAAGGGGCTGCATAGGACAGAGGGGTGTCTGTCGGCATGGCTAGAGAGACACAGGACACTGGATCTGAGGGACTGGTTGCGGAACAGGTTTCACAGAGGAGGGAAATGAAGGCCATATTGGGTTGCAACAGGCCCAGAGTGTGCTACGGAGCAATTGCATGGAGGTTCCAAATGGCGTCAACTAGCCAAACACTGTTGTGATGAACTGGTTCTTCAAAGTGCTCAGCTATTATTGCTGATGAGAGCTGGCACTTTTTCTAACAACTTGAAACCGCTCTTGGTGTCTTGAAACACTTCTTGAAGGCTTCTCCCCTTAGGCCATCCAAAGCCAAAATGACTGGATCCCATAGGCTATAAGGATGGCAGGGAAAAAAGTAGTGGGGGAGGGGGCAGCAGGAGGAGACATAAAAAAGTTCCTGGTAGAAACAAAGAACTGAACAAGCAAAGAACTGCACTGCACAAGCAGCCAGCTTGCTGCTGGAGGCAGAGAGATTGGGAGTTCAGAATCATAGAAATGTAGGGCTGAAAGGACCACAAGAGGCCATCTAGTCAAAACTGGTGTCAAATTGGATTTTAAGGACCAGATGTTCATGTTCAGAGAGATGTGTGTATGTTCCTACCTCTAGAAACAAGTGGGCACAGCTACCCCGCAGTTCTCTCTGGTATAAGAACAGGCCACTCCATGAAAATGTACATTTTACCAACACCATGCAGGAGGGAGAAGAAGGAATCTTACATTATAATTTGTAACACGCAATCAGGGACTGCTAACGTGTAATGCATTTCTTTGAATATCAACCCCCAGTTTGCTTCCATAATCCATAATCAAATCAATGCCTACCATATATCAGAGTCCTATCCAGTGTTCCTTCTGCTCTTTCTAGAATGACACATCTGATTATAGTATGTTTGCATTTGAATAATCTACTGTATTTTTATATAAAACAAAACTGTATGTATGATTTTACAGTGCAGAGTTTTAGCTTCCCTCAGACATAAGCCTGTAACCAGTAATTAAACTATCTAATGTACAGTAACTTTACGAAATCCTATTAGTTCCTGGTAATAGGTTCAATTGTTATTTGGACTAGATCTGTACAATTGGAGGTTTTCTACAAGCTCAGCAATGCTCAGTTGTCTTTGTTTGGGAAAAGAATATACCATAGTCACCAGATCATAGAAGTACCTTCCCTTTAATTTTCCTTCTTTGTGTCTCTCTTAAACTATAAAATGAGAATGGATTTTAAACCATTAGGGATTTTTCTGCAATTTAAGTCCCAATTCCCTGTAGAATTAATTCTGAATCCTTTGACATTAAGAGGTATGAAAAAGAATAGCATTGAGACTTTTTTTTTTTTTTTAATTTGAATAATGTTGAGGAAAAAGTTGGCGTTTCCCTCTTTATTCTTGGCTTTACACAGATAGTGAACACTAGTCAGCTTCCAACATATCTACAGACTGAGCTAACTTAAGAAATATGTATGTTCGTATGAAACAGGGCAAAGAAACGCACTCTAAGCCACACTTTTTTCGATGGATCTGCCATCTTAGGCAAGGGCTGTGGCAATACAAAATGAGTGAAAATTTCCCAAACACCCAATTCCCACATGGTGCCTGCAGCCATATGCATATTACACATGGTGCGAACCATTGGCAGGAGCACCAATTGGGGGACAGGTACACTTGGATGTGGGGGCAAAAAGGGCAGTTCAAGAGGATCCCCAAACTGAGCAGCATTGAGACCTGGCTTCTGGGGTTGCAGCAGCATGTAGGTTTGGCCTAGGATTACCTTCATGTAGGGGCTACCAGGCCAAGCCTGAGTGGCGCTACAATCTATGTGCCAGTTGCAATGCCGTTCACTGAAATTTGGTCCATAGCTTCCTCCAACATAACAAAGGGGTGGCTGGGCCAAATCTGAATGGTGCTGCAACCCTGCATGCCAGGTTGCAGCACCACTCACTGAAATTTGCCCCAGTGGCTCTTCTGTCACAACAGAGGGATGGCTGGGCCAAACCTGAGTGGAGCTGCAACCTTGTGCACCAGATTGCAATACCACTCACTGAAATTTGGCCCGGTGACTCGACCGTCATGACATTTTAAGCAAAATGAGTTGTGCATACCATGTCAAACATTTCCGTGAGCACCCCTGCAATTTCCTCCCTCTCCCAGATTTAATGAAGATGTATGAGCCTAAGGCCCCAGTTCAGGAACACTTTGAAGCACATGCTTAAATCCCTCCCTACTTAGGAAGCAGTAGGCATGCATGTGCTAAGTCTCATCAATATCAATTGGATTTCAGCATGTGCTTAAGTGCTTTTCTGATTCATGGCCCACCTTTGTAACTAATTGCACTAATTAAGAATAATTTTACAAGTATTCTTGCACACTAATATAGGGGAGAAAGGGAGAAACTGGTTCTGTAAAAGGGAAGGAACTGAGGCAGTGTTAGAAGCAGTGACAGGTAGGTATGTCCTTAGCCTATAGAATGTAGAGCTCAAGAGATTTGTGCATGCCCTCTAATTGCCAACTACTGCTCTAAAAAGTTCTGTGGCGCATGGTGAGGAGAATGGCTTCTGTTGTGAGACTCTGTGGCAGCAACAAAGACATGGAGAACTTGACGTGTTTCTTCATTCCAGTGCTTTCTTAGACTTGATGTTGTTGAATGAGGGCCTGATCTTTGTCTGAGTGATATATTTAAGATAGAGAGAGAAAAACTCTGGTGCTCCAGCGGCTTTAATGGGTTATACACTGGATTTACAAGTTAAATGCATTCTGATTAGGAGGATCATAATGATTTTCCCATTGGAAAGTGATGTGTGCTATAGTATAAAAGGAGGCGTTTGTTGCATCAGGGCATCCCTAATATACAAAAGCCTTACGGAGGGAAGAATCAATGCACTACACTTTATGAAACTTCATAGAAAACTATAATGTACGTTTCTACGGAGAAACATTGTATAGTGGGAAGCATGTATCACTTGGCTGGAACATACATACCAGTTCTTCATAGATTCTAAGGCAGAGGTCCCCAAAGTGTGGGGTGCACCCCCCTGGGGGGACACAGCAGGACCTTCGGTGGGGAATGTGGTAGGTCCAGGCCAGCCCCACAGTGGGTGGGGAGGGAGCGCCACCCAACTCCTCCCTGCCCTGAGCTCTGCTCTGGCCCGGCCCCTAGCCGTTGCCCCATCTCCTGTCCCCATGCCTGGCCTCCGTCCCCCGTGGCTCCACTCCTGCCCGGGGCCAAGGTTGGAGGGGTGAGGGCAGGAGTGAAGCTGCACCCAGCCATGGGCCCAGCTACTGGCTCCCATCAAAGCCTGGTTGTGACTCCACCCTCACCCCCAGCCTCGGCCCCAGGCTGCTGCTTGGTCCCCGGCCCCACGCCTGGCCCCAGCCCCAGCCCTGTGGCCCCAGCCTCGGCCCCTTTACTCCTGTCAATGTCACCCCCCTCTCCAGCCTCCCCCCGCTCCCGCTGCTGTTCTAAGGGCAGAAGGGACCATTGTGAACATCTAGTCTCACCTCCTATATAGCACTGGCCATAAAACTTTCCCAAAATAATTCCTGGAGCATACCATTCGCCTGCTTCATTTCTATTCATTCATTGCTAATAGCCTATTATTTTCTTCTTCTTCTTTAAAATAATAGTTTCTAAACATTGAAAGTTTCCAATGGAGAGGACAGGACTATGCATTTAGTACTGCGATAAATAAAACTCACAACTAGGCAAAGTAACGTATTACTACCATATGGTTTTATCAGATCCAATATACACTATATTGTGGGTTTTTTTTTTAATTAAATTTATTCTTGGAATTTTTAAAGTAATTTAATATTAGTGAATTAAAGTGAGCAAATGCCCTTGATTTGATTTGGTGTGAATTATCCTAAAGAAGACAGTAATCCAATTTGTTTTGGCTGGCAATATGCTGTAATGAGAACATGCCTAACCACCCATCAATTCAAGGAACAGCAGTCAATATGAGTCAGATCAGAGGACTCCATTTACTTATTACCTGCATTTATTTAAGCAAATCAAGGGTGATGAAATGTGAAATTAATGTTATGTTGATGGATTCCAAATGCAGCCTGAAGAAAGCATGTTAACCTCCTGAAGAGTGCATGAAACAAAATGCATTTTTAGGAAAACACATTTAGTGACCAAACTTAAGCCAAGTGTGGCTATATTCTTCATTCATGTTTGAAAATACAAAGCATCCTTGGTTGAAGCAATAAACAATTAACTTGTGTAACTTATATCAATGGGTGTGGTAGTTTTGATGTGTTTTGTTTATGAATATAATACATACATAATCCTAGGTTTAATATTTTATTTCAATGCCATTGTATGTTATGCAGAATAAATTCTGTAATGTTACATCCACTGTGACATCAAATAAAATGTGAACTAGTTTGCATAGGTTAATATTTTGGGCAGCATGAATGTTGCTCTAGTCCACCCAGGCTTAAAGATTCACAGTGCAGAGGAAAAAACAGGAATTAAAGCATTTCTACTAAAATATATTTTAATAGCTGGTGTTAACTTTTTGCATAACAAAAGCCAAATTATGTTGATACATCATATGATCCAGCAATAATCCCCGTCCTTTGAAAAAAACAAGTGTTTCCTTCATAACCGTATACTCCCAAAAAAACATACAGTTTTGCAAAGTAACTAGAACTCTACACACTTTTAAGCAAATATAAGCTAAATTGTGCAGCGGTTCATTTTTGCTTTTTTATATCACACTGCAAAAACCAACATCTGAGAGAGTTTCCACACCATGCTAATCAACGTTAATACAGTCAGTGCTGCTTTCTGATGGTTTAGCAACTTGTAATATTGAACTAGATATGATTGTAATGCTACAGTATATAACTTATTTTCCTCCTAAAATAAAAAAAATGTTTCAACAGCAATTGGATTACAACTTAGATACAATATGCAAACGCTATATATCAGACACAAAAGCATATGAAATTCCTTTGATTATACTGTAGTAGTGCAGGCAATAAAGAAAGAAATATAGCTCCACGTTTTCTTTCAGAGGGGTGATGAGATTTGAGATGTGGTTTCTATGGTATAAAGATTGGAGAATGATTGCTAAAGCACTGTAGAATGTTTTACCTTTAACTCACCAGCAGTTTGCTCTTGCCAGCACAAAGCACTGGAGTGTATGTAGTCATATAGAGATCTATGTTTAGAAAGCATCTTTAGCTTGTCTCTGTATGGTATTTAAATATTTACTAACTACATCTTATTCCATATTTCATACAGAATGTTATTCAAAACAGTTCAAATCTAGCAGATTTTATTCTTTATATCACATTCTGCCCAACACTTCTGTGTTTGTGATTGTTTTATAAGGAAAGGATGTGCCATCACTGTACAATAAAAACTAAAATTAACTTCTTGGCCAAGCATTAGAGGCCTTCCAAGTCCCAAAGGAACTTTTAAGAAGGACACACATATCAAGAATATAATCCATTAAAGTGATTCACTGTTGAGCCCTAACCTTGCTTAACTGGTGTGTGGTAAGTCAGTGTAGTCACGAGAACCGCATTTCAATATTAAATACTAATGTGCTATAATGGAACTTTACAACTGTAGTATCCATAATAGTAGCTTTGTTTAGAAAAGGATTAAATGGGGATGTAGGTATAATGAACAGCAAGATGCCTTTTATTACTATCTTATATACTGTATTATATTTATACTTGTGTTCTTGAAGAATAATAGCACATTAGAGTGCCCTTATTTTTGTAACACTTGAATGGGGATGAGTGAACTCCAAACTGAATTATGGAATTCGGAGATGATTGTGTCCAGAAGACAAAATTTTTCTCCCCAGTGAGCTGCTGTTCATGTGTGCAATGTATGGAGTAAGGGTGATACACTGTGGTAAAATAAAAGAATTAGGTTTTATCATCCTTGCTTGTCAGACAATTTAAAGGTGAAAAAAGTGGTATCTGGCATTTACTTCTCCCTACATTCCACAGTATATTAGCAGGGCCTCACAAACTCCTTGTAAGAATTGTACTTACAAATTGTGGTGGTTGAACTGAGGGTCTATGGATTACAAGTTGTAGCTCTCATAAAACATTTTGATATCCAGGCCCTAATCACTTTGTATATTGGGTACCATTGCTAACAACAGTGCTCTATAATTATAATTCATTTTCCTAGATATCAAAATCCACAAAACCATTCCAAATGAACAAAAATTACTAAAAGCATGCATTACAAAAAATTAACTATGCAAATGAACAATTTTAAACTGAGCGCATTAATTATGCTGATATACCATTCTCAAGAGAAACAGGATTCACATACTCTTTTGTTTTCTTGACCTTTTTTATTTTGCAAATTGCTTTAGGTGCTTTGCCAGGCTATAGGATATTCAGATTCATAAAGGTAGTTTTATTTCCATTGTTTAACATATCATAGCCTCTAACTTGATAAAATGCTTATTTCCTGATTTAGCTTGTTACCAGACATAGTGCTAGATATCCCTCTCCCAAGCTGAGCAGAATGCTAGTGTGGTTATGGGGTTTGTTTGTTTGTTTTCAAAGACACTAAAAATGGCAACTTGATGCTATATGTATCTGCTGCCTATGTTTCTTCTGATTCATATCTGTTTAGCATACTGACAACTTATTTTTGCCGTTCTCAGCACTAAGGAGCTAGTACAAGACCACAGCAGCAAATGATATCCAGTTCTGCCTCAGACATCATCAGAAAAAATTTCCAACCATTATAAATTGTAATTCTTCCTCCTGTTGCTGATGGCTGGTGATGATGACTGATATAGAAATAGACTGCTTTTCAGATCACATTTAGGCTGAGCTTAAAGCAATTTAAATGAAGCTGTTTGACTTGCCAAGCTAGCAAATTTGACATGGAAGACACCAATAAAGAATAAGGGCCTGTTGCTGCAGCTGCTCCATGTACAAAACTCCCAAGTCTTCTGCAGAATTTGAAAACCGCAGTGTAGTAATAGCAGTGGTGCCTAATATGGAAGATCAAGGGTTCACTTTTACAGAGTCATTTTTCTTGCTTCTAACCAATCTCTGAAGTTAATTGCTCCTGGGGAGCTTCACCCATTAAATTCTTTGTCTGACAAGAAAATATACTTGTCCCAATTACTTTTCAATATTTATGGACTACTTTTTTTTAAAAAAAACACAACCCTAGAAATGTGCTGTTCTCTGTCTTGCAGCTTGGGATTTTCTCCCTTACTAACAATACAATGGAAGTGAAGAAGCTTGCTGCCTTTTAACTGTATGCAAAGCAGAATTGGCAGATGTCTTGCACTGGTGGGTTGCTTTTAACATAATGAATACTTACTGCCTTCCTTCATTATTGTTAAATGAAATAATGTAGGCAGGCTGACTTTCTGAAATCAGAAATAGAAAATTCTCTATAAACACAGCATACATTTAGTTCAATTTTTAAAAACTAAAACATACAGGAAGGCCAGTGCAGCTTCAAACCTCTGGATGGCTACTAAATGGCTACCATCTTTAATTCAGATCTGAGTACAGAAAAAAACATTTTGTTCCTTACACACACACACACATACACATGCACCAACTCCTCCATGACACTTTACATGATTTTGTGCTCCCTCTGACTTAGGACCTGATCCTGTAAGAGAACGGCAAGGGAGGAATACTATATCCACACAGAGCTCAATGAGCAGGATCAGGGCCACGTTATATTGCGACTAGCTGTTGTGCCCCAATGATTAGGATCACACCTCGATCCTTCAGTCCTGACCATAAGCCAATGGACAACAGAAATAAAATACCTGGCACTTTGTGAGTAAACAAAATGATCAGGCCTGTAATGTTTATACTGTTTCCTACTAATGGTTTTGCTGATCCAAAGTTGAAGAGAATATAATCACTTTAGTTTTCCTTTTTCATCTTACTTTGAATGTAGTTTAAGGTGGAAGAGAAGTATTAGAAAGCCAAAATGGAATCTTTTGCATAAACAATTTGGAACAATAAATATTTCCATTTTTGGTACTGAATCCTGGAATCTAAGTACTTTTTACGCAGGAATAAAGAAGTTGGTTGGATCTAAGGATCAATCTTAGGAGTTAAAACATAGTCTATAGCTTTCCTTTTGCTAACTGCCTCATAATATTCACCAGCTTTTCCTCATTTTGGTTTTGGGGAGGAAGCTGGAATGAGGTGGGTAGGATTTTTGTTTGTTTAGTTTTTGCTTTGGTGCCAGCTATGAGGAAAAAAATAAACTCAATAGCAGTCAACGAAGTTTGTCTTTCATTAATCAGTCAGTGAACATATAACCCACGTTTGGACAACCAAGTGATGTCACAACTAAAGCCAGTGTTTTGGAAGGAACTCAAGCAATAGGCCATTGAACTGTAATGTATCATAAAATCAGAGCTCTTCTCAACTTTTCTACACAGGTGCAGGACTCCTTTGCAGCAGGGGTGGGTACATGTTGGTTTTATCACCAAAGCAGGCATTAAGCAAGTCACTTGTGGTAAGAATGAAGGCTCTTTGAGCTCTGGTCAAGTGAAAAATTCTCTAAGCTTCATGAGGCCACATAGTACATGGCCCTAAGACTGGCTATTTTCAGCAGGATAGTTAAGGATAAAGGATGTAAGGGAAATTGTTTGTACAGCGCTTTGAAGATGGACATTGCTATCTAAATGTTAAGTATTATTTATACAGTGTTGCTGTAGCCATGTCAGTTCCAGGATATTAGAGAGACCAGATGGGTGAGGTAATATCTTTCACTGGACCAGCTTCTGTTTGTGAGACACACAAAACTTTTGAGCTTGAAGAAGAGCTCTGTGTAAGCTCAAAAGCTTGTCTCCCTCACCAACAGAAGTTGATCAAGTGAAACATATTACTTCACCCACCTGGTCTCTCAAGTATTATTTAAGGGAAACAGAAGAGGTGGCAATTTGGCTCTGCACGCTGAACAGTGCCAGTGGGAAATATGCTGTGAAAAAAACCACAGATTTGCCAGGAATCAAGGCACAATCAAAACTGATGGATTGGGAAGCAAGCAAAACTGACAGGAGCTAAGGGCACAGTCATGAAGGAGAGCCAATGTAAGACCCAGGAATGAGTGTGGTGGTGTGGGCAAGTGAGAGTTGGGAACTTTCACTGTCAAGAGACAGACTTTTTGTTTCTTATAAGGCTGCTGGGCAGTAGGATTTTTACCAGCATGTTATCTCCTGTTACTTAAAAGGCTGTATTATCCAGTCATCATTTTTATTGGGATGTTAAATGCTCTATGTCAAACAGCTTTAAAAATTATTAGAATGTGTTACTAAATTGAAAGTATTAGCCTCTTGTGACTTCAAAGTGACATAAGAAAAGAATCCATGTTATGGTTACATTTAAATGAGAATCTAAGAAAAAGACATTTCTCCTTTATAGCTAATGGATGGAAACCTTTACAGAATTGGCAGCACCGGGCTTCCACATATGTCTTTTGTTCTTACAAAGTATTATTATAAGCCGTACTGTTTGGATATGTGTGTCAGATTGTGATTCTTACATCAGATTGTTATATTAGTGATAAAATAATGAACATGTGGTCTTAAAAGTTTCTTCTGAGTATTTTGTTTCAAAAGGATTAAGTTTTGAGTAAATCAGAATAAAGCTCAAAGGACTAGGGACAAAAATTAGTTAACATACTCAATGTAATTTGCTGGAAGCATTCCTGTTTTCCCAGTTCTCTGAACAGTACCATACATCCAGCCATCATCAATTGGTTGCACATTGATGATATAGTCCCCATCCCTGAAGGAAACTTCATCTTCATCTTGAGCACTGTAGTCATACATAGCTCTGTATGTTCTCTGTTGAAGGAAAAGAAACAGGGCCATGAAGAACCTACCACTGACAGACATTGCTTCTCTGTCTCATACATATACACACACATCTTTAGTAAGCTCAAATATAGAATTCAAACCCACATGCAGAGATAATGCAGTCTATGCTATCATAGAGGTATGTGCTGAATATAACTGGGTGGACTATTTGTCCCAAATAATTTATTCAACAAATTCAGTCATGAAACTGATTTTTATGAACATATGCCTTACGTACACCATGCAAACACATTTCGCTCTGGAAATATTCACCACTACTGATGCCTTATGTATTCCCTACCCATAGTTAATTATCCATGCTGCATGACTGGCCATCTAAACCACATGGTACTGTTTCTGTCCCTGCTTGGATGATTCCAAACAGGCTGTGTCTTCACTAAGAGAAAAGAGGTGTTCTTAACTCAAGTTAGCTAACTCAACCTGCCACCTCACATGAACACTACAAACTGCTTCACCTTTACTACGATTCCACCTCAAGTTAGCTAACATGAGTTAAGAACACACCTTTTTGTTCCTAGTGAAGACAAGGCCTGCAAACATGTCAGGATGACTGGGTAAATATTTGTGGTGGGAACCAGAACTGGACACAGTATTCCAGCAGTGGTCAAACCAGTGTCAAATACAGAATTAAAATAACCTTCCTATTCCTACTCGAGATTCCCTGGTTTATGCATGCAAAGATCATATTGGCTCTTTTGGCCACAGCATCACAATGGGAGCTCATGTTCAGCTGATTATCCACCATGACCCCCAAATCATGTTCAGTTTCACTGCTTCCCAGGATAGAGTCCTCCTTTCCTTTAAATATGGCCTACATGTTTTGGTCCTAGATGTGAACATTTACATTTAGCTATATTAAAACGCATCTTGTTTGCTTGCATCCACTTTACCGAGCGATCCAGATCAATCGGAATCAGTGACCTGTCCTCTTCCTTATTTCCCACTCCTCACATTTTTGTTTCAGCTACAGACTTTATCTATGATGATTTTATGTTTTTTTTTTCCAGATTATTGATAAAAATGTTAAATAGACACAGGGCGAAAGAACGGATCTTTGAGGGACCCCATTGGAAACAGACTAGGTCAATGACAGTTCCCTGTTTACAGTTACATTTTGATACCAACCAATTAGCTGGCTTTTAATCCATTTAACGTGTGCCATGAGCAGCGACCTCATAAAGGAATCAATCATCTGACATGCATTTCAATTCTTTGTCATGTGATTCCTTTTAACCAGCTTGATAGCATCACAGTGCTGCAAAGTTGTAAAGACAAGCTGGTAACGCCACATTTTAAAAACAATTATTAGGGCCGCTAATGCTGCTGAGAAACCCAAATGTATGGCTTTAAGACCTAATTGGGTGGTAAATGGCTGTCAGAAAAAAAATTCTGTAGTAATCCAGTTGGCATTTATCTAATTATCGCTTCATAGTATAGTTTAAATGACTCAAATAAGGGATTTAAAAAATGCATTTAAGTGAATTATTCCTCTAATCAAGAGTACGTTAAACAGGTTCTGAAAGCACAGTAGGGCATAAGAAAGGGGTTGCGTGCGGGGGGGGGGGGGGGGTTGTTAAGTGAGTCAAACTTGACTCCTTTATCTGGTATCCCATCAAAGGCATGAATCTGTAGTCACTGTATACACAAAACACCCACTGATAGCAATGAGAGTTATCTGCATACAAGGGTTGAAGCACAGTTGTAATATTCCCAGTGTACCAGTTTGTCTGCTTGGCAGGCAGGCAGGCAGCCCAGCTCCCTGGTTAGTTGGCTGCTCGGTTGTCTTGCTGGACACTGAGGTTTGAAAATACCAAAATGTTTCTGCTGGGGGGAACGTTTTGGTGCTTCTGAAACAACATATAGCTGAATTTTAGTTCTGTGAAAATGTCTGAGTTTTTACCATTTTGTCCTGATTTAGGATGAAAACATTTCAGAAAACTCAATTATTTTCAAGGAACTAAAATTCCATTTTCTGGCCAGCTCTAATCTTTGTTAATGATTCAACATCCTGCAACTTCAATTAAAGTGGGAGAGCTAACAAATATACATCTTCCGAAACATCCTGTAGCTTTGCCAGCAAAGAAAAGGGAAAACCAGAAGTTACATTTCTGATAGTCTTAAGTTAAAAACAATGGAGTTCTGAGCTATTTGGCCTCTAGTCACTACCACAATAAGAAATGTTAAAATGTTAGTAATTTTAAAAAAATCTTAAGAAAAGAAATCAAAGAAGCAAACAAATATGCACAAGCCCAATTTTCAGAAATCTTTTGTAAGTCCTCATTGACATCCAATACCATAGCTAGCTATACCAACTAAAGAACAAGGTTCACCTGCAAAAAGCACAAAGATGGCCTTGTTAGAACTATACATTCCCTCCAGCTTTAAATTTCTGTGTGTCTATTTGGTCAGACAGATTAAAATCAACAGCAAATGGAAACCTCATTACTTAGTTCATTGTGTGAAAAAGTGCTACCTCAACATTTTCGGCTTTCTAGAGTATATGAATAATGTAGATAATTTCATTGTTCTTTGGAGCACATATCTAAATTCACATCATTCAGTTTTTGAGATAAAAATCTCTTGTTACTTCTCTGCATCACCTAATCCTATGCATATTTTACCTGCAGTTAGGAACATGTGAAAAAGCCAAAAAAGTAGTTCTTTAATTTGAAAATAAGTACAATATGAAGGAATCCAGAAGAATGATTATTTCCCAAGGTTCCCAATTCTGGATTGCAAAGGTTACCAGCGGATTTATATTTACAAGACATTTACCAGTAGCTAAAGAGGGGTGCACTGAAAGGAATGATTCTTTCAATTAAATACTCACCAAGCTTGCTGAATGTGGCTGTGAATGCATGGACCTCATAGATGACATACTGGTCTGGTGCATGTATCCATACCCTTGGGACTGGCTTTGTTGATATGCCCCAGGAAGCACAGGGGCTGCACATTAAAGAAATACAGAAGCATTACTACAAGAGTTAAAACAATAGCCTTGTTGAGTGTGTGTGCAAATTCTCTTAGCAGTTGGTAGCAGCTGTAGATTGCTCTCCCGATTAGAAACCTGCAGCATAAATAGGGATTCATGTTCCCAAAGGTAGGTAACTCTAAATCAGTAGAGAAGAGTTTTAAGTGACAAAACAAGCCTTGTGTAGGTTGAATTCTACATAAACCTAACACAATCAGCAAAGAAATATTCATTAGCATCATGACTAACTGGAAGCACAACAGTGAGTAGGAAGGCTTGAAAGACCTCTAGAAACATGACCACACATGTGCACCAAAAACTAGGGACATCACTAAGGCCAGATCATTAAACACAGCTACATCGCCCGGAGTGTGAAAAGCACACACCCCTGAATTACACATTTAAGCCAACCTGACCCCTGTATAGACAGCACTAGGTTGACAGAAGAATTCTTCCATGGACCCAAGCTACCACCTCTCAGGGAGGAGGATTTACTACAGTGATGGGGAAACCGCTCTATCACTGCAGTGACTGTCTCCACTGAAGAGCTCCAGCAATGCAGCTGCAGCAGTGTCTCCATAGTGTATAAGTGTAGACACAGAACTCAAAATTTTGATGCTACATTGAGATACTAGATGATCATAATGGTCCCTTCTGACCTTAAAGTCTATGAGATACTAGAGAAAAATGATACCCTGGGGCACATGACAGTTTGATTTTTGTTAATGAAAAAAAGACAAACCTAAAACTAAGTACTGAAACAAAGTTGAAATATTTTAGTAACACTGCTTAACCAATTTATTCCTAATTATAGTATATTTACTTTCTTTTATAGGCTAAAGACCTAGAAAGGCCTATTTCATCTAGTTTATGTGACCATTTAGCAGTGGGTACTGAGCTGGGTTCCCTTAGTTTACACTGACTTCATTAAAACCATGGCCAAGCATAGAGATTAATTAAAACATGGCAATTTATTTCTGTCCCTTTCCTTTGTCCTCCTCTGTCCTCCTCTGTCCTCCTCTGTCCAACATTGCTCTTCCCTCCCACAGAGAGAGACATTTTTTTGGTAGTATGATTTTACCAACCATAGATGACAACACTATACTGTGGTTTATTGAGGAAAAGCTGCTGAAAGATCAAATAAAAACCGCATGGACCCTTGTGATGATTTGGGAATGTCTGTACAATTTATGAATTGTGATGTGAACTCAATCTGTATCAGGCCAAAAACTCAATCTTGTACATGCAGCTTTTTGCCTTCTCTGTTTCCTGTTTGCCTCCATGTTGGGTTGAAGTACCCACACAGAGAGATACAGGGCTAACACTAGTTGACGGAGTACTCAGCTACAGGAAATCTATTCACTCTAGACGAAAGACTGGTCACTACCCAGAAGAACTGGTTTAGCGGGGGGGGAGATCACCTTGGCAACAAAGGCGTTTGTGCTTATGTGGGGAAGCTGAAAGTGGCATCATCTGACACAGAGGAATGAAAGTTTCAAAGGGGCTGAAGCTGTTCTGTTCAGGGGCCATTTTCCTCTAGTCCAGGAGAAAGTAGTAATGCAACATTAGCCATGCACTGAAGCCTGACCCAACCCAAAGAATGTCCCAGAGTGGTGAGGAAACTGAGGTAGAAATATGCATGATGTAATGTTTATTGGTTTATATCTTCTGTACTCTCCTGTGCCTTATATGATTAAGTATAAAATAACAAATGTGTTAGACACTGAACAAAGTCTGTGTGTGAGATACGCTTCACAACTGCTGCATGCCCCTAAGAAAGTTAAACTGTAAACCAGAAGTGGAGTCCTGGGAGAGGGTGTGTTTAAATACACAGGAGGCTGAAGTACCTCGACAGTGGGGTTTACCTTTCAGATGAGAATACCAGACAGAAGGTCTGTGCCCCAAGAGTGTGCCTAGGGACCCCAAGATTGAGCAGTGGCTGGATTCTGTTCAGGCTCCAAGGGCTTAAAGCACCTGGGAATCCAGAGCAGCAAAGCCTGGATTTGCCTCACAGCAGTCCTCGAGAGTGGCTGGAAGGGGGTGCTCGCTAAGTTCTGTGACAAACCTCTACCCTTACTCCTTGCTAGAAGGAGATTCCTAATAATTTAAATCAATACAGTCTCTGTTCCAACATCCTGCTTTGACACCAGACTGACAGAATCTGAAAAACAAGTGTCCCTGGGCATCTGTGAAACCCAAGTGTAGCTGAGGTGGCCATTCAGTACCTTCTCAACAAGCCTTCATTTTTGGGGAAGGTGGCCAGTCCTGACAATAACTAGTAAGGTGGTTAATATCCAAATTTGAAGGTTTAATCATTTCCTGTCTAGCCATGGCTTGCAAGCCTCACCAATATTGGGCCTAACGTCTCTCTGCTGGTTTTATCCAGCTATTGCGAACCTTAGTTCATCTCTCAAATGGTTAATTGGTATTCTCCAAGCACAACTGAAACTTCACTAAGCAAAACTGCAAAAAATAAAGATGGTGCATTTCTTTTGACACTTTTTCCACAAAATTATCAAGCCCGCTTGAATTCTATCAACTTATCAATGATGCAAATGGTCATTTTCCTTCAGGGACATGTGACTGAGCTGAAGCAGGCTAGATGATTCACATTGCTCTCAACTTGGAACGATTCACCTGGTTGGGATTTTGAGAGATTTGCCCCCTTGGCTTTGAAAGAAGTGAAGAACATCCCCCCCACCCTTGGAGCAACCTTCCATCCCAGTCCTCAAGGTGGGTGCAAAATTGATACAGAACAGGAGGACTGCAAAAATAATTTATGGAGGGGCTCAAGAGGTGCAGAATTAATTGATGAGGGGTTGCACAATTAATTGATTGGCAGTTATGGTTTTGGGGAGGAGCTGGAAGATGGCACACCATCAGGCAGTGCTTTAATGCAAGATATTGGCAAGTGCGCAATAATATTCTGGCCTTTTTACCTCTGAAGGAACCAGGATGTATAGAAGGGTGTGAAATGAACTATGGGGAAAGGTTTGCTGAATTGTGCTTGAATGGAAGTTCAGTTTGTGCTTTGTGAGAAGATTCATTTTCATTTTACCCAATCTGCTTCCCTATCCTTAATTCTGAGATTGGTGGTTTGAGCAAATAGAGTTTTCCTGTAACTGAAAATTTTATTATAAGTAATATATTAAAATAAACTACATATATGATTAAAATATTGAGTGCTCATTATCCAGTCATCATATGCATTATGTTATACTTTTTAAAGATAGTGAATTACTATATTCTTAATTAAGGTATTTATGATTTGGGACACCTATTTCAAACCACTACAAATGCACAGATTGTGTTGTGAGGTGAGAGAGTAAAGTTGAAGCCATATGTTGATTTAGTCAGAGAAGTTCCTATAACATGAAGCAACTCGTGGACAGTAATATGCAGTACTGGAATATAATGAATAATGCATGTTTTAGATGTGGCAACTTCATTCTAGTGATGTATGAGTGCACAGATACTTTAAAGCAGTTTAATCATCAGAAAATTATTGCTCATTAATGTGTTCACAAGGTGATCATGATATTAAGTTAATGGTTCTAAGCAGTTCATCAGATAATTTATGTTTCAATGTTGTCACATACTACTTCTAAATGACCAGACATGGCCTTTCCTGAGAAAATGGATAGAAGTGCAATTTAGTCAAAAGTTACTGTGAGCACGGTTCGGTGAACATATTTTGCCTAATTTCAAACTCATTTGAACACTGTGGGCCAAATTTACCACAAGTGGAAATGAGAGCAACTCCACTGAAACCAATGGTGTGTTCTGCTTGTGCCAGTGTTAAATGTGGCTATGTGTGTTCAAAATTAAGAGCAGAATTCAATCTTTTTGAGTTCACAGAGTATTGGGAATGAGCATATGGTCAGTTCTTATCTGTTACTGAACTCGGCTCCTGCTCCAGCACTCACACTCCCTCCTCTCTGCTATGCAGGGACAAAAGAGAGAAGGAGCCCTCTATTCCTGCCAGGAGAGGCAGATACACACCAACCCCTTTACGCAGCTCCTGTCAAGAAAAGACACCCTAACAACCCCTGCTTTCATCCCAATGGAAAGTGGAGTGATGTTGCTAGTGGAAACCCTTCCCTTATGACTTCTACTCCCTGATAGGGCCTAAGTCCCTCAACAATCATCACTCCTCTCTCATTGTCTGTGTTCAGAGTTTCTTCCAAATGCAGAAAGGCTCTTCTGAGAATGGGTGGCCCACACACTCAGAACCAATATGCCAACCACCAAGCAGTAGGACTGTGGAAATATGCTTTCTTGCCCTGGTGTCCAGTTTCTGTCCAGGTGAAAGAAGTCAAACAAACTGCAACAGAGAATCTACTTGCTAATGTTATCTGGCTGTAATACAAATTTCCAGAAATTACTCAGGCTACATAGACTCATAGAAAATTAGTGTTGGAAGAGACCTCAGCAGGTCATCTAGTCCAACCCCCTGCTCAAAGCAGGATCAACCCCAACTAAATCATCCCCAGTGCTACAGTGGTGCAGCTGCACCACTGTGGTGCTTCTGATGAAGACACTCTATGCTGACGCGAGAGAGCTTTCTCGTCGGCTTAGTTACTCCACCTCGCACAACAGACGGTAGCTATGTCAGTGGGAGAAGCCCTTGTTTGAAAATGTAATAAGTGGGTGATGGAGGCTGGCATCATGGCCTGATTGGAGGTGGGAGTCAATAACTTGATAGTGAATGAGGTGTTAGGTATGGTGAGGACAGGCATTGAAAGTCCTTGTAAATTAATCCGAGTAGCTTCTGTCTGATGCAACAGAAAAGGGGGAGCCAGTGGAGGCAGGCAAAGAGTGGGGCAATGTGATCAAAACAATGGGCTAGGAATATTATCTTAGCAGCAGCATGCTGAATAGATACAAGTAGGGCAAAACTGTATTTGTCAGGAGGATGTTGCAGTAATTGAGACACAGGTAATGAGAGCTTGGAGAAGCATTCTACCTGCAAGGATGGGTAGGAAAGCCCCATATCTTAGAGAAGTTATGCTGAAAGAATCAGCAAGATTTAGACATAGCCTGGCTGTAATGATCTAGAGAGAGGTTCGAATCGAAGATGATTCCAGGCTATAGGCCTGAGCTACAGACAGGATGATGATATGAGGATTACTGGGGCAGGGAAAGAGATTAGAAGCTCAGTTTTAGCCATATTGCGTTTGAGATGATGGCTACATATCCATGAGGAAATGTCAGAGAAACAGGCTAAGCCTTTAGTTTGGACAGAAGGAGACAGGTCTAGAGTAAAGAGATAGATCTATGAGTCATCAGTATAGAGGTAGTAATTGAATTTGTGTTTGCTGATGAGGTTACCCAAAGATAAGGTGTAGAGGGAAAAGAGAAGGGGACCCAGTACAGAGCCCTGTGGGACCCACGCAGAAAGCTGAAATGGGAGTGGGGGCGGGGTGGAGTTGAAGAAGATCCTCCAAAGGAAATTCTGAAGTGGTGAAAAGAGAAGTAGGAGGAGAACCAGGAGATGACAGAGTCACAGAAGTGAAGTAGAGTAGGCCAAGAAATGATTTTCCTGCACAGTGAAAAGTTTTGAGATTGCAAAAAAATATTCCCATCCCAAATCAGAACAAAAAGTGAAAAATCTTAAATTTTTTCACAGACTGAAAATCTGGAGAAAAAATGTTTCAGGTAAATAAATGTTTTGTTTAGATAATTTCAAAATGTTTCATTTTTATTTGATCAGTTTTATTTTTTTTTAACTATAATTAGCTTGAATTTATAAACAAAAAGTATTTTCAAACCAGAAAAAAAACCACTTTTTCCCCCCCATTTCCTAAAGTCATCATGACAAGTTTGGATATTTTTCACTACCCTAAATTATAAAAATATACAAAATAAACTGTGCATGCATCAAATGTATTCACAGAAAAATCATCAAAAAGTTTGGCTATGGAATGAACTTTCAACAGGAATAGTAATTTTATAGCATTTAAAATAATTAATAAAAGCAACCTGAAGCAAATACTCACCAGCAACTACACACCACACAACAGAAACACTAACCCAGGAACCAATCCCTGCAACAAACCCCATTGCCAACTCTGTCCGCATATCTATTCAAGGGACACCATCATAGGACCTAACCACATCAGCCACACCATCAGGGGCTCCTGCACCTGTACATCTACCAATGTGATATATGCCATTGTGTGCCAGCAATGCCCCTCTGCCATGTACATTGGCCAAACCAGACAGTCTCTATGTAAAAGAATAAATGGACACAAATCAGACATCAAGAATTATAACATTCAAAAACCAGTAGGAGAGCACTTCAATCTCCCTGGACACTCAATAACAGACTTGAAAGTGGCCATTCTTCAACAACAAAACTTCAAAAACAGACTTCAACGAGAAACCGCAGAACTGGAATTAATTTGCAAACTTGACACCATCAAATTAGGCCTGAATAAAGACTGGGAGTGGCTGGGTCACTACAAAAAATAATTTCCCCTGTGTTGATACTCACACCTTCTTGTCAACTGTTAAGAATGGGTTACATCTACCTTAATTGAATTGGCTTCGTTAGCACTGACCGCCCACTTGGTAAGTCAACTCTCATCTTTTCATGTGCTGTATATTTATACCTGCCTACTTTTTTTCATGCATCTGATGAAGTGGATGATAGCCCACGAAAGCTTATGCCCGAATAAGTTTGTTAAGTCTCTAAGGTGCCACAAGGACTCCTCATTGTTTTTGCAGATACAGACTAACACGGCTACCTCTCTGAAAAATAATTAATGTTGATTGTTCACAGTACTAAAAAAACAAGTGATGTCTGGAGTTCAACAGCTGTCAAAGCTTTTAAACGTCATAATGAATAAAATGAAGTAATTTCTAGGTAAATTTTATTAAGGTCATAAATGAATATTAATTCTGTTCTGTACAGTTATTTTTATAACAGTGTACTCTGACACAAGCAAACAAGAATGCAGTTCAAAAAGCAAGTTTGTCACTTATGTAAATTGAGTGAAATTACTGTGGAAAGTTCATGATCCTGCAGTTCTTATTCAAGCAACAATTCCACTGAAATAAATTAGACTTTCACCTAAGTAGGAATTGCAGGAAGATGCCCCACCTGGTTATTTTTAACATTTGGAAGAAAACAAATGTATTTTGAGAGCAGGAAAAAAACATCTGGTGTATTTATGCCATATGGAAAATTATTGCCATATTTATTATTTTGCAACTTCTGTTTCCATTTTCAGGGACTATCTACGTGAGGAGGAAATGAGCTGATAATACGGTCATAGGGATTTCTCTGTCTCAGCAAAGAAATACAAGAGAGTGGCCATCACTGACGTGTGTGAGGTACAATGGGACACAAAAATTCCTGTCATTTGCCCTGCAGAACTGCCACTTTCAGCAAAAAACTGTAATCTTGTGTCACAAAAGGTATACGTTTTTAAAAAGTGACACAATTATATCTTTTGATTTTTAAATATAGCCAATAATATAGTATATATCACAGAAAGCTGTGTTGTACAGACACTAATTATATGATAAATATTCTGTCATAAATCCAGTAACAGATGGAGTGAGAATTTAGGAAGTGCAGGCAAGGCAGTGTGGAGTAATTTGGTTGGTGAAAGGGCTGGATAATTCCAAAGTGTAGGTGAATAATAAGATAATTGCATAGGCCCCGATTGTCCCCCCTAGATCTGCCCACAGATTTCCCCACTTCTGTGGGGAAGGATGGCTTATCCACTCCATGGGACTGTTTCTACACCCCCTTCCTTGGAGTCCTTTGTGGCCTCTGTGAGGTCTGGAGCTCTGCACTGGAGTCTACGTGGCCCAGAGGTAGGGGAAGGAAAATACAAATAAATAGTTTTCTTTCTAGCCCCATGGACATTTATTGGAAAATAAAGGTAATATGGCCCCAACCTGTATTATCTTTTCTGTGGAACCCTCCTACCTGGGGTCCAGGAAGGTGCTGCAGCCAGGGGAAATCCCTGCTATCAATAGAGCCATGTAGCTGGACAGTGAGCAGGGGCTGATGGCCAGAGTCTGGGCAGAGGTTCAGGATCTCTGTATGGACTGTTCAAGGGAGGGGGGCAGGCCTTTGCCATTGGGAACCCAAAATCTGCCACCCTCTGCCATAACAGGAGAATGCAAGGGGGATCTTCAGAAGGAGATCCCTGTGGAGATTTCCCCCCTCAACACTCCCTTCACGGGGAGGCACAGGAATGGAGTGAGGTTGGGCCATGGGTCAGAAGCCTCCTCATCAGTCAGTTACTCTGTAACTTATATCCAAACCATTTTGTAAGACAGTTTTAGAGTATTATATATATCTAATTTACAACGCCACTAACCTGGGAGATGTCCAGTGCAGTTTGGAGACAGAGAGAAGCACCATCACCACCAACCAATTATATAGAGTTAGGGTGACCAGATGTCCCGATTTTATAGTCTTTTTCTTATATAGGGTCCTATTACCTCTCACCCCCGTCCCGATTTTTCACACTTGCTGTCTGGTCACCCTATATACGGTCCCTATTTCTGGGTATTACTGAGTGCTAAGGGAGGGGCCAAGAGCTAGTGAGGTGCTCCCCTATTGGTCTTCAGGGAGCATATTGTCACCCACACTGGCCCTGCTCCAGCAAAGTAGCAAAATCTCAAAGGACACTGCTTCAGGAAATTGCAACCCTCAATTTCATTTATAATGCTGACTTACAGGTTTTCTGTTTATTGGAGCATGGTTATGTAGGTTCAACTGTACAGGATAAACCTGGTAGATGTCCTGATTCCCTGAGAGCCAGTTAGAACACTGGCCTTCTTATTTTAATACCTGGGGGTACAACATGACCAATAGCATATACATTATGAAATATAGACAGATACTGCATCTCAGGATATTCAAGTAGTCAGAATGTTTTGAATAGTCACCATCCTATAAAATACAAACAGAGGTTATTTGTAATGTTCACATCTATTGAAACTGTGAACCTAAGGCTCTATCTACACTACAAACTAGGGGTGTGATTCCCCTGCCTGCATACACAGACTCGTGCTAGTTTTCATCAAACTCGTGTGAGTATAAATAGCAGTGTAGCCATAGTAGTGGCAGTGGAAGCAAAGCTTAGTCATGTCAAGTATGTGTCTACCAGTTTCAGGCTCATGGTTCAGACATAGCCTCAATGTTTTCTGTGGCATTAACTAAAACAGTGACAATCTGTAGGTGAAGACAAGTCACTGATCAAGGTTATATTAGCAGCATCAAACTAGTATAACCAGTTGTTACAATGACAAGTTAAAAATTGTATGAGGTCATATTTGACATTTAGAATTTGATGAACATTTATAACAACTCATTTGAGCTGAAAGTAACAAATTGTTTTACTGCTTTCACATCCCTTTGGCCAGTTGAGACCTACAACTCCTATAAAAATAGTACCATTTGGACTATTCTGCTTGTAAACCTAAAAATGGAGTTTATTGTCCCCCTTTTTAATCCTTAAAATATAGTTTGCAGGTTATTGTGAGCACTAAATATTGCAGAACAGCTAAACCAATGGCAATGAAGAAATAGCAATATTTTGAATGGCCAGTCATTAAAAGCTTTGTGTCCTTGATGCACTTGTTTTACTCACAAAAGTAGAGTTTTGATATATTAAGGACATTAATTCAATCTATGATCAAAAAACTGAATAATTGGGGAAAGTAGACATATCTCTGAAGCACAATTTACACCAGATACTGATTTTTGTTTAGGCAATTCTGTTAATCAATCTGGTGGGTATAGGATTTCTATATCTATTTTCCTGAACATATGATTAGGGTTCAACTCATAGTTACAGCCATACATACGTTTCTACTTATATGGTTTTGGTTTACCTTGGTACTGTTCTGGTAGTCTAAAGATGAGCTTCCCCAACCATTCCATATACACTAGAGCAGTAACTATTATTAATAATTATGTAAGAAATACGTAGATTTGTCCCCATTTCTTACACTGCATTTGTAATGGTTGTGTACATAAATCATACAGAGCCCTTCAATACAGCACTAGAAATGTATTGCAATAGTTTGCAGGTATGGCTGCAGGATTTGGTACCATGTCATGTCTCTCAGTGAAGTGCAAACCTTGTTACAAACTGAGTTTTTAGCTGGCATGTCACATAGGGTTCATAGCATGCCTCAGCTCAGAAAGCAGAGTGAGACGTTTCACTTCACAGTACAACACTCTTCATTTCTGAAGGCACGCAACAGCCAAAAAAGCCATTTTGTGATATGCCTTTTCCAGTGCTGAGGGCACACAACCGGTCACAAAACGCTGCAATTCCTTCTCACATTGCGTACAGGTGGTTGTCATTGTATTGTGCTCTCTCACACATTTTTCTGAAACAATTAACAAAAATGAAGAGCATATTGGTAACATTAGTAATGTGTTCTAATTTGTAATTAGATTTCCTGAACAAAAGATTGTTATCCAGGTGATGGGATGAACCTGGCAAGTCTTTCTCACACAAGCAGCCCCATGATTGCTATGCAGCTATTTATTTGATTGAGTAAGGCACCTCGGTGTAAGTAAAGGTGGAAGGACCACATTGGTGAGGCATGAGAAAATGACTAACATAAGATTTAGTATTAACATGTATTATCAGATAGCCAAAATCCTCTACAGAGTCTCAAAAATCCACATCGTGACACCTGGTAGTCTTGGAACAACTGCTTGGTAAGAGCTCACTAGCACTTCACCTTGTTGAGCCCCTCCACAATTTCTCCTATGCTTCTTACTAATCATTTGTACAGCATCACTCTCAACTAACTGGCAGAGACCCACAGAGGACAGAGCAACTGAGTCATTGCTTTGCTCCTGGAGTTGCGAAGAGGACAGTTGGATCTCCACTGGACTCATCTTCAACCCAATGTGGGGAAGGATCTCCTTATTCTGCAAAAGTCATGAGATGTGGGGAGAGGCCCAGGAGAAAACAATGGGCAAAGAGAATCAAAGTAGTAAATATTTAGGAAATGCAAAATTAAGGGTTTTCCTAGGAATGTTAACTCATCCACATTGAGCACACAGTGTATGGAACATTTTCAGCTGTTAATTACACTGTTAAATGCACACCTGATTTCAATGGCATCAACAGATTCTCTACATATCTGAGAGTAAACTCTAGCTTTAACTTTGAGTTCTTTCTCAAAAGATTACATGTGAAAACAAGGGTTTACTGATGCCTCAGTGTTTTCCAATGGAAGAGAATGAAATCTAGTACTCAATTTGGACTAATACTTTGTCCTGTAAATCAAACAAACACATTCATAGTACAGTGGGGAGGGGGTGTCACCTTATAAGAGTTTGGTAGTCTAGACTAGGCTACATAGATTAGATAAGACTGAGTGAGCCAATGCACAAATGTTGTGCCTACTAACATTCCTTCTCAATTGGAACCATTCTGGGTGCCCCGCCTTACATAGTTCTGAATGCTAAAGTGGATTCTTTGCAGGAATTCATGATGCATATTAAATATACTTCTTTCACAGAACTTTATCTATAAGCGAGTGTACGTATTTTAAACCCAGCCTGTTTGTATACCATTTTACTAAGGAAATCTGAAAATGCACCTCAAATTTCATTTGCCTTTCTTCCTCAATTACAAGACTGGTATCACTTTCCTGTTCCCAGGAACCCCCTGATGCTTGCATACAGTCCACTGAGGACGTATAGAAGACTTGCTCTCACTACCTGGGATGTAGTTGTTTTTGTTTTTAAACGTTTACAGATGTAGAAATGACTCCAGCTTTGAACACTTCCTAGGAATCAATGTGAGAGGGAAGGCTGAAGCTGACATGAAAAACCACCACTCCTTGCATTTAAAGATAGAGTCTTCAAATTGGTAAGAACTAAGTCATGGTCCCTAAATAAGCACTCATTTCCTTTGTGGAGAAATTTAAAACAGGGTATTCTGTGAGAGTAAACCTTTTTAAAGAGAAATGCACTGGTCCGGTCAAAAATCAGTTTGTCAAAGAGAATCCATTCTCATTGCAGGGGTCCCCAATTTTGCAAGCAGGTAAACCTTCATCTCATGTTTAATGCAAACACAATGTATACATTGAATAAATTGTGGTACCAACTAATATAGAACAGATAATTATCTATCTCTGTGCATTTTACCCACATCAAAGATTTTAGTTTACTACTTCAGTCACCTAAAAAAAGTCGACAAATTTAAGTCAGATGTACTGATTATTTTGATTTCTTTCTACTATTCACACTATATTAGGCACTTTAAAAAAACAGAAAAATCTTATGAGTACTGACATGGAAAGAAAGGAAAACTTTAATGTGGTTATCTTTGCCAGAAAAGAGACATTCTTCTTACATCTAGTTTTCAGGCTGGCAAAGTTGGTATGGGGCTTGAATTTACAAGAAATAAAATTAAAAGCATTCTCTATAGTCTGAAAGAAAAATAATTCAGAAACAAGTGAAAGATGATGCTGGAAAAGAGAAGTGTATATATGACTCAAAAGGAGAGAGAGTAAACAAACTATTCTCTTTTGTGGTGTCCAATCTTAAGTGTCTCTGTGGTGGGAAGCCTGCTGATGCACTGGAATGTGGCTAGGCGATCCCTAAAAGTCTATTGTTCTTTCCATACAGTTAGGTGGCTCTGCCTTCAGAGCTAGGTGCCTGGCCAGCAGCCGCCACTCTCCGGCAGCCCAGCTCTGAAGGCAGTGCTGCAATCAGCAGTGGCGCAGAAGTAAGGGTAGCAATACCGCAACCACCCTACAATAACCTTATGACCCCCCCCACAATTCCTTTTTGGGTCAGGACCCCTACAATTACAACATCGTGAAATTTCAGATTTAAATTGCTGAAATCATGAAATTTACAATTTTTAAAATCCTCTGACCGTGAAATTGATCAAAATGGACAGTGAATTTGATGTCAGGATGTTTATTTCACGTGGGATATGTTCAAGTGCTCTACAGTTCACTCCCTGTAGTCCAGACTTTGGCACTGTGTTAGGATAAAGTAAGAAAGGTGATAAAATAACATGAAAATACACATCTTGTGTTATTCTGTGTGTGGGTCTGTGTAAAATGATTCTCGAAAACATTTTAGCAATAATTAGTAATAGTTGGCACGAGGACCCTTTTTGTTCAGGGGGTAAGGCACTGGCCAGGTTTTCTGCATCTTGAAGGTGAAAACTCTAACTCAGACTCCCTTCCTAGCCCTCTTCCTGCTTGCTGAAGCCACATAAGAAGGTTACTACAACCCTAATGTACGCAGTCTACATGGCACAAAAAGTGGGGAGAGGGACAGACAGAACAGGGGGCAGCTCCCCAAATCCTGCCATAAGTGAGATCCTCTCTCCTCCTTTTCTCTAGGCTCAACTGTCTCCTGATTAGGCTAACCCAGTGTGTAACAGCATACTTGCCCTTCTGGGGCTTCCATGATCCAAGAGGCAGTGACTTTTTTAGTCTGAGGAAGGTTTTGTGGGTGCATCATCTTGGCTGCATATGCACAAGCATCTCTGAGTGGGTCTAGGGGTTTCTTTCTGCAAAACTAATGTTTTAAATATCAACTTCAGGGCTGATGTAGTGGGAAGCACCTAGCATGAAGTGGTATATAATGAAATTTTGTTGGCAGTGAGATGTAGTAGAATGAGAGGCCCACACTTGTTCAAAGCATTGCAGTATTCAAACTACAGTTCTAATGATAGTGATCATTGGCCTATTATGAAATGGAAGAAAAGGAGCTCACTATAAATGTATTTGACTATTATATGAAATAGCTCAGCAGTATAAATGAAAATGTGCTGTCTTTCAGGACAGACTATTTTATGTAGACATGCCCCAGGGATTGTTCTTTGTCTCAGCTCAAAGAAGGTGGCTGATAAGTACTAAAGCTAAGGAAATCTTTCTTTCCCACAGTAAAAACAGCCATTTTTTGTAATTTCTTATTTGTATTTGAGACTGTAAGTCTGAGTGGGTTTTGGATTCTGTCTGAATATCCAAAAACACGGGTCTAAGAAGCACTAGAACTGGCCATGGCAAATGGGCTAAGTTTTCTGGCACAACTGTAGTTGAGCAGCTGTCTGTGATTAAACTAGCCTCACACATCCGCTCTCAATGCTATATGTCCCTGCCAGCCTGCAATGCACTCCCATCTTAGTGGAGTGGAGGATAGATATCTCCTGGAATCCTGGAGAAGGTGGGCAGGAAGGGAGAGCTGCAGGCTAAGGTGCTCTGGAGTGTCACCTGCACCCAAAACACATGTTGAGATCATGTCTGGAAGGGGATGGAGAGCAGTACAGGAGGAGAGATGTGTCTGCCTTGCTTTGTGCCCTGAGACCCATTATTCTGCAGTTGCTGCCCCTCCCCGCCCCCCCACCCCCGCCCAATCATGGAGGTCAAGTTTAAGTTGTTTCCAAGATGCTGAGTGATCGCCAATATTGGAATAAACATGAATGAGAGTCCCCGGAGATGGCTGGTGGACCCTGATAACATTTCCCCTTCTGCATCCAGGCTAAGTCTTTGCAAAGTGTGTACCTTCATTCCCCTTTGCAGTGGGAAGATGAGAGGATTTGGAGTTGGCTGAATCGCAGGGGTTAGGTTGAAAGGCTCAAGCCTGAATATTGGCATGAGGACATTTAACACAGCATTGGACCTATGTAAATGTTTTTCCTATTAAAATTAAAAGGTAATAAATGTGTGCCTCCTGCTTAGAATTCATTTCAGTATTAGTGTTTCATTCACCTGTGAGACCTGGCCTAAGCCTTTTTGGGTCACCAGCTGTCTTTGCTTTTTCCTAGACAAAGATCTCTGTAAAGATCTTAAGACAACATAAAGCTGAATTAGAAAAAACTAAAACATCAACCTACCTATTTTTTCCAATATGTAACAATACTAGGTCCAACCATCTTATGCAAATGACAGAAGGGATTTGACACCCACTTTATTGCCTTCCTCCTACTCACAAATTAAAAGAAAACTTAAAATAAGAAAGGCTGCAGACATTTGGAGAAAACTGTGTTGGCGGAGGGGATGTACAGTATGCATGAGCATGACAATGAAAACCTGAAAGATAGAGAGGAAATAAAAAGGATGAATGAATGTAAGGATAACAATAGGAAGAAACCAACCAGGAAGAGTTTAACAACAATAACAAAAAGACACTATATTGGAACAAAATACAGTAACATAAGAATGGCCATACTGGTTCAGACCAATAGTCCATTGAGCCCAGTATCCTGTCTTCCAACAGTGACCAGTGCCAGATGCTTCAGAGGGAATGAACGGAACAGGGCAAATATCAAGTGATCAATCCCCTATTGTCCAGTTCCAGCTTCTGGCACTCAGAGGCTTAGGGGCACCCAGAGCTTGGGGTTACCCTGACCATCTTGGCTAATAGACACTGATGGACCTATCTGCCATGAACTTGTCTAATTCTTTTTTGAACCCAGTTATACTTTTGGCCTGCACAACATCCCCTGCAATGAGTTCCACAGGTTGACTGTGCCTTGTGCGATGTTTGCTTTACACATGCTGTCTATTAATTTCATTGGGTTCTTGTGTTATGCGAAGGGGTAAATAACACTTTCTTATTCTCTTTCGCCACCCCATTTTGCCATCCCCTGTTAGTAGTCTCTTTTCTAAGCTGAACAGTCCCAGTCTTTTTAATCTTTCCTCATATGGAACCTCTTCCATACCCCTAATCATTTTTGTTGCCATTCTCTGTACTTTTTCCAATTCTATTATATCTTTTTTGAGATGTGGTGACCGCAACTGTATGCAATATTAAAGGAGTGGACATACCATGGATTTATATAGTGGCATTATGATCTGAATTATATGAATCCAATACCAGATGGCAACTAAGATCATTTTAAAGAAGAACTTTCAGAATCAAAACAAAACTGGGTAAAGTTTAAAAGAAATTCTGCCGATTTAAATAAAAAAAGACAGTATATCAGAACAAAACAAGAGCCCCACTGAGATACAGTAAATTGGAAGATAATTAAAATAAAAACTGAAAGAAGCAAAAGAATATTGGAAAGTGAAATGAAAACATTTCGGGATCAAAACAAGATGGAAGGAAACTTCCATAAAAGACTTGATAACTACAATAAAAGGAAGAACCTTAAGGAAAAGACTCTCTGAACTATAATGAAAACAAAATGTGAATGCCCAAACTATTGAATGAAACAAGAACTGAAAGAGAGATAGTAGCAGTGAATCATGACAATTTAACCCTTCCAGTGCTGGAGGTTTGGATTTTCTAATTTGAAACACAAGAGCAGAAGACTCTCCAATTTCAAGCTCAGTGACACAAATGGGTGATACAAAATGGAAGTGATCAAAATAATGGTAATATCACAATAGTAGCACCAACACGACTAAAACTGTCTAAAACTATCTTCTGATAGCTGGCCATACTAGCACTTCATAATACTATCACATGGGCTTCTATGGTTACTTTCTGCCCCATCACGAAAGAGCCTGGATTGTTTTTTAAATAATAATTTGTTCTAATGCACAATTTGTTCCAGGTGCTCGGGGGGTGGGGATGAGTCTCATAAGTGATCGCAGCTGTAGTCTCCCTATCTTAACTCTGAACTTCCATACTCTAGGTTTAGGTTACTTGTAATTTTAATCCCACTCAGAATTTCCTGGATATGTAATACTCTGTTTCTTTGTTTATTATAACTAATGGTTTTGAAGGGAAATACACACACAAATCACTGACACATGCCTGCAACCTTAACTTAATGTTACCAAGTTTTTTGTGTGAAATTAATAAATAAAACAATAATTAATGGAAGGTTAGGGGAAGAAACAAAACCAGATTCTCTGCTACAGAGAGAGGAGCCAAACATAGTTCGAAGGCGTCTTTGTTCTGCTCATATTCCGGGCTGCTGTAGTTGCTGAAATGTAAGTTACTATCTCAGGCTGCCTATGTGCTGGAGTGATAGCATTATGGCTACTCCAATTTCTGATTACCTCAGCCCCACCCGTTTATGCCAGAGTTTACAAAAGAGGGCGGTGTAGGGAGAATTCTCCCCTGGCACCTTGCAGTTCATTTACAGGCTTTACAGCCCTTACATGCTGACAAAGTGGTATACAGATGCCATGCAGTTCTTGCAGCAAATGGTGGCTGCAACCAATTAGGCCACTCCCAACCACAAGCCACTCTTTGAACCTACTCTAATTCATGGCCACAAAGTAACATTTATGGACATGCCTAAGTGATACAGGTGCCTAAGTCCCATTTCTAAAAGCTATTTAGGAGTCTAAATCACTTTTGAAAATGGGCCTGAAGCATCCATGTCACTTAGGTATTCTTGAAAATATTACCAACTATGTGGTCTCCTGCCCACCCAGATACAGGATGCTGGCTCAGACCACAAGCCAGCATGCTCTTTCCTTGTAGAGAGAGCTAGAGCATTTTTGGCCAAACCTTGACAGTCCATTTACATGCATTATTGTCTTGTGGAATTGCTGAATTCATTCCTCCCTCAGATTTAGCCACAGTTTAAAGATGCCTGTGCGAAAGCTGCAACATGCCCGGTCCTGTGACCAAAAAAACAGACAAATATAACAGCCTTAAAACCCAACCAAAAAGAAATGTCATATACTAGTGAAGACAACTGATAGCCACAGCAACCACAACGAGAAAACTAGAGGTAATTCACTTAGCACCTCTTCTCAGCACACTGAAGAGGAAAATGTGAGCTGAGGGCAGCAAGGGAAGCTGAATGGCCCCTGCACTCTCCATCCCTTAAGAAGAGGGAAATTCCCAAAGCCCCTTAAAGGAAAGCTATCAAGCAGCTCAACAAATATTTGGATTGTAATTAGCAAGAAGAGTGGAGTTCCTGGCATCTCCCTAAGACTTCCAAGCAAAGATGTCCTGGAGAATTGCTAAGAGAAGGAGGTGGTAGGAAGGTCAGGAGTGGGTAGAAAGGATTCTTTGACTCAGACAAAAAAAAAAATTTCTTCTAACATTGATTTTTAATTCCAGACTGTATAAACCCAACATATTGTTACGTAGGGGGTTGAGCGAAACCTCATTGAAGTTGGTGGGTGTAACATCAGCCTTTCATTCAGGACAAACATAAAAAGCAATTAAGCTCCTGTGTGGTATAGACAGATGAAACAATAATTGCCACAACTCAAAACACAGACCACATGCAAGCCTGGAGGAGCTCAATCATGCATTCAGAGTCTTCCCTGGGGTCTGAATGTAAATGCATGGGACTGGGGGTTGTTTGATGGAACCATGTGTGTGAGGGAGAAGGGGCAGAAACACCAGAGAAGGCAGCAAGGACGCTTTCATAGCATGATTTTGAGAAAAAAAAATAAAGTCAGCTTTTGGGTGGAATGCTGGTTAGAAAGAGGCTTGGAACAGTGAAAAAAAGAAACTGTCCCCTGTTTGTTTCATACTCTGTTCAGGGACACAGAATTTTACATACATTCTTTGTAAACAAACAGGGCTGCATCAAAGAAATACCTGCCTCGGGCATCAGTGTATCCCCCAAATGGAAATAACCTGAAAGATCCTGAATATTGGCCAACCACTCAGGTCAAAAGGGGTAACAATACCTTGCTACAATACACTGATCTTAACAGGGTCCTACTCAACAAATCCTCATTGAGTCCTGGCCCCTCATCCTGGCTGAACAGATCTGTGAGCCATTAGTGATTATCTCTGAGAACTCATGGAGGATGGGAGAGATCTCAGAGGACTGCACAAAGGACAAAAAGGTACCTATCTATAAAAAAAGGGGGGGGGAATAAGGACAACCAAGGGAATTGCAGACCAATCAGCTTAACTTCGGTACCCGGAAAGATAATGGAGCAAAAATAATCAAACAATCAATTTGTAAGCACCTAGACAATAATAAGGTGATAAGTAACAGTCAATGTGAATTTGTCAAGAACAAATCATGTCAAACCAACCTATTATGTTTCTTTGACAGGGCAACAAGCCTTGTGGATGGGGGGAAGCCAAAGATGTAATATATCTTGACGTTAGTAAGACTTCTGATACTGTCTTACGTGAGCTTTTCATAAGCAAAGTAGGGAAATATAGCCTAGATTAATTTACAATAAAGTGGACACACAATTGGTTGGAAAAGCATACTCAGAGAGTAGTTATCAGTGGTTCACAATCAAGCTGGAAGGGCATATTGAGTGGGGTCCAGCAGGAATCTGTCCTGGGTCTGGGTCTATTCAATATCTTCATAAACGATTTGGATAATGGCATAGAGGGTGCACTTATATAAAGTTTGCAGATGATACCAACTGGAAGGGGTTGTAAGTGCTTTGAAGGAGAGGATTAGAATTCAAAATGATCTTGACAAACTGGAGAAACGGTCTGAAATAAACAGCATGAAATGCAATATGGACAAATGCAAATTATTACACTTAGGCACAAATAATAAATTGCACAAATACAAAATGGGAAATGACTGCCTAGGAAGAAGTACTGCAGAAAAGGATATGGGGGGGGGGGAAGGGAGGAGGATAATAGTGGATCACCAGCTAAATATGAAACAACAATGCAATATTGTTGCAAAAGACCTCAACTAGAGAATTGTGTCCAGTTCTGGGCATCACACTTCAAGAAAGCTGTAGAGAAACTAGAGAAAATCCAGGGGAAAGCAACAAAAATGATTAAAGATCTAGAATACATGACCTATGAGGAAAGACTGGAGAAACTGGGTTTGTTTAGTCTGGAGAAGAGAAGACTGAGGGGGGATATCATAAGTCTAAGGATGTAAAAGGTTGTTATAAAGAGGAGAGTGACAAACCATTCTCCTTAGCCACTGAGGATAGGAAAGTAGTAATGTGCTTAAATTGCAGCAAAGGAGATTTAGACATTAGGAAAAACTTCCTAACTGTCAGGGTAGTAAAGCACTGGAACAAATTACCTCAGGTGGTTATAGGATCTCGGTCATTGGAGGTTTTTAAAGAACAGGTTAGACAAACACCTGTCAGGGATGGTTTAGATAATATTTAGTCCTGCCTCAGTGCAGAGCACTGGACTTGATGACCTATCAAGATCCATTCAAGTCCTGTATTTCTATGATAACAATGAATTTTGAAAGAGACACAGAAACAAAGAATGTTAATAGCAAAGCAACCAATAAGATACCCACCCTACTTACTATACTATTCTCAGACTGAGACTCAGGAGATAAGGACTCAGTTCCCAGTTCTCACTGACTTCCTGTGTGACCACAGACAAGTCAAGTCAACTTATTTCTCTGAGCCTGTCCCCCATCTGAACATAGGAGATAATACTATTTTCCTTCTCCCATCCTTAGTCTGCCTTGTCTAGCCATTGTGGGCAGGACTATCACTTACTACGTATACATACAGCACCTAGCATAATAGGGCTCTGATCTTAGTTGAGACCTCTAGGCACTATGACAACAATACTGTAATGTACTGCACTAAAAGGCATCAGGCTCTATGTGTGCCTTCTGCAGTTTACAATTAGAATGCTTGGTACCCTTCTAATACTAAGTTGCAATGAAGAATCCTAAATTATGAATTGGTGGCAGTATCTCTATATTAACATCCTATAACATTTTAAAAAGTTTTAAAAGATATTTAAAACCACTTTCATTTTTTAATGCCCATATTTTCCAAAGTTAATATTGGCTGTCTCTACCATCCTACAATTTTTTAAATTCTAGAACACATTGTTTTTAAACTTTTAAAATTCACAAATAGAGTCTAATACACGCTGCAATTTAATTGGAGATGGGTCTGACCCACAAAATTTGGATCATGATCCAACATTTTCAAAGTTCAACAACCAATATTTTGCTTCTGGCCTATTTCTAATGTTGACAGAAAGTGAGCAAATGGAAGAATAAACATTTCACACTTATGTGGTAGAATTCCCAGCAAACAACAAAAAAGTACCTTCTCTGAACAAAGTTATATATATATATATCCTCAAAAAGGGAAAACTGTTGGCAGAAGCATGAAGCCAAGGTATCAGTATGTTCTGATAAGCAAGTCTTTTCATATGGCAAATTGAAAATAGAACAGAAAGTCACACTAGTACAGACAATTCACATTTAACTTTCTAAAGATCCAAAAAATCATTCTCAGAGATCTTCTATTTATTTTACAACCCTGTATGCCATATGATCCATCAGCAGAGGTATTTATGTTTGTGGTACGAGCTTGTACTAATGAAAACAACTTTTGCTCAATATTCTGATACAAAACTATACACTGGAAAAATATCAGACTATAATCTTAGTTTCTAAATGTACTTTCTGAATACCTTATTTTCAGGTCTATAGCATATGAGAGCCCAGGAAAGGTTTCTTATCTAAGAAAGGTTTCAGTCTTTCTTCTTTTCCTTTCATGGTATCAAAAATAGCCTAGTGCATACAGATATTTACTATGGTAATGGTGAGATCTGGTCATTAAGACCCTCAACTGTTATTATAAGGTTGATTTGTTCACTGGAAATCACAAGTAGGTTCAAGCTGCTTAGTTAAGTTGCATATTTTCTCTTTTACACTGTGCACTCCCATTATGTCTTCAAAAAGAGAGAAAACCAGATTGGTGAGTTTTGTTAGAACAAAAGGAGTCTTCATTTCATTATAGTAAATGGCAGTTACTCAAGCTTTCAGATTATTACAGTTCAATTCCCAAAGGTGATGAGGTGGGGAATAGAAAGATGGCATGCAAATAAGTATGGAAGCTTGAAAAGCTTCTTGTGCCTCCCCATGGACCAACTTCAGTGCAAGTATTTCAAAAGCTCACATGGGTCTAATGTTTTATGCATAAATAAGGTTCATTGAGTTAATAGTGGCCTGTGAGATTTGAACACAGTGTGACAATGTTATAAGTGGGGGGAAAAAGTGGGACTCCATGGATACCTCCTTCATCAGATGGCCTTGTTACCTCACTGCAGTAAGAAAGGCTAGGGTTTGTCTCAGAACCATCTGACTTTTCACCGCCCAAACTCATGCCAAAAGTACTGGTAGAATGGAAATGCTGTTTATTATAACGGCTTGCTTTTTCTACAAAGGGGAAAAGAATACTGCAGTAAACAGTTAGCTGACAGAAAAGCAAAATAGAACAAAACAAATAACACAGCAAATGATTTATGTAACAATAGCTTGAAAGGTGAACTTTGTTCATTTGCACGTTCATTTGCACATTCATTTGGAACATCACTGGTTCAAAAAAGTTTGATTAGGACTTGACTGGTTTGTATTCTGCTTCAAATGGTATAAAGAAGGAGAAGAAAGGAGGGCCAGGGGCAGAGATCCTAGGAAAAAACAGGGTGAAAATGGAGCAGAGAAGGGAGAGAAAAAACTGCTATTGAAAAATAAAGGCATTATTCCACCCGATATATACAAAAGTGTCTCAGATTAAAACGGGAATATTTGCTTTTAAATTGGATCATGGTTGGGAAAAAAAAAAAAAAAGCATGGCTTTAAATCACATGGGAAAAGGCTTGATATTCAAACTTATTCAAGCACAAACTCCATAAAATTGCTTGAGAAGTCTGCAAAGCCTCAAACATGAAAGTGAGTGACCCATCTGTACATTAAATGCTATTCTTTTTATAGACTCAATATACAAGTGACTCTAGACAATTTACATTGATTTTCAGTCCTAATTACTTAGCCCCAGATGGAAGGAGAGAGTGTGGATAAAGTACAGTTTGGAAATATCAGCTTTCCCCCTCCTCCCCCAAAACGTGGCAAACTTTGAGGGAAGATTGAGGTGAAAGAGAGCAATAATATAATAATTATAATATGGGGCGGAAGGGATAGCTCAGTGGTTTGAGCAGTGGCCTGCTAAACCCAGGGTTACGAGTTCAATCCTTGAGAGGAGCCACTTGGGGATCTGGGGCAAAATCACTACTTAGTCCTGCTAGTGAAGGCAGGGGGCTGGACTCAATGACCTTTCAAGGTCCCTTCCAGTTCTGGAAGATGGGATATCTCCATTAATTATTATTTAAAATAGCCATCTTTTTTTTTCCACAGCAAGAAAAATATAGTCTAGCTCACTGCATAGGTTAGGAGTTTAGCATCCTGACAAGTCAGTGGTCACTGCTGTATTTTTATTTTATATATACTTTTAAAGAAGAAATTTAAAGATTTCAAATACCGTGGCTGTAGGGCATGAAGCTTATGAAAAGGTCGAGGATGCTTATACAATGTGCTTATACTTCATCGATAATCTCCTGGTAAACTGCATTGCAAAATTGGTTTGGATTCAAACAAGAAATCTGGCCAGCTACTAGGATCTGACTCACAGCCTACTAAAGACAACTGGAATCTTTCCAGTGAGTCTAATGGGCTTTAGATTAGGTCTCCTCTAATATGGTGCTTTAGGATATTTATGGTTAGGTATTTTGAAAAAATATAAAAATAAAAATAGCAAAGAAAGATTATTTTAATCAATTTTACACTTGGAAGAACCTATTTTAAATACATTTTTAATATTTAAAGAATTCCAAGCTTAAGAACTCAAAAGACCAAGGGTGAAATCCCAGCCCTGCTGAGGTCAATGGCAAAACTGCCAGTTGTTTCCATCACTAAATGTGTATTATTGTTAATAAACTGTCTGCAAATCAGCTTAAGTTCTTCTTAAAAAAAACCAAAACCACCCCACACTCCTGACCTCCTCTGCTTTCTTTATTAAGGTGAGTGGAAATACTTTTTAATTAAATTCAAAAGGCTCTTTAAGCCCCTACCACTAGTAGAAAACAAGACAATAATGGAAGTCAGGCCATAATATGTTGCCTGTGTTTGTTCCCTTTCCCCTAACCTCTGTCTACTTGTCCATCTATCCTCAGATTGTGCTCTACCTAAGAGCAGGGACTGTCCTTTCTTGAATGTTTGGAAAGCATAAAGCACATTGCAGGTGCTATTGTAAACAAATGACAGGTGAGAGCAAATATAATACATTGTAACCCATAAGTAAAAACTGCACAAGACCATGAAACTTATTTTATGAATCAAACCCTCCTGTATCTTTGAAGTTTTAGTGAAATCCAGTTATTTGGAAATCAGGACAAGAGACTTCATTACTACTGGAATTACTATGGTTTTAACTGTAACTGAAAACAGTAATTCTAGTTTAAGATAAATGCCTTCACTGTTTCTTAGCTGTGTGTGAGAATATAGTTATAATTTCCTTTAATACACTCATTTTAAAAGTAGAATGGTTGTAAAATGAAAAAATACAACATATGGCTGACATATTGACCTGAAAATTTGATACAACAGCTTCATTAAAAAGTGGATTTGGGGAAAACTCAAGATATAAGCAATACCAGAAAGTATACGCAGACTCCTAGACTGAATACTGTCTTCCAGAGGATCAATGTCGAAGATGGAGCCAGGATCTGTGCGCCAAACTTTGAGGTCTTTTCCCAAAAGAAAGAAATGATAAGACAGACAAGCAGTGAAGGAAATAAAAGCATGAGAACAAGAAGTTTTAAAATGACAGGGATTGCCTTGATCTAGACATTAATGGAAAGATCTAGACATTCCTAGACAAGAAGGCATTTGTTTTCTCAGCTGTCATTTAAAAGACTGTGTTGCATTCATTTTAAGTGTTGTACATCATTCATTATGAGCTTTTCCTTTTAATTTTGTCAACCGTGACAGTTACATTTTATAAGGCTATACTAATTTTACCAATTTTCTAAGGCTATTCCAATGGAAACAATTAAAACCCCCATTACACTAGATAGCACTAGACAGTTATCTGGTGCTTCTGTGTCTTAACTGTTATTTCTGTTTGTCGTCCTAGAACATAAGTTTCTTAGGGCACAGGCCACATCTTACCCCACATTATCCCAAAGCACTGCTGGACCACAACTTATTAATTTAGTAACAGTTATAACCATAAGACTTTTCCTCACAATTCTATACAGAAATCATTACAAACTTTGCAGTTCACCATCCTGTATCAGATAGCTTAGAATAGAGGTCTTCAGATTAAAAGTTTACATTTTATATGAAGACGTCATTTATAAACAATGTATAAAAGGTTGAAATGGTTACACGTTTTACTAAATGACTACTCAATAGTTATAGAGTTCCACAAGTCAAAAGGTTGCTTATAACCATGTATATATAACCATCTATAAAACCTTCTGTCAATAGGCTTACCACAATCGGTAAAATGTACTGCTTGTGGCTGTAACATGCATATCAAACCGACTAATCGTTTCAAAATCAAACCTTGATACTAAGTGTGACCAATTAAAATATGGATCTACCAGATAACAGGGAAAAAGGCAAATTGTACATTCATTCATGTGTGTCTTGCTAGACAAGCCATCTGCAGGATTGGATCCCAATATGTTGGAGGAGATTAAATGAACTTGGCCCTGTTGCTGTGGGGGAGTGGAATCAGGCTAATTTATAAGTCACTAGGTAAAGCTGTACCCTGGGGATCCCACATATGTGGCATCCCAAGTGTTTTATTGGATTGCTTATGCCAGATCCCTGCAATTAGTGACAACAAGAGCAGGCACAGCCAATAAAACAAGTCCCACAGCCTGGAGCTGGATTCATTGTGTGTGCTACATGTTATCTACTACAGCCTTACATTGGAGTGTAGTACTAGATCCTGCAGACAAAATGAATGGAAAGCCAATGTACAGTCAGTTAGCCCTAGCCATGACAATTGGGACTTCTATGTAAAGCACAGACAGGCTTGAAGGAGGAAGTGAATTGGTGAGTCCCGTTTTTCACACTTCACTGTGCATTTCTAAATAAAAAACATGAAAACTACGTATGGACTTCAGTATACAAATCATTTTTTTATTATATTGATTTTATGATCCTGTGTAGTCTGCAATAATGTATATAAAACAAGAACCTTGCAATTCACTTCATCAGATGGGGCACTTCAGCTTCATTGTGGCCTCTATCCAACTGAAAATACTGTTGTTGGGAATTTACCTATATAAGCTGCATGGACCCACTTTACTTCACCAATCCATAGACAGATCAGAATTTGGGGGCTGGGAAATATCCCATTTATTTCAATGGTTTTGGACTGCCCTATTATGCGTAACATAAAATTCCATTTTCTAGAGCAGAGTTGTTAATTTTGGCATTGTTCGGGCACTGAAAAAAGTTGTTAGGGCTCCACTGATTACACTTAGACAGCCCACCAGATAGGTTCTAATAAGGAAGTTTACTCCCTACCTGAATGAACATTTATCAGCTGGGGTTAACTTAAGAGAGTCAGGGCTGGGTTTTTTTTGACCCTGCAATCTTTTCCAGATGCCAAGGACCTCCCCTGAAGGAGTTCCTTGATTCTTTTTAAACAAGTCTATGTGATTGCAAGTCATTTGAGAAAGACATTAACTGAAATATTAGTAAATGTAAAGCTCTCAGGTTTGTCATAGGCTATTTCCATTAAATAATTATTGTTTTTTGCTTTCACTTTTTAAAAAAAAAAGGGTATTTCTCTTTATTTTTTCTTTTATTAAAGGACTTCTATTTGACAAATGGTACACAAGTGCTAACTTTTCCTCAATAAGTTATTTATAAGCGGGGAAGTTTATGTTCTGTGAGATGAGCTCAGTTATGACTGACTGGAGTGTGTGCCACTGAGCCCTTCTGTCATTATACTCATGGTTGCGTTAGTGAATTACACGTACACAAAGCGAAAATAAAGCTTACAATGCAGCTCTGGCTGGGTTTTAAAACATGTGCTGAATAGGAGGATGCTGTGGACCACACGAATGTGTGAGCTCTTCTACTCCTAGCTGACTACCTTGCTTCTAGTTGTGGAAGTCAGATGGTGGTTCTGGCTTTGGGGTCTCCATGGCAGGCCAATGATTCCTCTGACAAGGTTGTGTTGCCTTAGTGCCAAGATGTGCAAGGCCTTCACAGTCTGCAAAGTTATCTTCCACTGGGTAGAGCTCTGTCACTCCCTGTTATAAAATTCTCTATGATAGAAGGCCATGTCTTCTTAGTCTCCATTCAATTCTATAATAAATTACCCTTGTGATTATGTACAGAAGTCTCTAGAATGAACATCTTGGGGATTCTTGTGGCCTGTATTCATGCCAGGCAGAGCAAATGAGAAAATAGGACAACCAGAGAGAGAAAAATGAATAAAGTCAGGTTCTCTTCCCCTTTCCCATTTCTGCTAACTTTTAGGATTTAGATTTTCTTTTTTCAGTTTGAGCAAATATTAGTTGATATGAAAATTCAGGGAGACAGTTGAACTCAAGACCTCAAAATGTTATGGCCCATAGAGCTACCGTGTCCATTTCCTTCTCTCTGACCACTTATGGCCTTAACCTGAACAATCCTGTAAAGCACCTGTTCTTGAGCTGTGGCCTACCTGAAGAGCTACTGGCAAGCCACAGAATGAGATGTTGTCATAAGAACGGCCATTCTGGGTCAGACCAAAGGTCCATCAAGCCCAGTATCCTGTCCTCTGACAGTGGCCAATGGCAGGTGCCCCAAAGGCAATGAACAGACAGGTTATCATCAAGTGACCCATGCTCTGTCACCCAATCCCAGCTTCTGGCCAACAGAGGCTGGAGACACCATTCCTGCCCATCCTGGCTAACAGCCATTGATGGACCTATCTTCCATGAATCTATCTAACTCCCTTTTGAACCCTGTTATAATATTGGCCTTCACCACACCCTCTGGCAAGGAGTTCCAGAGGTTGACAGTGTGTTGCGTGAAAAAAATACTCTCTTGTGTTTGTTTTAAACCTGCTATCTATTAATTTCATTTGGTGGCCCCTTGTTCTTGTATTATGAGAAGGAGTAAACAACACTTCTTTATTTACTTTCTCTATACCACTCATGATTTTATAGACCTCTATCATATCCCCCTTTAGTTTCCTCTTTTCCAAGCTGAAAAGTTCCAGTCTTATTAATCTCTCCACATACGGAAGCCGCTCTATACTCCTAATAATTTTTGTTGCCCTTTTCTGAACCCTTTCCAATTCCAATATATCTTTTTTGAAATGGGGCGACCACATCTGCATGCAGTTTTCAAGGTGTGGGCGTACCATGGATTTATATAGAGGCAAAATGCTAGGACCATGTGTACCACTCTTATGGAGCATTCCCAAGGCATTATAGGAAGGGAGAGGAGGCGATTGATGAAGGGGGTCCTTTCCTTATGAACTGATCTGCAGAATTTAAATTGTGGAGAACCGTTGTGTTAGAGGGATACAAGTTTATTCAAACTGAAGAACACTACAGCCCTAGATCTCTCTTGAACAGTGAATGCCAGTTACATCAATGTTCAAGTTAAAGAAAAACTGCATTGACTATTTATAGCATCTTACAAAGTTAGGTAGCAAATAAGAACATATCCCCCCAGCTTCTAGAAATACCTGTTACTGTTTCAGATCTTCATAACATTAGTGATTTCATTAGAAGCTGCCATTGTACTGATACTTCAGTACAAGTTTTACACTGGGAAATGCAGACTAGGAATGAAAGCATTTGATTACTATTTGAATTCATAGGAGAGGTGGTTCTACTTTTAAATAAAAAAAAAATAGAATTTATACCTTAAAACAAATGTCTGCCTCCCCATGCATTCCAAGGGTGAAGCTGAATTCTCTCAGGGCTAATCTACAGCAGACTGTCAATAGCAGTTTTCTATTGGATTGTTTATTTGCATTAAATATTATAAAGTCTCAAATATAATAATTTACTCTTTGTAGTTCGATGTAGTGATTAGAATACCTTTTATATTACTCTGCAATTTTCCTCTTCTTATGGTTTTGTAAAGCTAGTATCTAGAACAAGTCTTTCATTTTAACATTTGATTACTTAATGTCCTCATTAGTTTGAAACTGATAAGGTTGATTACAATTACCCATTCTGCCTAGCAATTATTCTCTGAAACCCCAATTCTGACCCTTAATTTTAATTTAAAAGAAAAAAACCTCACAAAATAATGAATTGAGGAAGAGTGTATAGTGACTAATAAGGTAAGCTAATGATATTTAACACCATCATCACAATCAGAGCCAACTAAAATGAAAAAAGGGGATATTTTTCTTGATTATAATGAGGAGGAAAAGCAGAGCCTTTTATCTTCACACAGATCCCTGGACAGCAACATTATTTAACAACTTACCAACAATTATTCCGGGTCTTCTATCCATTTCAACTATATGTGGATGCACTCCTTTATATGCAGCATCACTCATAACCTGGGTGTTTTTTCTCACCCGTTCTGTCACAGGATCATCCACCACTGGTGTAAAACCTCTGCCCTTTGTCTTCTCAAAATCTTCATGATATTTCACCTGGAAAAGAATAGGAATGTTTTTTCCCCCAGCAGTGACTGATATTAACCCATCTGAATTATGCTAAAACTAGCAAGAACTATTTCATAATGAGCAAGTTTATTCCTTGATTTTTGCACCATAATAGTATCACAGAAACAGAGATGGAAAAGACCTGACAGGTGGTCCAGTCCATCTCCTTGATATGATTTCATTACATACTTGCTACCATTTAAAAAAAAAAAACAACACCACTTTTTTTTTTGCTTGCCATTCCATCATGCATTACTCAAGCTCCTGAGCGTCTTCACGCAATGATGCTGACTTGTACATCTAACGATGTAAACAACCCTGTGATATTAGGACAGGGTTCTGAAGGAGCTCTTAAAAAGTAATTTAATTCATTAGGAATTTTGCTGACATGCACCGTTTTATATAAAACATATACTCCCTCCTCTGACTTTTCTTTTTAAGCACCAGATGGTTGTATAAAGATAGAAATTATGGGCAATTAAGTTGTTTCTATGCAGCCTGCTTTCCAAAAAGGGACAGAAGAGTAGAAAAAATATTATATACCAAGCCTTGGAACAAAACTGATATGAGTAAGTGTTATAAAGGCAGTATTCCTGATTATGCATTATTTGATTTTTTAAAAAGATTCTTAATCAGTGATGTTTTTAATATGTATATACAACATACATACACGCACACTCAACACAATTAATTTCAAGACTCAAGTCACACACAATTCAGGAACATGCACAGGCACAAAGTGGTGTGTGTCACCTAATCCAGTCAAACTGTGGGATGCTCAAATGGTGAGGAACAGCCTGAAATTTCTTTTTTTTTAAACCAGACAATCAACTGTTAGAAAGCCATTTATTAGTATTTTGACAATATTTATTACATTCGTATGCGGTTAGCGACCCCTCTCTCCCTTGAATGGCATAAGAGAAAAAACAGTTTCCATACTTTATTACAGTGTTTAATTAGTTACCTAGATTAATGAAGGGTAAACGCCAGTGTACAGTCAAGTGTCATTCCTTAGTATAATCTAGTTATTTGAAGAATGTACCCTACCATTGAGATGTTGTTTTGTGTTTCTCTGACATGCCTTAGCTCAGGTGTATCAAGAATCACAATAGGTCTACCTTTCATCTGCTTCTGATCACTGCTGTACTTGACCTACAAAACAGCAACAGTACACATGAAGCATTCATTTACACTGAAAGACACTGCAAATATGAAGCCTCACAGTAATGACATTTCCAAATCATTTTTATATAAACTTTTTCTGTTTCCTCCTCTCTCACAACTGCTGTTTTTGTTTGTTTTTTAAATCTAGGATGCGGGTGGCGGAGGGGACTGGAAATGGCCAATGGACACATTCATTCCATTGGCCACTCATTCAAAAAGTCAGTAGTGGCTGAAAGTCAAACTTCTTGACTGTTCAATGGTATATGTGAAATAGGTCATGAACAAGTTCTTACTAGTCAAAGTGAACATTACAAAAAATACCATCATAATTGGCTCTCTGAAAGGTGTTAGCGCTTGTGCTCAGAACGGAATATGGAGACTGAACTACCAGATCTTCCCTAGATAGTCCCTATCTCTTTCCTCCAGCAGGGATAGAGAATGCTGTAAGAACTTTTATGTCACCAGAGGATTGATCCCCTTGATATTTGGGAGATCCTCCCAGGGCTGCATATGCCAGTTCTATGCCCAGACTTTGCCAGAAGTACAGGTGCAAAATGGTTGCACCAATCTTGGTACATTTAGAAAATGAGCATTTATGCCCTATGTGTTGCATGTGCAGCAGTCGTCATTACTACAATGTTACCTTGTGCCTAATTAATATTGCTGTGGTATATATACTTAGCATATTGAATGCCAGGGATAGCACAGTAACATTAATTACTTGCAAATAGCAATTGTCAAGTTTTTAATACAGCAAATGTTTCTAGTTGGAAAGAGGGAGTCAATTAGCATAGACTTCTGTGTCATTCCAGTAGACTGGAGTACTTTCACTAATGGACACTCATCTTAGTCTTCGTTTCTGAACCATAACATGCAGATTGCATGCAAATATATATCATTTTAGATATATCCATGCATTTACACTCAAAGGTATCTCCTCTCAAAGCATGTGCACAAATCTATTATAATATGCTTTTATACTGAGAGGCTAATAGAATATAATCCCAACTATTCAGTAGATAAATGAATATCTGTTTGTTTAATAATCCTTGAGCAATCCACAGTATAAACTACAACATAGTCTCTAAAGATTTGTTAGGCAGTGGTTTTTTTAAATAAATGTGCTTTAACAGTATACAATGAAAATTTAAAATGTAACTGTCTTTCTTGATACCAACATACTTATCTTACATCATATAATTACTGCCAATGCATTTCATTACATCTCTGAGCCACTGCTCATTAGTATGGCAGAGCATTTATCAAGGCAATTTTGGGGAAAGTCTTTGTAAAAATATCTTAGTTTGCAGGAATAATGATTAAAATAATTAAAACTCATGAGTACATTTTTGCGATAAAGAAATTAAATAGCTCAGAACCAGGTATCTAAATTACATTTGTTCTTACATTTTAAGGGCATCTCATGGTCACTTGGATCAACAGTTATTGTTCCTCTGCCTCTTATGTAGTCTCTCTGACAAACCCAGCTTCCTCTACTCTCTCTGATAAACACTGTCTAAGTTTTAGGGTGTTCTTTACTATCACCTCTCTTCCAACACCTCTTGTCCAACACCTGCTCTAGATGAAATCCTGACCTCATTGAGTTTAATTAGAGTTTTGCCACTGATGTCTTTGGGCCCAGGATTTCACCTGTTGTGTTCTGGTGCTTGGGGCACTCCCTGCAAGTTGCTTGACTGTCCCTATGCCACTTTGGCTAATTCCCTGCTCTCTAATAGCCTCCTCTAAAGTTTACTCAAATGTTCACTCATCCATCTATCCCTCTCAAACACTTAGAAAATGTCATAATGATAAAAAGTTAATGGCCAGTTAAAAACAGAAACAAAAGCCTTGAACATAATGAATCATGAAATCCAAGACAAATATACGGCCTTACTCATTGATAGTATGGCAATAGGATCCCTTTTGGACCAGTCATCTCTGATATGGATAAAGCACAACATAATGCAACATGGAACAGAAACCTATGTTCAAGTTTCCATGTTTTGAATCAAAAAAAGCTGAGCTTGCATTGAGTTTATTATCGTTCTTTTTGTCCTTTACCCTAGAGTTTACTTCTGAAGCTTGGTAACAAGAGACTAAGATTTCTCAAACAGAATTCAGATTGACATAGGACGACTTTCTCCTTGTAGAGCACTGCCCCAGATATCCACTTGCATTTTGTGTAATAGTAATTATGGGAAGCATGGGTACTTTTGTTGCCCATGGTGGTACGTGCAGTATATATTTTCAAAGATTAAGAATTCACCTTCAAACGGATGGTGCAAAGGGATGCATTTATCACATCAAATCTAAATTGAAAAGCATACCCTTGTTATGAAAATAAACAGAGCAAAAAGATTCAACAACTTGCCGAGCTGATATTGTCTTGATTCTTCTTGACTCTCTCTAACTCAGGAGTGACACTCACAGAAGTAGCTTTGGCAGGCTGCCCTTTATAGTGAACCTATTATTTCACAGAATAAAAATGGCATATACTATTTCAAAAAAACCATGTTACATTACATTAAAGCATATGATTTAAAAGGTCATCCAGGAAACAAATCAAAGGATAAACTGCATTTGAAATTTATTAAAGCTTATAAAACTTGATTCTTGAAAAATAACCTTGAATTCTTCCTATGGATTTTTATTATTTATGTACTTGTGTGTACATACACACAGAAACAGGAGTACTTGTGGCACATTAGAGACTAACAAATTTATTTGAGCATAAGCTTTCATGGGCTATAACCCACTTCATCAGATTCATAGAATGGAACATATAGTAAGAAATATATATACATACAGAGAACATGAAAAGGTGGAAGTAGCCATACCAACTGTAAGAGGCTAATTAATTAAGATGAGCTATTATCAGCAGAAGAAAAAAAACTTTTGTAGTGATAATCAAGATGGCCCATTTTACACAGTTGACAAGAAGGTGTGAGGATACAATTTTTTTTTCTCCTGCTGATAATACTTCATCTTAATTAATTAGCCTCTTACAGTTGGTATGGCTACTTCCACCTTTTCATGTTGTCTGTATGTATATATATTTCTTAAGGTGCCACAAGTACTCTTGTTCTTTTTGAGGATACAGACTAACACGGCTGCTACTCTGAAACAGAAACACTATGTACACCAATTAATAACTTGGCATTTACTGTACTAAAGTTTATCGTATTTATGGTACTCCCTCCACTTAGAATAGGGCATCCCACAAATACTGCAGTAAATTCAATGAGAGCAAATGGTAAGTGTCGAGATTTTAATGGCACCCAGTGTATATAAAAAAACAAACCAATAAACCCAGAGATCACATAAAGGATACATCCGTGTTCCAAATTGCATGCACTATTTCCATTGCTGATTATCCGGGGTGATGGAGTACACAGAGGAGTATGACAGAGAGCACAAGGGAACAGAGAGAATTAAAATCAATTGTCAAAATCACATGTTTATTTAAATGTACTTTGCATTTTTTTTAATTAAAGGAAGTACACATCTAAAGGTAATGCATTAAACTCATGCATGTTAGAACATAAGAACGTCCGTACCGGGTCAGACCAAAGGTCCACCTAGCCCAGTATCCTGTCTACCGACAGTGGCCAATGCCAGGTGCCCCAGAGGGAGTGAACCTAACAGGTAATGATCAAGTGATCTCTCTCCTGCCATCCATCTCCACACTCTGACAAACAGAGGCTAGGGACACCATTCCTTACCCATCCTGGCTAATAGCCATTAATGGACTTAACCACCATGAATTTATCCAGTTCTCTTTTCAACACTGTTATAGTCCTAGCCTTTACAACCTCCTCAGGTAAAGAGTTCCACAAGTTGACTGTGCGCTGCATGAAAAAGAACTTCCTTGTATTTGTTTTAAACCTGCTGCCTATTAATTTCATTTGGTGACCCCTAGTTCTTGTATTATGGGAATAAGTAAATAACTTTTCCTTATCCACTTTCTCCACATCACTCATGATTTTATAAAGCTCTACCATATCCCCCCTTAGTCTCCTCTTTTCCAAGCTGAAGAGTCCTAGCCTCTTTAATCTCTCCTCACAGGGGACCCATTCCAAACCCCTAATCATTTTAGTTGCCCTTTTCTAGTGCGAGTATATCTTTTTTGAGATGAGGAGACCACATCTGTATGCAGTATTCGAGATGTGGGCATACCATCAATTTATATAAGGGCAATAATATATTCTCAGTCTTATTCTCTATCTCCTTTTTAATGATTCCTAACATCCTGTTTGCTTTTTTGACCACCTCTGCACACTGCGTGGACATCTTCAGAGAACTATCCATGATGACTCCAAGATCTTTTTCCTGACTTGTTGTGGCTAAATTAGCTCCCATCATACTGTATGTATAGTTGGGGTTATTTTTTCCAATGTGCATTACTTTACATTTATCCATATTAAATTTCATTTGCCATTTTGTTGCCCAATCACTTAGTTCAGTGTTGTACCAATATGCAAAAGGAGCAAACAGCATGACCTGGGAAACTATAGGCCAGTTAGCCTGATATTAACCCTGGGCAAAATCATGGTGAAGATGAGATGGAACACAATCAGTAAAGAATTAAAAGTTGGTAGAATAATTAATGCCAATCAACATGGATTTATGGAAAACAAGTCTTACCAAACAAACTACTTATTTTTTGATGAGATCACAATTTTGGTTGATAAAGGTAACTGTGTTGATATAATATACTTAGGCTTCTGTAAGGTATGTGACTTAGTCCTAGATGACATTCTGATAAAAAATATTAGCACTGTTCAAAATCAATGTAGCCTCTATTAAATTAATTAAAAACTGATTAACGGAGAAATCACAAAAAATAATTGTAAATAGGGATTTAGCATCCAATGGGGGTGTTTCTACTATGGTCCTGAGTGGACCTGTTCTTGGCCCAAAGCTGTTCAATACTTTTACCACCAATGATCCGGAAGAAAATATAAAAACATTACTGGTAAAATTTGCAGATTACACAAAGAATGGTGGAATGGTGAACAATGATGTGGACAGGCCAATTTTACAGACTAAACTGGATCATTTGGTAAGATCTCATTTGAACACACACAAACACAAACAAATACACGGTCATTCATCTAGGAACAAAGAGTGTTCAAGATGGGAGCTGTTAATTGGAAAGCAGGTATTCTAAAAATGACATAGGGGTCATGATAGATAACCAGCTGAACATGAGCTCCTAGTGCAACGCCATAATGAAGTGGCATTGATCTTTAGATACATAAGTAGGGGAAAATCAGGTTGGATTAGGGAGGCGGTTTACTTCTGTATACAGCATTAGTAAAACCATTACTGGAATACTATGTCTGGCGATCACACTTCAAAAAGGATGTTGAAAACCTGAAAAGGGTTCAGAAAAGTGCTACAAGAATGATTAGAGGTCTGGAAATCATATATAATAGCAATAGACTAAAGAAGATAAATCTATTTAGTTTATCCAAGAAAAGGTTAGAAGTGACTTGATCATAGGCTACAAGTACCTACACACAGGGAATATATTTCTGATACTAGACAGCTCTTTAACCTAGTGGAAAAAAAGTATAAGATGATCTAATGGTTGGAAGATGAAGCTAGATACATTCTGACTAGAAATAAGGCACAGATTTTTAACAGTGAGAGCTACTAACCATTGCAACAACTTATATATGGATGTGGTGGGTTTTCCATCACTTGAAGTCTTTAACTGAAGACTGGTTGCCTGACTAAAACATATGCCCTGGATCAAAGAAGTTATGGCTTGATGCAGAAAATGCTGTGTGAGGTCTTTGGCTTGTCTTATGCAGGAGGTCAGACCAGAGGACCATAATAGTTTCTTCTGGTCTTAAAATCTATGAATCTATGAAATCAGCTAACTTCTAGATGGTGAGGATGGATACTTTGGCTGGTGGTATAAATGGAGGGAAATTGGAGCCAAACACACTCACATTTCCTCATTGCCTTCGTTGCAGTCACCTCACTAGTTGGCTCCAACCCTCAAAATCTCTGGGTTGGAAGATCCCACCGCACGAGCATACATCACACTCCTTTTGGGAGTCCAGCTGAGCAGAGTAACCAGCGTGTCTTTGAAGACAGATCAGAAAGGATGAAGATAGTGCTTCGGGAATGCGAGGATGGTGAAGTATGATAACTAAATGCCCTGCCTTCTTACACATCTTTCTGCCCAGCAGTAGGATTTTGAGATGGTCTTTTTTGTCATTGGATACCAATTTAGGGCAGTTTTTTGGGGGGGAGGAATTTTTTAATTTTAATTAATAAATTAATGGAGATATCCTATCTCCTAGAACTGGAAGGGACCTTGAAAGGTCATCGAATCCAGCCCCCTGCCTTCACTAGCAGGACCAAGTACTGATTTTTGCCCCAGATCCCTAAATGGCCCCCTCAAGGATTGAACTCACAACCCTGTGTTTAGCAGGCTAATGCTCAAACCAATGAGCTATCCCTCCCCCAAAGGAAGGGAGACAGAGGAGGGATTAATTGGAGTCCACACTTAATTGTAGCCAGTTATGGCCAGAGAAACATGAGGAGGACTGTATTAGTCAGATTTATGACCTGAAAGAGGGGTAAGAGTTTTGATTCTAATAATATTTTCTTTAATAAAATTGTGGGCATTGGTTTAACCCAGAAACCTGTATCAAGCTTCATTTCCTGACTCGTGCAATGGCCTTGTTAATAGATCCTTTGGCAACTGTTATTCTGGAGTTTACATTAAGATATATATTTCTTTTTGAGTATATGCTCAACTAAGGAAAACAAACATTTTTTGTGGAGACTTGTTTTGTAAGAAATCTATAGATCAGATGATTATGTAAGGAAAAAAATAAAATTAAATTGAAAATTAAAGCAACTTCCCAAGCTGACAATTTCTTGATTCTTCTTGACTCTTTCCATCTCAGGGGTGACAGTCACAGGCGTAGCTTTGCAAGGCTGTTCTTTGTACTGAACCTGGTAAACAGGGTATTAGAAATTATACAGAGAGCTCCAAGTAACAAAAGTATTGTGCTCTGTTAATAGAGAGTAAAGAATAATGTAAAGCAATTTACTAGAAAATAGCATTCATTAATGAACACACACTTCTATCCACATGGTACTTAATGCTGATCCTTTTGCAAATTCTCAAATTCATACATTAAGTGTATAATGTTATTTTGATATGAGTAGGTAATTCCCATTAATGTTAATCAAAGCTCAACATTGAGAGAAGATTATATAGTTAAATCGTTAAATAGTCTTTTTGACAAAGTAGAATTAATGCAAACATCATGGATTTATTCATTTAGAACCAAGACATTCAATAAAACAGAGAAAATACAGTATAATGAACGTAATGAATAAGGGTCGCACATTGCTAATATTCTTCTGGTTTTCCTTAACTCTCCTTATTTCTGGAGGATCCGAAATTGCTGTGGCATGCTTCATTTCTTCTTTGTATTTTATCTGAACAATGGATATTTAAAAAAAGTTACTAACTTAAAGGAGACCTAGAAAAGCACAACAAACATTTTGTAATCCTTCTCCTATGTCTAATGCACAGTTAGGCCTTACATAGTAATATTATATACATTGGAACTTTTAAGAATAATCATATTTATTATTTTTCTAAACAGTAATCATTCTGATTCCTGGTCCACATGGGTGGGATCAGATTTTACTGAACCCAGCACAGGGCTCATGTGGCAGCCCTGGGCTGTTTGGCCTCGTGCAGCGTGGAAGATTCATCCCATGGCATTGGCTAATTTAAAGGCTACTTTCCATGGGGTGCTTCATCTTGAGGGTGGTGAAAGTGGTAAAATCCCCTACAAATAACCAGCGTATAACTTCAATAAGATCACTACTTGAGAGCACTAAGAGACGCCTCCCCTAGTCTGCCTTAGCTGGTTAGGACAGTACCCAATGGCAAGCATCAGAATCGTAACAACATGAATCAAAGTGAGATGAGAAGTGATGAAGAAAAAAAGTCACAGGAAAATATAAATTTTCCAAAAATAAATGAAAATTGCCTACCTGTGCTGACATTTCTATGTAATGTGGTATTTGGGGTCACATACTATATCAGTATAACAGGGTGATGGGCTGGATGCTTGGGGACAGCCAACCCTGATTACTGAAGGAATTACTCCAGCCCACCTTTGCAGCATTAATGGCTGGATGGGGCCTGATGAAAGACAGCAGATTCCCCCTATAAAGGGCAGCAGGAAGCTGCAGTGAAGGGGAAAAGCTCAGGAAGCTGCAGGGAATGAGAAAGGCTCCTGCAGAGATGACCATGACAGCAGGGAAGTTGAGGAGTAAGAGCCAGAAGGTTGAACTCCAGCCAGGAGAAGCCTGGGAGAGACTGCTGAATTTGGAACAAGCTTCAGGAATAAGAGAGAAACACTGAAGTGAGGCTTTGAGGGCCAGCATGTACCCTGAGGTTGAATAAATTGAATCTCCAGAAGAGAAGTGTTTTAAATAATTTTGGGTTGTATTTTTGAGGTACTGAGGAACTGAGACTCAGGAACCCCTTTGTGCCAAATAGCAGAAGGCACAGCAGTACACAGAGTTTTACAGGGATGCCCTGGGTCAAGTGTATTCACAATAATTCACCGTATGGTGTCAGGTAAGGTCTTTCCCGACAGCCAATAGCCCACTGGTTATTGTAATCCTTGTAAAATGTAGGTACAGATAACATTTAAAAACTTATGTATCTATACTGAAAATTATGTTCTTAAAGCCTTGAAGTTAAAGGGAGGTCACTAGGAGGTGACATGCCTCAGACAGGTTCTGTTTAGGCAGGGTGTATTAGATGCTTAGCTCTCTGACTGGTCACTGTGTATTGTGCGTCTCATGATGCAAGTCTATTTGCATACTGAGCCACCAGCTAATCAAGACTGCAAAATCAACAGGAGACTGCAAAATCTATAGGAAGTAACACACAGCATGAGAATGTCCAGTTTATTAATAAAGATGAAAGGACAGTTTTGATATTCCAGGGGTTGCAAAGAGATATACAGTGCACTTTACCTACGGGACAAGCTGACAGCGTGTTTTGTCTCAGGAAAAAAGGATCACGGCCAGGCCTGGCTGAAAAACACTGGAAGGACTTTGGGGTGAACTTTGTTCAATATCACATGAAAGTACCTAGCTATATAAGTCTAGGTTCTAGAACGCAAGTTATGATTTGATTTTATATGTAACCATTTGTTTCCAATATTTCTACTTGCTATCGTTTGAATCTCTTCTCTTTGTTAAATAAACTTCTGCTTGTTTTCACTACACACAGATCTAAGTGCTATGTCTTAAGCAGAGCAGTGATCTGAGGTGAAGCTAGCAGGCTCACATTTACTGCTTCTTTGGGGGCAACAGATCTGTGAATATCATAAATGTCCAGTGGACATGGGGCTGGACACTCCAGGCAGATGCTGGAATGTGCCTACCACTATCTGCAGAGACACAGCTGGGCCTGCCAGGCCTAAAGGGGAGTGCTTGTGTTGCCTGTGGCTGGTGGAGTTGGAGAGCTGACCCCCAGCAGCCACAGACAAGGATTCCTCATGCTAGGGGCAGGTGACAGCAAGGGTACCCCGGGAGGTGTCACAGGAACCAAGAGGGGAAACAGAAGCGGAGTGCTGTAGAATGACCTCTGGCCACGGGGGGGGGGGGGGGGGGGGGGGAATGGGGACTACACACTAAACAGCTGACCCTGTAATCAGTAAAGACTGACATTAGAGTACAATAGATGTTAAAAAATACCCTATTTCCTATGAGAAGCAGATACAAAAAGTACCATACCTCCTGCTATGACTCTATTACTTGAAACAGTTTGCTTTTTATAAAAAAAAAAAGTGTTCAGTTGCGAGAGACGTCATGTAATGATCAAATTTTTAAGAGTGATCCCAGCAGTCAGTGTGCAAAAATGCACAGACATGTGTACGATACAGGTGCCTTTTCTTATTTGGTGATAGCTGACCTCAAATCTTTCTCCAAATTACCACATTTTTTAACTTTTAACTGAAGAGTACATCCTGCTTCTAAGAAGCTGTCATTTTGATAGTTGACTTTCAAATGGTGGTTGGCATGCCTAAGAGTCTGAAGCAGCCATAGCTAAACAATCTCATTTAAAGGACCAATCTCATCAGCTCCACCTGTATAACTTGTCTTCAATAGGCCACAGTCCTCAGTTTTCTCCCAAAGCCTCTTCTGGCACTGTATAGCAAACAACCAGCTAAAGCGTATGAGCTTTGCAGCAACTTTTAAGGGGAAAATGTTTTGTTAATAAGACATTTTTCTAAGTTGCAGGTTGTAGCTGGAATTTATTCTAAAACAGCAATAGCGAAAATGGTTAAGGTGTTTGTTTTTTGAAAGATGAAATCCTGTCATCATATATTTAATTTTAAAAAGATCTATTTCCCATTAATGATGACACATCCAAATTAAACATTACTTTTGAAGTTGTGTAGCCCCAATACCATGTTAATGTAGCGCATTAAACTTGGAAATCTAATGAAGTAGCATTTGAATAAGGTGAAGGATAGGAAAAGGTAATATTTATAATAAAATGGAAAAAAAATGACCACTTTTCTCTGGGGAAGGACAATTAATGTTGCTAACACTTACTGAACTAATATTCTGCTGATTTTTCTTTACTCGTTCCATCTCAGGAGTCTCTTTGACTGCTGTGCCAGAGCCTACTCCCTTCTTATAAAACACCTTCATATACACAAAGAAAAAAATAATTATGAGCCACTTCGGAATGCAAGTATCACTTCTCATAGAAAAGACCTAGGCAATTTTCCAAGTTCTAACCTTGTCTGACTATAACTCAAGAAAAGCAAATACATTAATTTTTCCAAAATCAGCTCAATTATCACTATCTTTCTATACTTTTTTATATCCACGGGTAACCCAGGTAATCTATCATCATCATCCTTTTGATCTCAATTTCTTACAGATTTTCTATTGATAATTTTAACTTTAAATAATAATAGATTTTAGACCAGAACCTGCACATGCTTACACATGTAACATTAAGTTTAAGTAATCTCACTGAAAGCAAAGGAAAGACTCACAAAAATAAGCATTTTCAAGATCGTGACTTTATGTTGCCTTTTTCATCCCTAGATCACAAAGTAGTCCAAAAAGGTGGACAAATATTATTATTCATTTACAGACTGTAATATTGAGGTACAGGTTGGTTAAGTGGCAAGCTGATTCAGAGCTAGAATCCAAGATCTTCTAGCCACAGGACTACATATTACAACTGAAAACAAAGCTTTTATCTGTAAAAATACCAATCTATTTTTATACTATCTGTCTTTATTCCAATGGTTTTAATAGGGGTCAAAACATAATGCATAAATACAATCAATAAGTCAGGGTATTGAAGGAGACAGTATTCAACAAATCCCAAGAGCTGCCATACTTTAAATAAGCCTCATGTACCACTGCAGATTGCACAACTTTCAGGTAAATTTCATTTGAAAGAAAAATGTCTGGAATTTGAGTAATAGGTGTCGCCAATGTTGCCATTCAATTTAGTATTATTAAGCTGGCAGTATAAAACCAAGTTTGACTCATGACTTCACAGAATAAAGCTTTAACATTTAGTATTTCTGGCTTTCCTAAACCAAGACTTATTGATCTTTCTGGTTTTCCTCAGTAAACATAAATAATGGAGCATAAGTGCAAAACCCACACACAATGTTTCTCTCTCTTTAGTAACATGGGAACAATCAGACTGGATAAGTAACCTATCTCTAGCACCAGATGCTGGAAAGTAAGGTGCAAGAAACCCCACAGTAGTCAGACAAGGAATAACCTGTCCTCATGAAAGTCTTATTCTAGACCCTAATAATTAGGGATGGGCTTAAACTCTGAAGCATGAGACTTTTATATCCTTTCAAAACCTTTATTTTTTAGTATTAATTATAACAACTCTGGATATTCTTGTCATCCATATTGCTAAATTCTGGGTCTCAAAGACATTCTGTGGCAATGAGTTCCACAGTGTAATTACAGATTTTGTGAAAAGCATTCCTTTATTTATGCTAGAATTTTGAATTTACCACCTTTCAATATCATTAGCTGTCACCTTGCTTTTGTCTTATGAGATGAGGAGATCAAAAGCTTCCAGTCTACCTTCTGTTTACTTTTATAATGTCCCCTCTTACTCACCTCCTCTCTATGGCAAACAATCCTCAATCTTTTCAATCTATCTTCATAGGAGAGTTTGTCCATGCACTAAATAATTCTTGCTTCACTCCTCTGAACTCCTAGTTTGGCAATGGCCTTTTGGGGTGGGGTGAACAGTATTACCCAGTATTTCAGATGAGGGTGAAACATGCACATATCTGATTTTTAATGTAATAAAATTTTCAGCTATGTAGAATTTTACCATGTGAAAAGAGAGACAGCTCACGAGTAAGTTCTTTAAAATTGTTAAAATGCACAAACTTGTTAAAAGGAGGTAAAGAGATTTACATACAGTACTCATTAAACTAAAATATGTTGTTTCTTCCTCCATCACGAGGTATAAAACATATTGGAACATGAATTTTACTATGAAAGAGATGACTGTGCAGTTAAGATCCTACTGTGAATGATCTGACATATCATTTGGAGCAAGTTGCGCTAGGAAAGCACTTCCAGCTGGCAAACAAAAAGAAGCATTGATTTTATCTGCAGAGCTAGCTGTTTGTTTTGTCCTCTTTAGCAGAGAAGGAACTCTGTCTCTTTAACCCTGACAAAGTCCAGGTGTGAGACACTGCCAAACTAATGAGAAACAAATAAAAGTAGGATCAAAGAATGTCCCAATTTTTCTTTAGTGTGGTTGTCTCTAGTACCATCCCTAGTTATTTAGCACTAGATTGCTTAATAACTTACCTTTATTAACCTAAGCTGCACAGGAAAGTAAAAGGTCAGAAGGTAAAGAGAACGAGCCAATAGTATATTAACATATCGTTCCCAGTTATGGGCTGGTTTCACAGAGAGAGGGTGCAGTTAAGAGACAGAGTTCAGAACTTTTATCTCAGAAATAAAGGTATATGCTTTTGTTAAATAATTAGCTAAATATAAGGGGACATTTTTTAAAAAAAGCCACAGTGTTGCAGGCTCATGCTGGCCCTTACAGAGTTACTGGAATTTCCTAGGAGGCTCCAGGACTTTGAGGCTTGCCAAAACTCCTCCAAGCAGTGGCAGATTGATTGTATGGCTCTGAGTCCTAACTGGCAGGGGGCTCAAATCCCAATAGAATTTAGACCCATAGATCCACCTGCTGCCCTCTTCCCACCGACAATTGCTGGGGAAGAGTGGGGCCAGGAGATGGGATTCAGGGAGGGCCTAGCTCAGGTTGCCCTTTTTTACCTTTTGTGTTTGAATTTAGCACATTACTGTTTTATTGTAACATGAGACATAGCGTGAAACATGCCTCCATAATACATTGCACAGCAGTGTTCAAACATGAGGCAACAAAGAGCAGCAAGGAGCAAATATGGCAAGCCAAGAACTGAGGCAGCTGGGCCCATCAGCAAATAGTATCAGAAAGCAGTAGGTTCAGTGCTTCAAAATCCCTTCTCTGAAAGGAGAAGAGACTATTCCCAACTGCAGTCACTTGGAGTGGTGGTGATGGCAGGAAGATGCTACACAAGCCTCCACTGCCCAAACCTATCTCAGAGGCCTCTCTTCTCTCCTTTCCCTGGAAGCCCCTGCTTCCACTTCTGATGCTGCAATGTTGAGGGTGATATAGCTAAACTGAACAAAGATTTAGCAACAAGTCTGTTTTTGAAGTGAAATGTAGTTGAGTAGCTAAAATGACGTGCAATACTCAGGAATGTCACCTCTCTGGTCAGATAGTGGTAAAAATTTCAAGCAACATTGTTTACATATTGAAATTTTGTTGCAATACAACATAGGTTAATTTACAATACCAGCTTTAATAGAATTCCTTTACCTCTAGACAACTGGCTCTTTTTGAGCTAATGATTGGGAAATTAGTACATTAGCCAGCAGACATCCTACTGACCTTTACAAAGGAGTCAGCCGGAATAATAAGTAACTGGACAGTCTTTGGTCACATCAACTAAATTCCCTGTATTCATTTTCTCTTTTGGGAAACCACTATTAGATTAGAAGTACAGTGAGCATTACATACAGCAGAACTAATGAACATACAAAAGTGAAGAGGACTGAATACATAGGGAACAAAGTGGGAAATTTTAGGAATCTGAGCCATTATGATTTTTATTTAGCGGTAAACTAAAACCTGGATCTAGCATAAAGTAAAAAATCCATCTCTTCTCCAATGTAACATAAAACCGTTGAACTAATATTTTTAAGTGAAATGTATTTTGTAACAGGCTCTCTTCTAGTTTTAGACCATAACCATATGACAAAACTTATACTTACAATGGTGCCACTCCAGGTTTCTTCTCCTTTTAATACACAGTTTGTAATAAAGCTATCTTCAGGGGTTGATAAAAAAAATTCTTCGGTTAAAAAATAATTGAGAGTCTTGGTGTGGGTAGCATCATGATTTAGTAATTCAAAATATTAGTGTCAAGTCTAGCAAAGACAGGTGTTCTTTCTAAAAGAAATAGGGATATGGTCTTTGCCATTGCAAAACTATGCATATGGTTGAAGGACAATTACTTGAATATTCCCATTTTATGCAAGGACACAAGAGAGCTCATTTCATACTGAACATATGTGAAAAATCACTTCTAAAAGCAGAACTGCTGCTACTCACTGAACTGATGTTTTTCTGAGTATTCTTAATCTTCTCAATTTCTGGAGTATCTGGTATGGTACAGTAGTTACAGAGCATCTTCCCTGCTTCATCTTTGTACATTTTCTGAAAAACACCATTTTACCATGGTCATGTCATCTCTGCTTACGGCTAGAACATCCAAAATGTGTATTCACTCTGATAATGTAAAAGCACGTTAAAATAGTTGTAAATGATTTAGTCCCAATTAACAGCCCCTTTACACTGCCAGAGTGGTGTAAAGGGACCTTAGGCCTAGTCCACTCTAGGAAATTAGGTTGATATAACTACCCTGTTTCCCCGAAAATAAGACAGTGTCTTATATTAATTTTTGCTCCCAAAGATGCGCTAGGTCTTATTTTCAGGGGATGTCTTATTTTTCAGAAATGAAAAATGCCTTATTATCGGTGGATGCCTTATTATCGGGGAGGTCTTATTATCGGGGGGATGCCTTATATTACAACGAGAGGCAAAACTGTAAGTAGGCCTTATTTTCGGAGGATGTCTTATTTTCGGGGAAACAGGGTATGTCGCTTAAGGGGTGTGAAAAATCCACATCTCTAATCAACGCAGTTAAACCAACCTAACCCCTAGTGTAGACTGCTCTAGGTGGATGGGAGAATTTTCCTGTTGACCTAGCTACCACCCTCTCAGAGGGGTGGAGTACCTACGCTGATGGGAGAACCCCTCCCATTGGCATAGCTACTGTCTTCACTGAAACACGCAGCTGCAGTGTTTTAAGTGTAGACAAGCCCTTAGTGTAAATGAAAATCAGGCCCAAAATTAGTTCCACATGTGGCTTCCACATGTAAATATATTTAATATCAGTATGGATTCTTCTAATTAATAAGAGGTAATGCAGCATGCACTGCACAATGTGTGCCTAGGGCACACTCTTGTGAGACATGAAAACACTTACTTTTACTTCATTCTGTACTCACCTGGCTTGCAATTTCAGAAGCTCTTTTGGCTCTTCGTATCTCAGGAGTATCTGTGCCCACTTGCATCCCCTTCCCTTTAATTTCAGTCTCCAGATCTTTCTTGTATTCTTTCTGCAAAAGCCATAACTTCAATAATCCTAAAATCTGCAATAATCCTAACCTTTAGTGTAGGTGCTGTTGTACCTGTAATTTGTGTGCTATCTTCAGAGCTATTCTTGTAACACTCATTGGATTCCAAACAATGGACGGTAGCTGTACAATCTAGTTTTTTTGCAAGCTATGCTTAGTTCAGTCAACTTTCAACATGACTTTATATATATATATATATATATATATATATATGTAATCCCATTGGGGTTTAGAGAGCATGGCCCCTTTAAATTTTTTTCCTGAGAGGGGAAATGATGATTGTTCCAGAAGGAGGAAGCGCTGTTTGAGGATGGGGAGCAGCAGAGAGAGGGGAGATTGACTTGTGTGTGTCTGGAGCTCCAGACAGAAGGGCTGCAGCAAGCTGGCCCTCATGGAGAGAAGGAGCCAAGAACCTGCCTGAAGCCTGGGAGGGACAGAGCGGCCAACTGGGGACACCCCAGGACAGGAGCCAGGAGGAGCACTGTGACAGGGAGGAATCACCTGAGAAGGACAAACCAGAGCTGCATGGGGCTGTGAGTACTGGGGCTTGTGACTTTGCATTGGGAATAAGGAAGGAGGCTGTTAGCTAGTTAAGCGGGAAGGTTGTCGCTCTGTGTGGCTTTGCAGAGAGCGGCAGAAGAGGGCACCAGAGGGGTTTGTTGGGGAAAGTTTACTAGTGCTGACAACGACCAGGAGCACCCACGACTCACCACTGGACTGGAACTTTGCCTAGGACTCCTGAACTCTGTGTACAGACACATTGCTCGGTGTCTGCTCCTTTCAGACTGTGGTACTACGGGCCCTGTGGGGCCTTGAGTTGAATGCAACCCTGGTTTACCGCTCCCCTTATATTTCCCCCTGTTTTCCTCCTTTTATCCCTCTGTAAATAAATATTTCCCTGTCCTATATTCATTGTACTATTCTGGTGTGTGTGTATTCACTCTGGGGGGTTTGGAACAGGTGCCCCTGGGGTGGAAGGGACTTTCCCTGCTGCATTCCTGCACGCACCTTCTCTTGGCCAGAGCTGCCTGCAGAGCAGACTCCATCTTGCCCACAAGGGCACTAAAGTTACATATATTTAAAAAAGTCTTATTGTATTTTACTTTAAATATAATGTACATGTTTCATTCTGTACCCACCTGGCTTGCAATTTTAGAAGCTTTCTGGGCTCGTTGTATCTCAGGGGTATCTGTGCCCACTCGCATCCCCTTCCCTTTAATTTCAGTCTCTAGGTCTTTCTTGTATTCTTTCTGTGAAGAATAGGATTGGCAATACTCAGATGTACAAGAGCCAAAGCTTTATATGGATCCTGCTTTCATCTGTGTTCCTTCATTGAATAGAATCCTTATAATACCAAATGGCTTTTATATTAATAGCATTAGCTCTGTGGGGTCTACCTACAGTATATCTATACTCCACTTGTTGCCAGCTTAAAACATCCTTTTAAGAATACTGTTATCTAAAATTTCATGCAGCCTTTTATCTCAGTCTCTCTCTTCCATTTTCACAGTCCTGACTGGAGGCTTGTGTAGATATGAATCACTTCCTCTGACTGTACAAGATCAAGGCTGCAAGGCCTTAAGCATTTTCCCTATTTCTGCATCCATTTATCATCTAGTCCTAGCCAAACAAGCAGCACCCTATTTTAAGGCCCAAAAGCTAGTCAAGGTAGCAGGTGCAGCTCCTAATCATGGTGCTGATGATGTTAATAAGTAATGAAACTTTCACCTTTTCCCAGGAGTTGGAATGTGTCACACCAAACTCTAATCAGCCCATGACCATGAATTTTGTGAAACCTAACACATTTGATTCATTACTGTGCTGATTTGTCACAAAGCGGAACTCTTAATAAAGGTAGCTTATTATATTCTGTTGAATTAAAAGCTTCCACCAAATACTGTACTAACCTGGCTTGCAATTTCAGAAGCTTTCGTGGCCCGTTGTATCTCAGGGGTGTCTGTGCCCACTTGCATGCCCCTCCCTTTAATTTCAGTCTTCAGGTCTTTCTTGTATTCTTTCTGTGAAGATACAGTTTCATATAATCAGATGTACTATAACCACATATTTATGGGCCAGATTTTCAAACTAGAGCTCCTTTTTTGTGGACATAACCTTACACCTGAAACGAACTGCCAGGAAACCAAACTGTAGGAGCAAAACTTTGGGAGCTATTTCACAAGTTCAAAACTGCAGCCACAAAAATATGGTCTGAAAATCAGGCCATATAAATAGTAGTGACTATCTTCCAAAGAATTTTTAAAAACTCTGTGGAATGTAATGTAACAAGCTATGTATGGTGTCTTCCCAATACAAGCATAATCTTCCCTTAAAAAAATAATTTATTTATGAAAAGTCTATGGTAGAAATCTAATGAGTACAAAGGTGTTTCCAGTGAGCTCTTGTAGCAAAAAAGTTGTAATTTACTAATTTGATATGAGGTCTTTGCTGAACCACACTCATTAGACAAATGGCAATACTTCTATACATGATCTTTGGTTTTTCAGTTCTATAAATTATAACTATCTGGTAATCATGAATGGCAATGACTATTTCATCTTCATCACACCCAAAGAATATACATCCCTCATTCATAAGCAAATGGAATTAAAATATTGAGACACTACATATATTGGTTTTAGTTCTACTGTTTGATAAAAGAAGCAAATAAGTTATGCTCTTAGCTATTCCATACTGAGCACTCCTTTCTGTTTTGGTGTTCTTCCACCTACTGAAAACAATCAGATCAAAAATAAATACATTTTCTTTCTTTTCTTGCCCAAGTTATATGGCTCAATGAACATTGACTATACCCTCCTATTAATTAAAAAGGGTTAATCTCTTACATTGTAGGGCACCAAGAGCCTGGGCTAAAAGGCTTTCGCTTCTTGATCTCTTTTTGAGTGGAAGAAATTGATCAGCCTAGTGGTAACATACCCCACTTCTCACCCCACGCTTTTTTCACAAAGGACAAGATAACCTGTGAAAAGGGTTAAGATTGCTTTTCCTCTCCTGTTGAGGATGGACTGGGAGAGGTTTCTTCCTGGCTTCTTCTTTTTAAAAGATTGAGAGGACAGTACTGGGTGATATGTGTATCCTCATTAACTTGAAGCGAGCAGGGCAGGCCCTATGCATCTACACTCACTCTGGTCACAATAAATGGACTTGCATCTGAAGAAGTGAGGTTCTTACCCACGAAAGCTTATGCTCCCAATACTTCTGTTAGTCTCAAAGGTGCCACAGGACCCTCTGTTGCTTTTTAATAAATGTTCCATTTCCCAGAAGGCCGTTGACAGAAGCAGGGCTTCAAGTGGATTTAAGTTTACATGATCTCGTGGTAAGCTGTGGATTTGGTGTTAGGGAACTGCCATGTGAACTTGGGCCAGCACTGTAAGCACTAAGGCCCAAATCCTGAAACATGTTCTGTGCAGGCGGACCCCTGCGCCCATCCATGAGCACAGAATAAATTGCAGGCTTAAGGTCCAAGCAACAATGGTCCTTCAGCAACAGCTTTGCATTTGGGAAGTAGCTTTCACAAATATATATTTAATCATTTATATAAATGTAAGTTGCAAGATGTTTGCCAATACGCACCAATATCCAGTTCCAAAAACTAAAATGTTTAATATACAAGATTTTTTTAAAAATCTTCAGCAAATGTTTCTTTAAAAGCCCATTAAACCATATTCGTCTCTCTTTTCAATAGAGCGGAGACTAGTTTTCACTAACTGAAGCAACCAATAAACTGAGAAAAACCCCAATATTTTAAAATGCTTTATCCATTGACCTCGCTAACAATTTCCGATGCTCTTTTTGCTCTCCGAATGTCAGGAATATCTGGAATCAGTATCATTCCTTTCCCCTTTATTTCATTTTCCAGATCTTTTCTATATTCTTTCTGCAAAATATAGGTTCCACCAGTTTCAAAACATACAGTATTTCCATTTAAATTATGCAAAAATGTAGAATATTTTCCAGAGGGTGCACTGTAAAGACTGAACTTTCCACTACATTAACAACCTTCACCAGCAAAACATACCTCATTCAGTATCTGGGCTGCATTTTTCACTCTAATCGAATCCGGAGTATCTTCAAACACTGTCAGTCCTTTTCCTTTCATCCCTTCTTCCAAATCTTTTCTATACTCTTTCTAAGGATTTAAAAAAAAAAATCTCCACTTTAATTGTGTTCAAGATCTTGAAAAGATATGCCTCTTAAGTATTTGAAGCCTTTCTTTGAAATTTTCTATGAAATATGAATTAGCTGAAGTACATTTATCATAGTTAAAACAGAATTGGAAATTATCAAATCAAAAGGTATGTTGCACCAAAAGTGAAAAGGTTTTAAATTTAGCCTTTTATTTTGCTGTGTGCTCTTGAAAAACGTTCCACCCCTATACAGTACTACCTCATCTGTATGGCCTTGGGTTGTAGATCTTCGTATGTATTAATTGCAATAACCTTCGCTTTGTGGGCTTTCCTGTGGATGGCAGCTTTGATAGATTGGTGGCTAGCAAACTACATTTTCAGCCCCATTCTACTAATGGCATCACAATTAGGATAGATGCCCTAAATAACGATAGTAAGAGCTGGTAACCTGCCTATTTGGTAAATTATGTTCCACAAAACTCCCACCATCTGACTTCAATTTCACTCAGACACTGCACTGAGATAGTATCTATCAGCATTTAGCAGCTACTATTGCCATACTATCCAAGTGCTCTATGTAAAATTAAAAGCACAGTGGAGGCTGCTATGGCCAGCTGGTTCTCCGTCCTCTCCTGTATTCCCAGATGAGCGATGTGAACTGATGACAGGCAGCAAAAAAGATGCTTTAATCCAAACTTAAGGTTTTTACTTACGCTCTCTGAACTCCCTTTTAAAAAGAGTGAGTGGGTTAAAAGACATACTGAGATTTTAAGCAAATATTTTTCAGCTGGCTTCTTAAGTAAATGAATTAAAGCTTTCCTTTATTTACTGAATTTCACAGAATTTAGCAAAATGCTTTTTTCTTTCATAAGCCCTTTATTTAAGGCAAACAAAAGAGGATACACCCAGCATTAAAGAAGCTTCCCTTTAACATCAGTAAATTATCAGGATCATCTATGATAATCAGGAAGATCCTCCCATTAATATGGGGAATAATTAAATTCTCTCTCTCTCTCTCTCTCTCTCTCTCTCTCTCTCTCTCTCTCTCTCCCAAAGAAGTTGTGTTTCTACAGAAAGCGGGTCTCATTGTAATAACAGATGTAATCTCTGCTGAGTGCTCTCCACAAGGAGACACCAACAGAAGAGATTGCAACTGAGCAGACACATTGTTTTATTGCCTTTTTAAGACATGAAGTATTCTGAAATGAATGAGGAATTTATTGCCTATTTAAGAAATGAAATAACTGATTTCTCTTACTTTCCTAAACCATGGTGTTTCCTTAAAGTATAAGAACCACCTTTACATAACAACTAAGCAATATATCCCCGAACGTACAACTTGACAAACAAATGTTAATAATTTGGCTTATCTGATTTTTTATTTTTTGGAATAGAATTTTGATAATGTGGGGATAACATTATCTGGAACTCAACAGTCTAAACTTGTGCCTAAATGTTGCTTTAATGCTCATATTCTCCTTCCCTTTGACAAACAAAGGATTATTTCTCTGGTGGTGAGGGGTGAGTTTAAAAGGTGAGAGAGGAAATCATTTAATGCACGCCATTAAGGAAAAATGCAAACTGACATTTCCTTGGGGAGTAGGCCGACATAATAAGCATGGGAGTGTCTTAAGTGCACAAAATGGTGTTGCCAAAGGAAGCTGTATCTTGAACCAAGCTCAAGTAGCATTCGACCCGTTGGGAGGAAATCATTTTACCAGAGGATGAATTGTTTGTAAAGGCATGTTATGTTATCTGACAACATCATACCATCTTAGACCAGGATTTCTTAAGAAAATTTGTAGGTAAACAGGACTGTCTCTTTTTCCAGAGAAAAACTGGGATGCACTTATTCAGTTATTTAAAAAAAAAATCAAAGCAGGAACCCTTCAAAAGTAGAAGGGTGAAAATGTTTTTAATTTTGGCATCTTCAATTCTGCTTAAATGGATAGGGTAGAAATGTTAATTCTTAATATGACAAATCTAAACACTTTTATGTTATAATTCAAATTTATGTAGATGATATTGGACAGATTTGACATTTTTTATTCCTAAATACGCATGAAATTAAATTAAAAATACTGATATACTGCTGAATCTGGTCAAACGAATATGTTCAGTATATGGAATTTATCCAGATTAATACTCTGTTCTGATATGAAAACAAAGCTGTCTAATAGTACAAGGAAAGGGACTATTGGTAGGAGGATTTTGAGCAGTGAAAAAAATGTTACAGCATCCACACAGAAATTCGTTTTAGAGGTATCCTAAACCCTTATTTCTACAACATATCAGAAGAAATCTCCTATTTGAGAGTGAAGATTTAATTTACTATTTCATATTCATCTTTCAGAAACGACACATGAAGAAAGTCAATCAAATATTAAAGCAACAGCTGTAATAAGGAAAATGGTTGGGCAACTTCTTACAAGAAATGCATAAAGCAGACCATGTCATTTATGGTCAGAGCTATATTTTATGGATTTTCATTTTCTTTACTTCGCTGCTTCATATGTGTTGGATGTAACAATTATTTTGATTTAAGTAATATTAAAAAGTCAGCTATACAAAGCTCTTGGTACCCTAATGAATAATTAAAACTGGAGCAGAACTTCAACAGCATTAAAACAATTATTCAAAAGGGAATTCTGCCAGCCACCCAAACACTCCTTTCTACCCCTTCATCATTTTGAGAAGTGTATCTTCAGCCCTTTCCAAAATCCTATCAAACAGACTTTTGTCGTAGTATGCCCAGAAGGTCACCAGATTTGGACTATTTCAGACCATAGGCGGGAGCAAGTTCCAGAGACCTGGAGCCTTCACAAAGAATGCATTTAGGTAACCCTTTCATCAGGAGGAGTTGGGAACAACAAGGGCTGGGTTTAATATCTAGGGGGTTCCTCTTAACAATACAAAATAGAACTGGCCTGACTCCCCACCCAGTAATCTGGGAAAACTAAACGTTGCCCCTGGGAACCTCTAAGAGTCAATACTTCCCCACTCGCAAGCACTGAGTCTGTGTACAACAAAATAAAACTTATATTAAAAGGGTAAAGGGACCCAATATTAATTTGAGAAAACATCACAACCACAATTCAAAACTATGTGACCATAAGCAAACACCCTCCACACAGTGCACTGGGCAGTGTCTTTTGCTTCAGTTTCTCTCTTTGAGGTGTGAAAGTCCAACAAATTGATGTGCCTTAACACACCACCTCATCCCTCTGCTGCCCACTCACAGTTGGCTGTCCTTGGTTAGTGAAGACCCAGAGTCCAGGGGTGCATTTTCAGGGGTTCACCTCCCACTCTGGGGCGGGATGTGTGTGTTAAGCAATGGTTCTGATGCTCCCCCCCTCTGCAACTGGCTCACAGCTGCCACTGTCTCTCTTCCACCCCTGACCACTGTCTCTCTGCTGCCATTCTCTGCGACGTCACGTTCTGAGGGTACGTCTACACTACCCGCCGGATCGGCAGGCAGTGATCGATCCCCAATCGCTCTGCCATCGACTCTGGAACTCCACCATGGCGAGAGGCGGAAGCGGAGTTGACGGGGGAGCGGCGGCCATCGAGCCCGCACCACGAGGACGCGAAGTAAGTGATTCTAAGTCAATCTAAGATACGTCGACTTCAGCTATGCTATTCTCGTAGCTGAAGTTGCGTATCATAGATTGATCCCCCCACCCCCAGTGTAGACCAGGCCTAAGGGTCCACCACTTAACCCAGCTCTCGGTGATTTCAGGAGGCAGTGGGGAATCTCACTGCCAATGCAGTTTCTGTGTAGTTTTTCTCTGCAACACTGTCCCCACACAGTATCTAAGGCGTAGCCCCAGACCTGCTCAGTAGTGATGTCAGCTCCAGGAAACACCAACCAGACACAGGGACGCTCAATTGAATTTAATCAGCTCTGTCTTCAAATGCTAGAGAGGGGCAGGTGAAATGGTGTCTAGGACTCTTTACGCAAAGTCCACACCACCAGGCAGAAACTTCTGTTCTCACCCATTCTCATCCTCAATGGTATATGGTATCCTTACACCCTACTTAGCAAGTGAGGTTCAGTTCAAGGCACACCAAGCACAGGTCTGCTGCCCTTTACTTGTACAATAATTATAACAACATTTCATTACCCCTGCATTCAAATTCTAGGGTGATTTGTAACCCAGAGCCAGCCAGAATGTATCATTTTGACAAAGCAACCCCATCTGCTTGGCACCTAGGCAGAGTAGGTATGTCTATGCAAACAGGGTCTGCTCCCAAAGTCTTTTCCTCCAACTCATCACTAGATGTCAGGGGGAGAGCTCATTCAAACCTCGCTTACATTTAACACATAGTTTCTTGGCTTGGGTATGCTAGAATTTTCATGTTCATACAGGATTCTTTAGAAAGTATTGATACTGTTGAGAGCACTATCTCGAATATATAATAATTACATGTTGCAATAATCTGAATTGGTCAGATATAAAATCATGTGGAGGTAGTAGTTCTAATAATTCAATGATGCACTGAGATTCTGGATTTCTATCCATGAAGTCACATTCTTATCCAGCTAAATATTAACATAAATGGTTCATGACCCATTAGCTTGTAGCTAGTCTGTTTATCAACCATTTATAGGATAACAAAGAAACAAACAAAAAAAAAAAAACCCTGCTTTACCCCTTTCAAAAGTTTGGTGACATGTTGTACATGCAAGAATTCTGGGGTCTTGTCTAAATCCAGCGATGCCTTTCCTTTAAGCCCTTCTTCAAAATCTTTGCGATATGCTTTCTGTTGAAACAGAACAACAGTTACTGATGCATGCTGTTATATGCACATGCATATACAGACATATTGCTGGAAGTACATTCTAAATTAGACACAAACTGCAAATTCAAATATAAATAAGACACTAAGTTAGTGGTCAAGCTAAGTGGACTCTATTAGGGTCAGAGGGTTTTTAATCAACAACGATTATTTATACATCTATTACTAGTTGGGTCAGCACTGAATGGCTTCATGGAAGAAATGCACTTTGAGAAAGAATCGGACTATGGTAAGGGGGTTTTGATTGGTGAACAAGGAACAGGAAAGAATCACCTGGACACGATGGAAGAAGGTATGAAGAAAAGTGTGAGTGAATGCCTCCAAAGAGAGGTGTCCAGGCAGGAGGGAAGTTGGAGCTAATGAGACCAGAAAGGTAAACAGGACTGAAACTGTGCAGGACTCTTAAACATGGACAAGGACCAAGAACCTGATGCAGAGTAAAAGCTAGTGAAGGATTTGACTAGGGAAGTAACATGGCCAAAGCAATGGGGGGAAAGAGAATTTTCAGCAGCATTTTGGATAAACTGTAGAGCAGAGTTTTGGAAGCAGGTAGGACAGAGCAGAGGAGATGTACGTGAGCAAAGTAATCTGTTAAGAAAGTATCAAGATAGTATATTTTTCTTTAAAACTACATTAATAAAACAGGAAAGCCAGGAAATTTGCATTTGAAGTCCAAACACCAACCTTACTTCTACCCACCGTGGATTTATAAACCAGAAACACACTTACCCTGCCCACCTTTCCTCATATACTTTTCCAGTATGAGCACAGACCATTAGTATTCCCACCCACACTCTATATACTGACAGATAAACCACACACTCACTACATACAGAGCAGAGAAGGAGGGAAATTAAATGAAGTGGTTATCCAGGTGAGGAGTAGAGAGGAAAAAGATGAAAGACTCAGGTTTCTGTTTCAGACAGGAAGGAGAGAAAAAAGTAAATAGACCTACGGTCTCACTGACCTAGTATAGGCTCTGCCCAGTTTTAATCTCAATATTTCTAGCTTGCCACATATTACAGATGACATTCTAAGGCTGTTATAACAATTCCATCAGCACAGGATATAATTAAAGATAGGCTGGGGAGGTGATGTTCAGATGTGGATTAGGTTCAGGATTTGGGTTTCAAGACCAAACAAAGGCTATGTTTCAAAGTTCAATTACAATCCTACAAGATGTCCCTGTAAGATTTTGTTTCAATCTAAACTGTAACCAGAAAATAAGTCTCTTCCACTTAGGGAACCAACCTGAAACCTAAATCGTAGGCATGGGTTTGCATCTGCGAATTAGAATCCAAACCACCCACAGAGAAAGGGGTCATGATTCACAGTTCAGGTTTTGATCCCTTTCTACTTCTTATCACTTATTATGCAAATCAAACATGTATTGCACCAACCTCACTTTGAATCTTTTGAACTTCTTTTGAAACTTGATAAATTGGCGTATCCATGAACTCCATCATTGACCTGCCTTTTGATTTTTCATAATCCTCTTTGTACTTAACCTAAGAAAATAAAATAAATAAATATTCTCCACAACTATAGTAGATGACAAAATGTGATGATTGTTTGATTGGGCTGGAGTAAGAAAATTCTGTCCTAGTCAAACCCCCTCTCAGAGCTATTAACTTGGATGTTTTTGCCAAGCTTTCTGTGGGTGTACTGGGGCATCCAAACCAGGGAAAGTTTTCTGCTGTAACATATGCCCTTGCCACAATGCTCTAGAGCTCAGGACCAGTGGATTTAGAGGACACCAGGAATGAGGGACATGAACTGTATCTTGTTTACTCAGCAAAAATAACCTTTTGAGCATATATAAAACCATAAATCAAAACACATTGCCATTAGCCAAGTTAGGTGTAACCAAAAAGCTCATGCAAGCCTAGGGTTCAACAGCCCCTCAGAACCTGGTGCGGAGACCTGACTTTCTACAGGCACTTTCTTCTGTGGCTCTCCAGCTACTATTCTTAAAGACCCTCTCCTGAAACCTGCACAAGAGGAAAGGGAAGGAAGCCAGAGTTAACCCTTTGCTTCAAAGAGACCTGCTGTTGGTCTTACATTCTATTCCATGTCTACCCTCAGCTCCCTCTTTTCTTGTATATGTTTAGGCAGTATAGACAACCTGAATTTGGCCCTAAAACTTGTTATAAAAATATTGATGGACATAACTCTGAGGACATTGAAATATGCTTTTTGATTATAACTTGTGCAGCAAGGAAGCAGACATCTTTAGGCTTGGGAGCCTTGTAAATTCATTCATTCTCATCAATTAAAAGTACAACTCAGATTTATCGACAAGGCTCATGTATGGCCACATGCATTTGTTATTCATCCTAATCAGAGAAAGATGTGGAAAACATCACAAAGCTAGACACTGAAGGTTTTATCTGCTGTGAAACTGAAAGAGTTAAGGACCAAAATGTTACATTCAAGGTGGGAGATATTTTAATTTCATGATCTTTTTTAACAATGCAGCAGTGTCTGAATTTAAGACAAGTTTTAAAAACCCTCTTCCCTGTCGACGTGTGGCATTAGGCCTCACTCCTGCAACATTCAACATGTAGGCACTCAGCTGCTCCCACTTGCAACCCTAGTCACTTTATATGCATTTCACATCATTGTAATTTGTCATGGGATTTGTGCATGATTCAGTAACTGTAAGAAAGCTGGTTTTGTCTCTTCATAAGGTTTATTTACAATTTGTGTATACCTGACTTTGGAGCACAGCATTTTCTTTGTGATGCATCTGTTCAGTTGTATCCAGGGCAAAATGATAGTGCCCCTTGCTTTTCTCAAACAGTTTCTTGTATTCATACTGAAACAAAGAATAGCAAAGCATGTTTTTAGATATAAAATTGACTGGTTTCAATTGAAATAAGCATAAAAGAAACAACATAACAAAGTACTGTTCAATACCATAACATAAAGTACCTAACTCTAATACTGAATCTTAAACAATTAAAAATAACCCAATTTTGGGAAAACATGTGATGGAATGAAAACAATGGCAAAAAACAGCCACAAAGTTCAGAAGAGTTTTTTTAAAACACCTGTCTTATTTATACAAATAAAGATTTTTGCTTGTGAAAAATAAAGAATTAATATTATTTAGGCTTAAAGGACAAGAAAGCATATTTGATGGTGTCCATTTGCCTTCTAGTGAAAATAATTATAAATTCACACAACATTTACACATATTCTCTTATGGTAACAAAAAAAAAATAGATAGATATATCTATATCTATATCTATCTATCTCTGCAGAACCTGGATATTTAAAGTCCATTCCTCAAGTAATAAAATTAAATAAAAAGTAATTTAGAAAAGCAATTGAGATAGGATACATTATTCTTACTATACTTAATTCCAGATGCAGAACTGGTCTCCTGGACAAGTACAAATTCTGTACTTGTCCAACCTGTTTCAAATAACTGTGTTAATTTGAAATTAAATTGTATTAAAAACAATAGGAAATCTTAGATCTATTACCTTGTCCATGTTATCCATTGATTGATGATTACATGATGTAAGTCCAAATAAAATAAAGCATTGAGTACATAATGCAAGAGCACTCTTTGCTCTTGGTAAATTTTATCCCTTCAAAATATGTACACAGCACTTTATACATTTGAATTTGCATTCTTCAGAAACTCTTTCAAAATAAACAGAAAATATCCCACTCACCCCAAAATATTGTATACAAATGAAGCTATTGTAATCTAAATTCCGTGTATTCAGTTACAAATCTCAAAGACCTTCTGCAATTAGAACAAATGAAGCTAATATAAAGCTGCTAAATTTCAGATTGGATGTGTGTGAAAATTTAAATCTAGATTTCAAATGATACACAATAAATATCTAGGGAATCTGAGAGCAGAACTTGACCCTTTTATCTCATTTCTAAGCTGAAATCAGATATGTAATGAAGTCTCTCACAAAATCTGCAACTCTGTATTTGTGCATATATACACATTTCTGGATTTCCCTCTAAATGTTATAACTTATCCTCACAAAACACCAGCTTGAATTACATTTTTGCAATAAAATACCGTTAATATGTTTTGTGGAGCCGTTCATACAAATAATTATTTGCAGAAAATCATTGTCAAAACATGAAGTACAATACACTGTGTACGTTACAATGTATCACACAGGTGATAGGTGTGGATACATCAGGATAAGGATGAACAGAAATACATATTTCACGGAAGAACTGTGGACTATGTAGAAACTAAAAGGTTCAGTAATTGCTCTTTTAACAGCAGTCAGTATGTCATACTGTAGGTAGGGTAGAAGAAAATAGATCTTGAGATCATTAGGGGCAGAAAGGCTGTTCCAGATATTGAAGCAGACTAGAAGAAGGATCTGCTGTTCATTATGGAGAGAGAAGGAGGAGGATCACAAAAAAGATGGAATTTGAGGAGCATAGGGAAAGGCAGGAGAATAAATAAAAAATAAGTCAGAGAGATGGGGCAGGGGAAAGATCAAGACCATAAAGGATTTTGAAGACTAAAAGTACATCTACACTGCACAACACTGATCATGCATCAGTGAAAAGGCTCTGGCAGGGGGAAGGCAGTGGAGAAAGGCTCTGTCAGTGGAGCCTCCCTCTTGGCAGAGCCGTTCCCTGTTGCCACAGACATGTTCCAGCAGCTTCCTGCTGGGGAGCTTCCAGAGCCTTCCGCCACTGCTGGAGCCTTTTCTTGAGTTGGAGAAAGACTTTGGCAGCAGGGAGGCTGCGGGAGACTACACTGCAAAAAAATAGCTGTGTAGATGGGGAGGGCACTGCTTGGGCATGTAGAGAGCCATGTAGTGAACATACCCACAGGATTCAAGTGTGTCTTTACTCTACTCACCTAAGCAGTGCCTCACCATCTACAATGCAATGTATACACTACATGCCCCCCAGCATGTGTATGTACTCTACATGCCACTGTAAGGAGTGTGCAGTAGTGTAGATATACCCCAAGATATTCTATACTAGACAAATAGCTAGTGAAGCCTACTATAGGGGATGGATATGAAGTTTTCTTGTTTCTGATCACAGCCAAGATTAACCACCAGCTTTTGGACAAAACATAGTCCAGAGTTAACTTTTAGGGAGACCACAAACGTCTCTAGTTGTAGGGATGGAGACCATGTAGGAACCAACCACTGTTTGGGCAAAGGAATGGTAGAAATCATGTCAGATGAAAATGTTTTAGAGGTGAGAGTAGGCAGATATATAGACATTAGGGAATTTGAAGATAAGCTGAGCATCTAGGTTCTTGTCTTATGTGACATAAGTAGAAGAAGGAAGTTCCAAAGTTCACACTGATGGTGCTCATTTAACTCATTCAAATATCAATTTAAAATGCATTAAATTGAGGGAAGCTACAGGCCAAACAAGGATGAATAATTTGATGAGCAGAAAGTGAAGAAGGACCTAAATCCTGGAGGTCTATAGATTTGGATATGATCAGTACAAAAGTGATAAGCATTCCCTTTCTGAATTTAACCTTGGCTAAGGGGGAAAGATACTGATGCAAAAGAAAAGGGGGATAAAGAAAGAAAAAGTACTTAGAAAAGGAGCAGCTGTGGGAGAGTTTCAGTTCACAGAAGGGTAATGCGAAGAATCAGATTCAAACTGGATAGCTGGATTATTTTGTGCCAGAAGCAGGGCTTTACAGGTGGACTTTAAAGGCCTACTCAGAGTAAAATATAAGAAGCAAGGGGAACCAGTCCTTCAAAGTGTCTCTCTCTCTCTATGTGTATATATATATAATAGAGAGAGAGAGAGAGAGAGAGAGAGAGAGAAATAATACATTGTGATCAAAACTCATTCACAAACAGGAAGACAATGCCAAACGCGTGATACATTCTGCAGTAAATTAAATAAATAACTACATTTTCCTTTTATAAGTACATTAAAAGGTAATAATTAAAAAAGACAACTCACATTACTGTGCATTTTGCTGGCATTTAAAGCATGCTCTAAATATAGCAAGTTTGGTAGGTCTGAAGCCGGATTGTGTAGACTTTCCACCACATCTTTTTTGTATTTCACCTGAAAACCAAATACAGAGTATAGCAAGTGAAGACTTGTGAAATGTACAGCAAGTTCTATTTATACTGTACGCTATAAAAACAAGAAAAAGAAAATGAAAATCTTACCAAAGTGCTTGCATGAGTTATGTACAATGACCACTAGGTGGTGCTCATTTACTACTATTTGAAAAAAATCAATATACAGTGAGGGCTTCCTTTCCACTAGTGAGCAAATATTTTGATAACTACTCAAACATTTCAAAAAGGGTAAAGTTAATCAAATCAGATTTTGTAAGACTTTTCAAAACTATAGCAGATATATACATCAGAAATACCTTTTTACTGATTTTTATTTGAATCTTATCTTTAAACAATATTGTTCTACAGTATTGGACAATTTATCATTAACTTTATATTGTCCATTGGTAATTCTTGCTTTTCTTCTCTCGAGTCAGATTATTTTTCATCAACTGCTTGTGTGCAAAAAATCTTTATAGAGCAGCTACCCCACAATCAAACAGTATTTTGTACATGTATTTTTATTTAATACAGTTTGCTTTTAGTAACAAGAATCAATGGAGCCTTAGATGAGAGAGAACCTAATCATGTGATGAAATGGCAAATCATACACATGCCCAATAGCTGACAGCAGTGTTTCCCAAACTTTTAAAAGTTGAGTTTCCCCTTTGGGAAAATGAAACCAATCAAGCCCCCCCTGGCACCCTGCCTACATTACTCCTGGGGGAATTCTGCCCCCCAAAATTAAAAATTCTGAAACAAAAATTAAAAATTCTATGTGCAATATTTTAAAATTCTGCATATTTTATTTGCCTAAACAACACAACATAATCACACCTGTTTCAATTATATTTGGTCATTTATTTCAAAATACCTGTCAGCAAGTATGTCTAACAATACAGACAACAAAAAAGATTCATGAAATGTTTTTTTGACAGATACATTCCTTACTAGACATATTAATACAGAACTCTGAGTAATAATTCATTTAAACTACAAACAGAACCGTATTCCCCTCACACCAATTCGTCTTTCATGCAGTTATCCAACCCCTCCCCAGTCTCCCCATACACACATTAGAAAACCCTGGTTAAGATCCTCACGATATAATACGTCCTCTCTTTTCTTACATCTGGTCTAAACTTAAAAAGTTTCAGCAGCGTAACATTGTTTGCTAGGGGCATGATTTTTTTTTTTTTTACTATTTTATGGATCTTACTCCACTGACTGGGGCAGAGCAGAGAGGGGCCCTGTACTCTTTAGGGCACTGTGCAGCCTTTACAGAGTAAAGAGGGAGCAGTCCCTGCACAATTGTGCCTGGCAATCACCCAAACCACACAAAAGGGAAGTAAGATTCCTTGCAACCTCCCTTTCTTTGTGCACCACCAAAGGGACCATGTGCAATCTGCCCCTAAGTTACCCAGGACCTCAGTACTGCCTCTAAGAACAGCCCCTATTTAGGACATTAACCACATGAAAGCATTGTTAAACATTCTGTCGGCATCGTAGCACCACATGTACATGTGCTTTCTCCCATCTGAGTCTGACTGCAGCAGGCAGTGACATACATGAAATCCCCGAACTGCTCTCCTTTCTTGAAATGCTGCACTTTGGCTCCATCTCCCGGTTCATGTGCATACACAGCAATTCCTCAAAATATTTCGAGCCTCACAGACAAGAGGCTGGGATTTGTCACAGCCTGAGGAGGGTTGCAGGCAGAAAAGGGCTATGAAGGGTACATTGTAGGCACTAGCAGGAGAAGGGCTTCATCATAAGTGGGGGTTGAAGTGGCTGGTGCCCTATATGTACTACTATGCAATGGGTCCCACAAAATATAGGTTTGGCTCTGAATTATACTTTCAACCAGCTTTCAAACTGATTTCCATGTTAAACTCCAAATTCAATTTCCCAGCTCTTGCAGATGTAGATACAATACATATTGTGAGCTGTTGCTCTTGGTAAACCAAATAAGATGCATCATTGGTTCACAAGAAAATCATGACGTTTAGAGGATACCAATATCAATATACCGTACATGCTGAGAGGTAGAACACAGAACAACTGCACTTACATCACTCGCCAAGGTGGATGCCATCTGTGCTTGCTTGAAAGAAGCACTGCCAAGAGGGTTATACTGGTGGTTCTTCATTTCCTTATTGAATTGCTCTTTGTATTTAACCTGCCACCAGAGCAAACACATTTTATATTGAAATGTTACACTGAAAGGAAGCATGAAGAATTGAGAGATTACTGGTGAATTTAAATGAAGACAAATTCTCCATCTCTAAATCCCCAAACATTACATAATGGTGAAGGTGACAACAAATATGGAGAGAGAAGAGTTCCCCAAGAACATGTTTTATGTAAGAATAGTTTTATTATGTTAATGTATGTTTATAGTCAAAAATGTTTTTACACAAAAGAAATAAAAAGTAATATATTTTCAGTATCACCCACCAATGACACTATTGTTGATAGATGTTCTTGTGGACAGGGTATAGGACATCTGGGATCATACATCCACTCAAAAATGTCTCCAGGACTATTCACTTGAATTTAGAAATGAACTCACTTCAGCCACACCTGTGCCCATTATGTGATGGTTTTCCACTAACTTTCATCTGACTGAATTTCACTGGCATAGAATTAAACTTTTAGATTTGTACACACAAACATTTTCACCAAAGTACTTCTATAAACAAAAAATAATAAAACCATTTGATTTACCTGACTAAACACCACTAACAGTTTGAGTAGCAAATATAGACTGTTGAATACTCCAGAGATATTTTTGTCAAAAATGTAAAATACTTTTGAATAGATAAATGGGAGGAAATAGAACTATTTGCTGTAAATTATTTCCTCAGTTATAGAGTGAACTGGAGTGAAATTCTGACCTCACTGTAGCTAATACAAGTTTTTCCATTCACGTCAACAAGGCCAATATTTCATCCAGTATGTATAAGGCTGGGCAACTGGAGCCCTGAGTTACATTGCCAGCTCTGCAACATATTTCCTTTGTGACCTTTGATAACACACAAACACACAGTCTATTTCACTGGAGTGTTGTGAAGCTAAAGTAAATCTCTATCTGTAAGGTTTGGATTTTTTTTAAAAGGGAAAAGACCGGGGTAAAAGGTGCAGGCAACCACATTTAAAGTAGAAAAACTATTTTTAAAAAGTAAAAAATACACCTCAACATTTAATTTAAATCTGCACAAATAAATTCAGAAAATACTAAACTTCCATCTTCAACCCATCATATCATGCATAGCCAGTACCTGGGTCATCAAACATCTGGAAACTTTACATACAGTACCTTAATGCTTTGCAACAGCTGAGCATAACAGGGCAAAATAAAGTTCAGCCTTGATTCTGAATTATGTTATTTTTATGAATATAAATCAGACACCAGATATCTAAACCTACATTACATCCATTATCTTCTGCCACACTCTACCATTAGTATGCAGCTTTTTGTCTTTATTCCCACATCAGTGTCCCATAAAGTGATTAAAACGCCTCAAAAGTTCTGTTTTCAAAAATTTAATTTTTTGTCAAATTTTATAGAGGGAAGAGTTTTCTTCTTTAATTATTTTTTTCCATGTTGCAAAATAATCATCCCCAGTTTTAGTTTATACCACCATATTATATTTAGGTACCATTTCCGATATTTGATTTATAGGAATAACAAAACACAAAAAGCCAGTCACTTGAAAAACCACTATGAATTATATACATTCAAGAACTGCATTACTATCAAAGAAACCAGATTTCTCTCTCAAAGGAAGCGAATTCCAAAATATTGTATTTTTTTTTAAATAAACTTTGTGAAAACATGCAAAACTTTATAAACTAACAGACTGACTGACTCTGGGAATGAGTATCTACTGACTTCTGGTTGTTGACCTATAGCCCTGTTTGATCTCTAAATTTGATATTTCACCCTATTGTTAGTAATGACATTATCGGGTATAATACTGATATGTTTAATATTTATTATATTGAAACAAGTTTGGGGGCAAGTAAGAGAACACAAATTATTGGGTTCTTAGGCTTTGCTATAGTAAAAAGGCCTGTTTTAATTAGTGTGAGGCCTGGTGTGATAGGCTTGATTTTTAGGTTCATTAATGTATGCCTGAGGACTTAACCCCAATTCAAGAAGTGTGCCTTCACATTCCATGTGATAAACAAATGACCCCAGAAGGACAGGTAACACCCTAAGCTTGCAAAAGTTAATTTGAAATAGGGGGACAGTTTGTGGGCTTTTGAAATAGTTTGTACTATAGTAAAAAGGCAGTTAGACTGCGTCGCCATATATGATTTATTAGGAAACTGATTGACACAAATGTTTTGGTCAGTGATCGGAAGTATAATTATGGGTATCTGGAATGCCACAGGATTTATTTCTGCCCCACAGGATGGGGCAGGAATAAGTTTATGATGATAAATAAAAGGGTAAAATATGTACGGTAGCTGTATGATTACATAAAGGATGGGTATAAAAGATATGACTTCATTCCCTAAATGTTGGGTGCATCAGGTCCTGAAACAGTGCCAACTGGTTGGTGCCCCACTCTGATGTGCTCCATTGCCTCAATTTTTCTCTTTGTTTTTCATCAGGTTTAAGGATCTGTGAGTATGCTATCAATTCTAAAACCTCTCTCTCAGTATACTGTTTTATGTTTGGTTATATTAATGAGTGGACTTATTTGGTTGGTAATAAAAACTTTTATTGGTCTTTATCACATATGTCATCAATCTCCCAATCAACGAGAAACTTCTGTTTAGTTACCTATCATGAAAAGAACTTGTGCTAAACTAAGCTTGGTACAGACACTTTCAATAATTGATCAGGCTGCATGGTAGATTTGTCTGGTTCACATTGCTAGATATTTGCATTAGCTCTGGATCAATTGCAAGTGCACCTATATGAATGCAAGGACAAACTCTTTATCAAAGGCAATTTCACATTCACTATAAATATATATATATATGGATAAATTATAGGATTTTCCTTTAAATATATATATATATATATATATATATATATATATATATATCCAGTGTGGCTCCTAATACAGATCTGACAGAATTAGCACTCTATTAGAAAGCTGAATTACTTAGGGCTACATCATATCATCAAGAAATGACATCAAGTTCTGATACAGACGGAGTACATAATGCGGCCCTTAATATTGTTGCTAAGTGTGAAATCAGAGCAAACAGGATCTCCCCATGCAACTGGTTTGTCATCCCACAGCTGCTATGATCTGAGGCCATGGTCAACATGGATTTTGTAATAGTACATTTCAATATAGATATTTCAGTAATAAATTCTCATTAGCATTCTGCAGTGTTGTTTCTAATCATGTCACTGGGGGCAGGCTTGTGTAGGAACGAGTGAATCACATACCACAATGGGCTCCTGACTGGTGCCTATGTGCATGAGTGTCCCAACTTTAAGAGGGCTGTCCACCTATCTGATTGTAAAAGTTCATACTGCAGGGAGTGATCTCCCATTACCTCCAGGCCCAGCTGTCTTGTCTTGTTGCATTACATCACTGCCTCCGCTCTCTACTCCAATGCAGCGCACATCACTTCAGGGAGAAACGGAAGCAGCGCAGTAATGTAAGATGATCCCAACAGCATCTGAAGAGCACTCCCAGTAGTATTATAACTCTGATTAGCCACAAGGGAAACATCTTGTTGGATGCTAAACACATATTAGCTTTCTCTTGTTACTTATTTTTCTTTCCTTATTTTCCTCCTTTTTAAGGAAGGGCCAGAAACACGGCTAAGAGAGAGAGGGAGAACAACAGGCAAATTAAAAAGTCATCAGGAGAATTAGGGGGCAGGATTTGAGAATTGTTTTAGCTTTCTTTTAGAAGAAAGAAGAAAATGTAGCATGGAGAAATAAATTGAAATTGAAAGAAAAGATATTAATTAAAAACAAAAACATTCTTAGTCAATTACTTAAAAAAATTCTCAAGATGCCATCCCTAGCTATGCTGTCACCTGGGTAGGACAGTGAGCAAGGATGTGGGAGTCAAAATTAAGGATTTTGCTGGAAGCTTATCTATGACTGTCATGAATTTTAAAAATTAATTATGTGGGCTTAAATTAATGGATATTTATTTACCATCTTAATTAAGGTCTTTTTCTTGTTTATTTCTGTAGGATGGGGGGAATTAATTTAAAGAAAATGTGTGGGATTGGCAACCTAATTGTTGCTCAAGAATGAGCAGACTTAGCAGGTCTTTCACATAACAACATCCCTGAAGATCCCACTGGCATCAAATGAAGCTTAGATAAACAATTTTCTCATTAGCCTTGCACAAACGCTGCAGAAGTCAGTATTGCAGCTGGACAGAAGAGTGTCTTTTGAAGCTCCACAGAAACATTCCAAAATCAAATCTGCAGTTCAAAGCTGTACAGACAGAGTGTTCGGTTTCATAAGTGGATGACATCACCCACTGTTCAGATTTATGAAGAACCTACAAAAATCATTCAGCCACTGGGAACCCAGAACATACCAGCATAAAAAGCAGACACTTGCAGCAAAAGCATTTCCTCATGACTACACAAACATACCAAAAAGATGAAAAACTTGTTAGAGCACCTAGATACTGAAAGAAATGTAATGTAAGCATAGAGTTAAATGAAATGTTTAGCTTATCTGGAAGAGTCAGTTCCTCCAATTACTAACTGAGTTTAGACTAAGAAAGAAAGAGAAAAAAATCTTAGGGCTTCTATTCATGATTTAAACATCCCAGTAATATAGTATTGTCTACTGATATACCAATATAAAGTATATTTTACACAAAATCCTAGCTCTAATCATTTCCCCCCTACAACAATTAACATCAAATTGATCTGATGTAAAATACAAATTAATATTCAAAAGAGTTTATTACCATAACCCAATTATTATACATCATAATGGGAGTATTTAATATTGAATTTTATCAGTGGATTATTTAAAGCTAATTTTAGATAGAATTGAGGAGATGGACCACACTGCACCTTGTGTGGGGGTGAGGGGGTGGTATTATCTGGCTTGATGCGGGAAGGCATATATATCGCTTTAAGGATGGGGGGGATAGAGAGGCATGGACGCTGCGGCAGAAGCAAAGCGGGTCAGTGTGGCGATGCTGACTTATCCCCAGGGACCAGAAAGGAAGGGAGCTGATAAAGGGCAAGCCCGGCAGGAGAAGCCCTTCTTTCTCCAGCCAGGCAGAGCAGCACCCACCCTCCCAGCCTTGGAAGTGGCAAAATACCAGGTTTGGTCAGTACCGGCTGTGGGCACTATGCTAGTTGCTCCTTTCTTGAGGGGCTGGAAAGGAATTTTTCTCTTACCACCAGATTGGCCAAGGCGAAGTGGAGGATTCTACACCTTCCCAACAGTGGGTTCAGGGGGGCTTTGTTAGGGTGAGTAGGGAATGGGAGTTAGACTATGATGTCACAACTCATTATGTAAGTGTGGCGTGGACGTCCAGTGCAGGTATCTGGTACGGAGGGGATACAATTGCCAGATAAATGGCTTGATAAATGATTTAAAGGAGGTGTTTGTTAAAGGAGCGGAACGGGGGGTGGGGAGGAGAGGAGTTTAAGGTGCTTATGATTGGTATGGAAGGGATCCAACCCCCCTCCTTTATAGACTACCTTGACCCTCATTTGAGGGGAGATGGTAAGGTTCCAGCAACGGGCTGGCTGGGGACCAGGATGGAAAGAGTGGGGCGCTAATGGAAACGTCTGGGTAGACATTGAAATGATCATGTAGTTAACTGCACTGCACACTTTAATCTGCCAGGTAGTCCCAGAGATCTAATAATAAAGTTGTGGCCTAATTAACCATACCAAGTGTCTCCTGTCTTTCTTCTGGTATAGCCAGACAAAAATATAACCTCATTGCTATCAGGATAGAGATTATAATTATAAAATAAAGAATATTCTAAATTATAATATTTGCCTTATAATAATAAGAAAACAGATACTAACGCTTCATTTGTTCACAGGGTCCTATTACGTTTCTACTTTTAATGCTGATTAAACAGTAAGAGGGGGAAAGATGGTGCTGTGGGTAAATTCACTAATCCTGTGACACTACCATTTTGCTGTTGAGTGTCACATGATTTATTTCTTTTATAAAAGACCCTGATTTGGCACAATCTTGAGTGTCAGTCAAACACTATCTTCTTCACTCTGTTCAGCTACCATGTCCTTGTTTCCTTTTTCCCTTGGTTACACCCACACCACCTGACCTCTCCTTGCTCTTCTTGCCTGTACTCATTGCACACATACATACCACAATAAAACACATCTTCTTCCTGTCCTACTTTCACCCGTGTCACCAATGCTCACAATAACATCATGAGTCTTGGAATATTTGATATTTTTCTTGAAGCCTCAGCTCCTGGAGTAATGTGATTACCTGAGAATCTCAGCTTTCATTTGGAAAAAAAAAAAGTGTATAGCCCTCCTGGCTGCTAAAAAAAGCTTGAAAATGTGAAATCCAAAGGCTTAAGAAGCAGAAGACAAATAAAAAGAATGTATGATTTGCAAACACTCAAGATTGTCAGTCCTGATACATGCAACCACTAGGTTAACTGGATGACATGAACTCAAGTGCCAGCAATATGCAGCTGGCACACAACTCCACTGTCTTCACCACATACAACCATACCACTTCCACCAAAATGGTCCAGTCCTTGAATGAGATCAGCTCATGAATGAAGAACAACTGGCTGAAGCTGAACCCATGCTAACATAGCTTATGCTTGTGAGCAGAGGAAAGTATTTTGAGGAGTTTGCAGCTACGGTGAAATCTCTTGATTGCAGATTCACATCCACAATTACTCAATTAAGTCCATAGTCTAGGAGTATTCTTGGTTTCCTATTGACGCTGAGCTCTCACATCATAATGGCTGCGAGTAATGCTTTCTGTCATCTCCAGTTGTCTAAGAGCTCCATCCCATTTTGATGGATGAAGACCTGGCCTCAGTTATTCATGCCTTTGTCACCTCTTGGCTGGAATTTAACAATGCGATATATCTGGGCATGAAGTATTCAGCACTTAGGAAACTCCAACTGGTACAAAATGCTGTAGCCCATCTCCTCAGCAACATAGGCTACCGTGAGCACACCACACCTGTCCTCTGCTTTCTAAACTGGCTTTCCATAGAATTTTGAATTGATTTACAGGTCTCAATCCTTATCTTTAAAGTAATCTATGGCCTAGGCCCAGGATACCTAAAAGACTGCTTAAAGTTCTGAGATGAAGGCTGGAGTTGACAACTTCACTCCTGCGGCACAATGGAACTCTCAATAGTAAGAGTAAAACGTGTCTGTGTGAGAGACAGAACCTTCCCCGGGGTGGTCCAAGACTGTGGAATGAACTCCACCAGGAAGTAAGGACTATCACAAACCTCACCACTTTCCACTCCAAGAGCAAGGTTCGTTATTTTATAAACACATAACAACAGGTTTATTTAACAACAACAACAAAAAGACATTCCACTCCCTGTGCTTCTCCCTCTGGAAAAAAGATTTTAGAACAAACAACATGTGACAGCTATGTTGCTTAATGCACTACTGGAAGGTGCTATGATGATTAGTGTGGCGTGAAAACATTATATACACATACACATATACATATACATACACATACACACACACTCCACCATACATGTGACATAAAAGTACACATATGCCACCTTCTCATCCTCTTCTACAGTGAGGGTGAATTCCTCAACTGGCTCATCTGATTTACAATAAGGACAAGCTCCAATGTGTGCTAGGATATTTCAGCTGCTCCTCTGCTCTAGTATGTGCTAATGAAATGTACATTGCATACCACTGGTTCACCATTGCATAGAGTTCCCAAATTTGGTGGGGAGTATTCCTGGAGGTTTCATCACAAGATATAATCCTTAATTAAAGAGTAATCTTTAATTCCTGGAGACTCCAGGACAATCCTGGAGGCCTGGCAACCCTGCCATTGTAGGAAAATCACAAGTGGAATTTAGCTTCCATCATATTCCCTAATAGTCATGTGACTGCATCACAAAACCTCCAGTTTAGTACGATTAACAGTTTCTGTTCAAGAGAGAATCCCAAGAATAAGAAAGGAGAGATGGAAGTGCATTGACTTTGGGATCTGCAGGGTGAAACTTGCCCAGCACCAGCCTAGGCTATAGCCAATACTGTTTTATTACTGTGATGGTTACTAACAATCACAGAGGTTGTGCCAATATTATGTAAGTTAACATCGTGAAATACTTTCCAAGATAAAATGCTATTTTCACATGCTCATAAATTTTCTCATCAGTCACTTTGGGGTGACATTTGCCATGTGTGATCTTTGTTCAAAGATGAAATTCAGCCATTTCTTGGGATTATAGTTATGTGAAAAATCCCACATTTCTTTTGATTAACAAAAACTAGCCATGCTTTCTTCTCTGGTTTTGTTGTTGCTCTCTCTTTGTTTTAAACATGGCTGCATCAAATAGAGCTTGAAGTTTGAAAGCTGAAACCTGCTACAGATGCAGCTGTCACAGGGAAGTGCAGTATCACTGTTTATAGGACCTGTCCTGGCATTTCCCTGCTGGATTTATAAAAGTGTTTTTGTCCCATTGTTTTTGTAACTCTTGCAATTTGAAGCTCTGCTGGCCAGCTAAGCTGGTGAAATTGATGACAGGCTGATTGGTCATGTGAACCCGGAGAGCCATCCCACTACAGGACTGTCTACATGTACACAACCCACTCAGACTTTCCAGTGAGCTCCCTCACACAGAAAGTGAAGGAACAAAAAGTGCACATTTTCAAAAATCATTCATAATTAATTTAACAACTAACATTTTCTCTGATTCCTAGCACTGATACAGAGACCCAAACAGCTTAGCAAATGTTCCTTTCTATAGAGTGAATGGGAGGGCGCAAGCAGCTTCCAGAGCAGTGAATGATAACATGCAGTCAAGTACCAGGAATCTATTAAACAAGCCTTCTTAGTCAACACAGAAATTAGCATTTAATAAATTACAAAGTGGAAGAAAGAAATCTTATTGGAAAACAAAATTCATTTGGAGTTTCAAGGTTGATCTTGACAAAACAAGTAAAAATTGTTTTAAAAAATGTTACAGCTTTTGAGTAACAGTGTTCCTTTAAGAAAAAGGGCAATTTCCCATGAAAATTCTTATTACACAGCAGATATCTGGGGGCAATATTTAGTCCTACCAAAAGGAGCATGCCTTCTTTAAAACCAAACAATACTTTTTCAGCATATAAATTTAGATTAGAAGGTACTGTTCTACTCACGGCTTTTTAATTCTAGACAAGACTGATACCACCTAGTCAAATCAAGGGAAGTTATGCTCACCTACATGAGGCAGAATTTGCCCCTTGATTTGGAAAATGTTTTGAGTGCAGATTGATTGGATTACTAGTGAGGGATATACCATGGGGCGCTAAAGAACTTGTGAAAAGAATGGCTCAGCATGTTGAAAATGTTTGTTTCTGAATGGGATTGAACCGCAGCAGTAAAGAATACTAAAAGAGAACAGAAGGTAGAGCCCTGGGGCCCAGAATTCTGTGTCTAGTAATCAAATAAAATAATATGAACTAAAGTAACTCCTCCAATTTTGATTCTTTGATTCCAATTTCCTTGATTTTAATGAATAACAGTAGCTAAAGATTTTTTTTATATTGAGGACCGCATTCTGACCCTTTACTCACAATGGCGAGCAACTGCACACACAAAAAGTCAATTAGTTCATGGGACTAATCATGGAGTAAGGATCGCAGAATCTAGCCACAAATTACAGAGAGTTAATATTTCTGAAATCCTAGAAACTCTGTATAAAATAGCACAACACCAATTCCACAGCAGACAAATTGTAATCGAGTCAAACGGCACATTGTACTTTTGTCTAAAACTTTTATCTACTGTTTTCTAAGTACAGTATCTTAAATTTACCAGTTACTGCAGTTCAGTGTGAAATAGTTTTGGAAACATTGTCTTCTGATTTTCATGCAATTACAAATAATCTTTTAAAAATTAAATATGTGATTATGTTACTAGGAATGAGGTATCTGAATGAAGTCATTATAGAATGATTGACATAATCTTACTTGGCTTAAAAGTTTAGAAACTTCCTTAGCATGCTCAAAATCTGGTCTTCCAAGTACAGCAGTCTCCTTATTCATTTCTCCTCTTTGTTTCTTATATTCAGCCTTTAAAAAAAGAAATGAATACTAATCACAATTAAACTGTATTGGCTTCTGTTTTATCAAAGGAAATGTAAGCATTATAGTTAACAAAACAGAAAGTATCATTAAGTGACCTGAACTGACACTAGTCTCACTAATGCTCTAATCAGCTCTGAAAAGAAGGCCGTCCCAGGCTTTATCTCCTCTAAAAATGTAAATTTATTTTATTTGAAACACAATGAACTTCACTCACAAGCCTCAAGTTTAACCAAATACAGAGCCTAAGCCTGAGAAATAGTGATCTCCCACTGTTCCCAATAAAGTCAGAGTGAGTTAAAGTGGATCAGCGTTTCTCAAGATCTGATCCAGAGTTTACATAAGATTATTTTTAGAGGCTAAAAATAGTTTTAGAACAAGACCAGGCTGTGAGAGTGCCAGCCTCTTTCAAATAAAGGATTAAATACCACTCTCAGTTATACCAGTGCAATCCCCTTAACGTTAATGGAGTTGTACTGGTGTAACAGATGGACTTTGGCCCACAGGGTGGATGTTACATGATATTTCTAGACGAACAAACTCCCCTGCAGATGCACTGCACATTCTTTCTAAAATGTATTGGAAAAGGAACATGCAGATGAACCCACAAAAGATTCTTTGTGACACCTCAAACTATGTCCACTGGCTAAATTAGGATTTTACACCATGAAGGCAGTATAACTCTGGCAGTAGGTATAATACCAAACAACTGACTAGAGCAAAAACATGTCCCAACCTTATTCAAAACCAAAGTGAAGATTTTCAAAAGAGATCAGCGATTTTGGGCGCTCAGCTTGAGACACCTAAATGGGCCTGGTTTTTAGAAAGTACTGAGCACACACCCTCTGAAAATCAGGCCCCTTTAAGGTGTATCAAATTGGTCAGCTAAAAATTAAGAAACAAAAATCTCTAGTCATCTTTGAAAATCTTGGCTTTACAGTCTTCTGGATAGTTTAATTTTTCTACAATAAAAAAAATTAAACTGTATTACATACTATTACAGTAGCAGCCACAGCATGCTAGGTACTGTCCCAACATGTAGGAAGACACAGGTGGCTAAATATAAATGTAAGGCCCTGTCTACACTGGGCGGGGGGGGGAAATTGATCTAAGACACGCAACTTTAGCTATGAGAATAGCGTAGCTGAAGTCGACGTATCTTAGATTGACTTAGAATCACTTACTTCGCGTCCTCGCGGCGCGGGATTGACGGCCGCCGCTCCCCCATCGACTTTGCTTCTGCCTCTCGCCGAGCTGGAGTTCAGCAGTCGATGGGAGAGCGATCGGGGATTGATTTATTGTGTCTACACTTAGTGTCTAAGTTTGAACATTTTAGCCAGCATTCTTTACACTTTGACAGAAGATGGAATGAATAAAATAGTAAGTTTTAAAACTGACAGAAAGAGTCACTGAAGATCATACATTGCTTATTATCTTTGTTATCTTGCTTGCCATCTTTATGTCTGGCCTGTTCAGCACTTCAGTGTATCTGTGTGTATCCTGCACATCTTTCTTATATGACACCTGTCAAACAAAAGACAGTTGTGTTTAAAAAACAGAGTTAGAAGTTTATAAATCATATCTGAATGACTTATCAACTCAGCTACCAAAAGCAATAAACCTCCAGATAAAATCATGTATTCCACCCCAGTCCTACTTGACAGGGATTATTTATGCAGTGTTGTTGTAGCCATGTTGGTCCCAGGATACTAGAGAGACAAGGTGGGTGAGGTAATATCTTTTATTAGATCAACTTCTGTTGGTGAGAAAGACAAGCTTTTGAGCTTACACGGAGCTCTTCAGAAGAAGCAGCAGCAGCTCTGTGTAAGCTCAAAAGCTTGTCTCTCTCACCAACAGAAGTTGGTACAATAAAAGATATTAACTCACCCACCTTGCCTCTCTAGGGATTATTTAGTAAGACCCACACACAGGTTAACAGGATAAAGAAAAAAATTCAGAAATATACAATATAATGTTAGCATAAAAATGGTTTTGTTTAAAAGACCAGAATAAAGTGCTAGCATCGCAAATAATCAAATGATTTTGTTAAAAGGCACAGCATTTCAGAAAAATTCCAACAGTGAAAGGAATAACTCTTTTCATATGACCAAACCTTGTCCTATACCCCCGTGCTGCACAGAATCCTACAGTCCAGTAGGCCTCTACTGTACTGCACAGGAACTGAAACCCTAATGGGATGAATAACTCTCTCAGTTGCAGCATTGTAGTTGGTATTTTATTAAATGCTCCTCCTGTCATACATGATAACAGGGATCCCTGGGGAGCCACTAAGTTGAGGTGACATCTTCCTTCATGTTTCAGCATGAGATGTTCAGGGCAGAAAATTCTTGACTGAGGAAAAAGCCAGGGATATAATGAATGGGCTAGGAGGGCCTTAGCCTGAAGGCCAAGCATGAGCAGGATACATCCAAAGATTCTCCTTTAAATGAGATAATCAGGGAATGTAGGGAAACCGCACAGACCTCTGAAATATTCCAAAGTCCCAAAACCTAAAGTTATAGTTTTCTTTCCCCTGGACCTTCTCTCTCCCTTGCAGTAGTACACGTGCCAACACAAGCCAATTTTCATGAGTTGTTTTGTTGAATCATTCTGCATGATCAAGAAAACTTCCCTGGATACTTCAAAGCTTCAATCCAATCAAAACCTCATGTTGAAGTTAGAGAGCAGAAAATAAAATCTGGCATTGCATCAATGCATCAGCATCATTTCTGTATTACTGCAGGGTCTTTTAGAATTTCTTCTGTTGCTTAAGACCTTAAAATATATTTCAGTATTATATTTCAGCATCATATGCTCCTTTGAGATTCCCTCAGCTTGAGACTTTAGCTATCACAAACCTATACGTAAAATGCCTATTTTCAAACATCATATTTTAGTCTGTGCATAATTTTAACAAATTCAGCTGGTTGGTCAGTGTTCACTAACTGTGGCTCTCAACCATTACACTTTGTAGAAAGAATGCATAAAAAAGCAAATATATCTATCCGGTTTTTGCAAATAGTTTTAAAGTATCTTTAAGCTAACCAGAAAGTATGGTAAGTTTGCACCCATATAGTGTCAGCCTAGTAGAGAAGCAAAGTAGGCTTCAATCTGCTGGCAGTTTGCCCACAAATAAGATCTTAGCATTTTTAACCCACAAAGAGTGACACGGTACAACCAACAGCTAAACTCAGGTAAAATGCTATTGTAATCATCACCCATCTTTAAAACTAACATTTCTTGTTTGCTACCAGTTTGTCAAAACAACTAAAAAGTATTTTTGTTTTGTTTTTTTAAAGAAAACTAGATGTACATACAAGCACTTGCATTGCAGAACTTTACATGGATTCAAGCTAATTATATGCTGTTCATCCTAATGACCACATGAGGTGAGGTGAACACCACAAAGGCAGCAGGGACAGGTTTTTGAATAGAGCCCTATCATCCATGTAAATTGCAAATTAAAGGCCAGCATATGTGCTCAAAACAGACATTAGGGTTGAAGTGACTGGTAAATTCAAATAAGGGAAAATCAGTGCACCACACACCATGGTGGTGGGAGTGGTGGAACTTGGGCACTTCTTGCACCCAAATGACATGGTCATATACAGCATGAAATAATGGATTATGGCTAGTTTCAGGATGAAGGAGGGGGAAAAAAAATCAGACAGTGACAATCCTGTATATTTCACCATTTCCAATGATATTTGATGTAAGACCTATTGCAATAGCTTCCCTTGAGTGAATTATTATTCTTCCTGCACCTAAACCAGAATACCTATTACTTATGTCTGAGGGAAAGTCATCTAACATTTTACAAATGTCTGCAATATATATTTGCTCCATTCTGCAGCTTGTCATACTCCAGTGAGAATAAAAATGTTATGCAGCAGAACAGTAGTTTGTCAGAGATAGGCCAAAGAAAGAAAAAATATGTTTCCCATTTCCTGAATAACCTCAGTCCCTGGATGCTGACCCTTCTCCACTGGGACAATGGGCTGGCCTCTGTTACACAGCTGCTATTCTGCTCCGTCAAGTGAAATGCTTTTTTTATTTTTATTTTTTATATATAGTGCTATGTTATAACAGTAAAATGAAAACTATCTGCTAGAGAAGAGGAACAGATGCATCAGCAAGTAACACACCACCTGAACGTGCACAATCATGGGTTGGGGTACAGAGCATGGGAAGTGAAAGGAAAAGATCACAAGAGGGAAGAGGAAAGGCAAATAAGGTAGAAAAAAGAAACAAAGAAAAGAGAAACTTGTTACAAAAGAAGAAAAGCAATGGAAAAGAAAACAGAGGAAATACCGACTGTGTAGGAAAGGGGAAGACAGAGGTTCAGCTCTTTGGGGCAGGGACCATCTTTTACTCTGTTCAGTCTCATGTAAAGAGATAGCACCCAGTCAGGATTAGAATCACAATGCAAATATTAAATACAAAGACTGTCAAAGGGGTTACTTAATCTCTTCAGAACAATGTCACAGGTAGCTCAAAAACTACTCTGTCTCTCACTGTGAGTGGCCATGTACCATGTGTCGATCCAAACTTAGTTTTGTATAGAACTCTGCTGCTGAGACTCCTGCAGCTTTTAGCAGCAGTGAGAAGGGTAAGCAGAGAGTTAACAGAAGATTAATGAGGAGTGTGAGGGAGAAAAGAAATAGAGACAAGAGGGAAAAATCAGCATCTATTTCATCTTTGCAGTTATTATGGGTATATTACAATATGTGTCACCAATACACACATACTATTGTTAACTTTATATTGTTTTATTAATTTTAAACTAGCCGATCATTTTAGAAAATTGCTATAAAAAGTGGCTTCATCCACTGAATATTTTTAAAGAAACATGTAGTGAACTGACTGTTAATCTGAATTTAAAAAGTCTTTCTGCCTCTCCAGATTTATCTAAATAGTCTGAATTACTTGCAAAGCACAGAAAATATTCAGCCCTAGCTCATAATTAGTTGATTAATTTTATAGGGCCAGCTCATGTAAATAAGCACAGGTCCACTAAAGTCTAATTAGAAGCACACATTTTACTCTAGCTGAGGATCTGTCTTACATTCCTTACATTCTACATCTTTCAGATGATTTAGCTTTAATTTTGTAACTGGCACTTGCATCATAGTTCCTATTCATTGGGGAATGCAACTTAAACAGGTTGCCATGTAAGATGCAGAGTCGCTGGCTGTCAATCAGCTGATTTATTTTTCATATTACATTGAGAGTTCAGTAAAAGAGGCCTAATGTTAAAGGATTCAGATGCCTTTCTGCAGTTATCTATCATGTCCACCTCCCTAGCCCATGTTCAAAATGGAATTTTAAGAAGTGTGCAAACCGCTATTGCTACCTCTGATATACACATTCGAAAGTATACTTGTGCACACATATGACTTGTGCAGATATGTGCACACATATCTGAGGGCAAGAAAGACTTGTGCACACATATGACTTGTGCAGATATGTGCACACATATCTGAGGGCAGAATTTGACCCTTAGTCTTAAAGTGAACTAATCATTTTGGTACTTTGAAATGGCCCATAACGCCACTCTTTAATGACCCTAATGGCTCTCCATCTGAGCCCCTCGACTCTGTGCTACAGTGCTGTCACTCTGGAGTCCATCTACACAAGGAAAATGACTAGTTGCTGAAAAACATTGTCAACAACAGCTTTGCATGGTCCCCCCTCAAATGGTGTTGAAAACTGGTTCCCTGCTTGTGTAGATGAAACAAAAATATTTCTGGACCATTACAGACTGACACCATCATCCTTTCTGGTAATGGGGCTGAAAACTATTTGGTCCCATTTACACAAGCAGTAAAACCATTTTCAACACCATTTGGGTGGGGGTGGTCCAGGGGAGCTGCTGTTGACAACCACTGTCAACAGAAAGTTAGACAGCTCTGGGTGCTTTTCCTAATATATATGCAGCATAGTATGCCAATAGATCCATAGCTTTAATGCGACCTTCATCAGAGGAAAAACAAGAATCTTGCCACACAGTAATTTCCAAAATGGTGGTGGACAAACGATGGTGTTTAAAAATGCTCTCAATTTTAATTCTGATGCTCGGGTAACAAAGGACATGTAATTTCTATCCTGGAAATTATTTTTGTGGACAGTGTACGCACTTGCATTTTAAAAGATAAAAATACATTCCTATGTGTTAACATACTTTTCTGAAAATTGTGCATTTTAATTGGTCAGTGGGGATGTTAAAAACTCTGACTTCATTTGGACAGCATAAAGCCTGCATACATTCCAGGAGTTTCCCAAATTGGTAACTATCACTTTAAAGACAACATTGCTTAGCGGGATAAGCATGGAACCAGTTGTCAAGAGACCTGGGCTCTAGTCTCAACTCTGCCATCTACTTTGTGTGGCCCTGGGAAAGGCTGTCTCTGATTCCTTATTTGTAAAATGTGTATAATGACACTTCTGTATTTCACAGTGGGATGCTGTAATGATTAATTAACATTTTAAAAACAAACTGAATAGGTAAACCTCTGCATAAGTGCTAAGTATTATTTTGATATACAGACTGTACATTGATAGAGCCCTATAAATGCATTCTGTAGATTAGATCATGGGTGCACAAACTTTTCATAATATTAACTATGTCTTCCTAGATTGTCTGAGGATCACCTCTTCCTTCAGTTGTAACTGCACCTCCACCCACTCATCTTACCAGTTGCATCTTATTGCCCTATGGCAACTACAGTTACCTAACTAGAACAAGGATTTTCTTCTTTTTTGAAAAAGTTAATTGTGTTGTCTTCTTTTGTTCTTCATTTTTTCTCTCCCTCCCATCTGTTTGGTTTTTCTCAACTTGAAACAGGGAGAGTCTGTACCATGTGACCAGCCAGATCTCTACAGACCATCACCAAAAACTACTGTCCAGGGTTTGGAAAATTTTGGATTAGCTAAAAGAACAACACCACCACAGAATCATAATGTATATATAGGATGGACCGGCAGTCTCTCTCCAAATTGCATGGCATTTGTGTGAAGAAGTCAGACTGTTAATGTTCATTTCACACAAATTTGTATGTAACAGAAACACATTTTATAGAGAAATAGTCTGCGTTAAACAAACATACTTTTATTCCAACACTGAACAGAGCTTAGAATAATATTGCAAGCATATTTTCTACAACTAAAAATGTCTGTTATACTTTGGAGAGTGATTTTCTTTGGTAGAAGTACTAAAAAGGTGAAAATGTGTCGCTTTACAGATGATCACATTGTTCAGGAGATTTTACAGAACTTCTCTATTATGCAGCTTCAACCCACACTTGAGCAGGGTGTTAATGTTATTCAAAGTGGTGTGAAGGCCTACAGCACATCACAGTTTCAAATTGTCAGCACAAATGTATTGTAAGTGGAATCCAATCTTCATTTTTAAAGGAAATTGCACATTTCACACAGTTGAGTATAAATGTCAGTCTTATTTTAAAACTGAGTAAATAGTCTTAAACACATCCTAATCCTATTAGATGTAAACCCAGCATGTAAAGGTTGAATTGAGTTGGCAGACCATTGTAAGTAAACATACATTCTACTCCCTTAGGTATACTGTACTGAGTGGTGGATAAAAGAGCTTTGTCTTCCTATTCCTGCAAGAGTTTCCCTCTAACATCATACTCTCCTCAAAGCAACGATTCTACAAACAGCCTAAGTTCCAAGAGACAGATGCTTCATATTTGGCATACTTAATATGTCCATTAACAAACTTCCATATTCAGATTTGAACGTGAAGCCTCATGTGGTTCTTAATTAAACCTTTACTCACAAAATGAGAAATCCCCAAGCAAATATTCAGCATGGTGTCCAAGTAATTACACACAGTAGGTGTGTAACAATAACTGGTGTTACATACCCCATTTTTCACTGGCAATAAAAATATATCTCCACCACATCTTAGCTCTATATTAGCAAATGAGGAAAAAAAAAACAGTGAACAGGATGCAACAAGCTGGTTTATTAGTTTGTTCAGGCTGAATTCCCCCCCCCACACACACACACACCATTTTCCATTATTTTTAATATTCTGTTAAACAGTATCATAACAAAACATCTTTCTCCTCTGTGTTTGTTCTCCTTTATTTAACAAACTTTCTACTGTGCTGTGTTTATAGCGCCAATGGAGACAGCACGACTGCTTTTTATTTACTTCCCCATCTGCACACTGCCCTCATTAATGCTGTTAACAGGAGTATACACAGCTGTGGGAACAAAGGGGGGCTGTTCTGGACTGTGGATTTACAAATTATAATTAAAATTCAAAGAATAGTCAAGTACAGATAATGATAGTTTTTGACCTTAAAGCTCCTCTCCTCTTTTCCCACTCTTGTTTCTTTCCCTAGCCCCAATAAAACCCTCCCACAACCCCAACATTCTTTTCACCATCCTTACTGAGGACTGGAAAGAACCACCATTCCCATGGGCAGAGAGTTTTATGCTGCAAGTTCATTTCCAGAGCCACTGGCATCTTCTCTGAAGCTATGTTCCCTGTTTCATACCTTCTCTTCATCTGACAGCCTGATGATTTCCAAAAGCAAGAGGAGGCACAGATTGGCAGGTTGCAAGGAAGAGGGAAAAGCAGGGCTGGTTAAGAGTTACTCTTGGGAGTTGCAGCTCACGCATATGTCCCAGCAGTAGAAATCCTTCCTCTTCCCAGCATAATGCCCCCCTGAAATCTCCCAACGGCCTCTTAGTTGCTGACCAGCTTTCAAGGTTTTAAACATCTGGGAATTAGCCTAAGGGTTGTGTTACATTTTGAAGCAGACAGTGTTAATTAAGCTATTGTTAAAATGCCAGCACAAATTTATAAAAAAGGCCATTCAAAGTTAAGGCCTTAACTTAATTTTTCCTAAAGTATGTAACAAACATATTCATAGATTCCATGGCCAGAAGGAACCATTGTGATAATCTAATCTGACCTGTATATCACAGGCCATAGAACTTCCCCATAATAATTCCTAGAGCAAATCTTTTAAAAAATCATGACAGCTTTGTTTAAAAAGCAGAAAGGGCATAATATCTCATGCTGACCTGACATGACTCCAGTACCTAGGCACAACAGACCAACTTAGCCTTACTGTTAAATGTCCTTACTTTTTGGTTTATCTCACCTTTTTTTACATTCCCTTAAAGGGACCTAATTATTCTAGCCAAATTTTGCCTAAAATTCAGGTTTGGTATAAATAAAGCTCTTGCAATACCTAAGACCAACAGAATTTTTTCTTTAAATTGTTTTTTGTATTTATGTTTTTTGATCAAAATAAATATTTCTCTAGCATTTGCAACAAAAATGCAGCATCAAACTAGTGTATGAGAACATGAAACTGAAACCAAGTTTACCCAGTCAAAAACTTAAAGAAGATGATAATGCTATTTTATTATCTAAGCTCAGAGAAATGTAAGAAGCTAACAAAGCATCCATAAAATATATTCGATTTTTAAACAACTCTTCCATAAATGTATTTGTAAAACAGCAATGGAAACTTATTTTTGAAAAAATTATGGGATAAATTCTACTCCTCAGTGACTCCAATGCAGTCCACTGAAAAACCAATAATTTTACAATCATAGAATCATAGAATATCAGGGTTGGATATCTATTACACTATTGCAAAACTTCACCCACATGTCCATATTCTGCAAATATGCTCAAGAATTGTTCAATTGAACTCTTTAGGATTTCTCCTGTGAATAAGCTTACGCATGTGCATAAGTGTTCACAGGATCAGGAAAAAAATATCCTTTTTCTACCCACTCTAAAAACAACAAAACTTTCACAGAGGTGTATGAAAATTGACGCTTAAAGACATTGAAGCCATTCGGTGTTTTGCATAAATAAAGAGTTATACGCTGTTTTAAAGTATAAAATATACAAATATAAATTCAGGGAACTTTTCTTTAAAACAAATTTAAAAACTAATGGCATAATAGAGAACTCCTCCTCTATCCTCTAGCATAAAAATAGGTACTTAAAAATCCTTTGATGCTTAACCTACACACATGCACACACACAGAGAGGTTATGCTCCTAGTGATTTTTAAATACTATTTTTACTTTACATATTTTATGTAAAAATATGTATTTATATATAGAGATGGTTTTTGAAAGCTAAATAAAACCCCAGGGAACACTGAAATATAACATGAACATTTTATATATAATAAATAGACTCGACCACTATTGAAACAATGTAATAAATTAAGAGAAGAGAGTACTTACATTACTCTGGTGTTTATTGACTTCCATAGCATGCTTAACATCTGGGGGCTCCATCATATGTGCATAATCTGATGTCCCTTTTTCAGTATCATGTTTCTGTTTGTAGAGTACCTTAACAAGCAATATAGATAAAGACAGATATAATAGCAGGTATCATTTTAAAAGGATAATACTTAAATTGACTAATCACTATTTTGAAGGAAAATGACACTAGCTTGAATTTATGAACTAGTTTGCTTAATTTTGTAGTAGAAATTAAGCCAAACAAGCAATCCTACAGCTTTCATAGTACTGCATGTGTATATGTACATACACAGCCACCAAACATGTGAAAAGCTTACATTATACTTACCACTGACGTAAGCTTTTATGCTTACATTTAGAAAATGTACCAGGTTTTGATGCCTGAAGAGGAAACAAGCATCAAAGAGATGTGTTTTCACTCTCTGGAGCAAACACTAAAATAATCCATGAGAAAACAACAAATACTAAAACAATAAGGTTGAAAGTTGATCAGGAGAAGGATGTTTTGAAACTAAAATCCTCAATACAAAGAAGATAATACCCTAAAATGCTTGAGAAAATAGCACCTGAAAACATTGCCCTGGACTATTTAAATATATGCTATTGGAAATCTGTGGAAATATCCTATCTTGGCTATTTGCAAGGCACCAGGATTCTGTAGAAGAGCCACAGATCAAGCACCCAAGGGGATATAAAGTACCCACACTGGCTATATAGTGTAACAAGAAGATCCACAGATCAAAGATAAATGTGAAAAGTAGCTTTTTTGTACTACTACTACTACTACATTAATGCAAATCCAAAACATGGAAAACATGAAATGTGCTATATTTCTGTAGGATGTAAAACCAAAGATGGCTTTGTCCTCAGAAAACAACAACAACAAAAAACAGATAAAATTTATAGCAAAACGAAAATGTGAGCCAGTATCTTGTTATATTATCTATTACATTTTGCGGCCGCAAAGCACGTAGCACATAACAAGACTATAGTAGCATTCTACTTTGTAATCTGCTACCAAAAGGTATCAAATATGCTATACAGAAATATTTTCTCTCTAACCCTCCCTCACAGGGAGTCGCTTTCATGATGTTTCCAACTCTAGCAAGTATGAAAAATAAGTCCCAAGATTGCTTCCAAAATAGGATCATTCACTTTGTACCATCCACTTTCCTGGTTCAACATTTAATTTTTTATACTGAAATGTTGGCTGTAGCTCCAAAGCTACCAATGTGAGGAACTGTATGTTAATTGCACTAAAGTATCCAGTCATTTTTGTGAAAACAAAGCTTTTTCAGTAGCTCAGTAGAAGTGTATTTGGCTTGCAACTTGACAGCTGTGTTCTTTATAATCTCCTTTCTCAGTGCTCTCCATTTAACTTAATTATGTAATAATGTAATATTTTATTTTGCAAGGTGTAGAATCACAGAATTATTTTTCATTGGAACAAATCAAAAGTTCATCTAATGTAATCTACCCACTTGGAGTGCAAAGAGATCATATATCCATAAACTATTTCCCATAATAAGGATAATCAAGTTTGGAAGATTTCTAGAAATGGCAATTTCTTAGAAACATGTTATTTTATCTACAGTAAGTTATCTTGTGATTATAAATTTCTTCCTATTTCATAGGAATTTTCCATACTGTGGCATATTAGTTTATTTTTAAACATTAGTATATAGCACAATAAATGTGCTGTACATAAGAACATAAGAATGGCCTTACTGGGTCAGACAGACTCACTGTCTGCCAACAGTGGCCAATGCCAGGTGCCCCAGAGGGAGTGAACCTAACAGGTAATGATCAAGTGATCTCTCTCCTGCCATCCATCTCTACCCTCTGACAAACAGAGGCTAGGGACACCATTCCTTTACCCATCCTGGCTAATAGCCATTAATGGACTTGACCTCCATGAATTTATCTAGTTCTATTTTAAACTCTGTTATAGTCCTAGCCTTCACAACCTCCTCAGGCAAGGAGTTCCACAGGTTGACTGTGCGCTATGTGAAGAACTTCCTTTTATTTGTTTTAAACCTGCTAACTATTAATTTCATTTGGTGGCCCCTCGTTCTTATATCATGGGAACAAGTAAATCACTTCCTTATTCACTTTCTCCACACCAGTCAAGATTTTATATACCTCTATCATATCCCCCCTTAGTCTCCTCTTTTCCAAGCTGAAAAGTCCTAACCTCTTTACTCTCTCCTCATATGGGACCCGTTCCAAAACCCTAATCATTTTAGTTGCCCTTCTCTGAACCTTTTCTAATGCCAGTATATCTTTTTTGAGTTGAGAAGACCACATCTGTATGCAGTATTCAAGATGTGGGCGTATCATGGATTTATATAAGGGCAATAAGATATTCTCCGTCTTATTCTCTATCCCTTTTTTAATGATTCTTAACATCCTGTTTGCTTTTTTGACTGCCGCTGCACACTGCGTGGACGTCTTCAGAGAACTATCCACAGAAAGATTAAAGATTACAGGTCCTTCAAATAGCCTTAACTCTGCCCCATGCAATAACAATACATTATGATGAATGCATTTTAGTGTTTGTGCCAGAGATTAAACTGATTTGTATGGATAAAATAAGTCTTAACTCTCTCTCCTCCCCCACCATGGTGTCAATATAGGACAGAGTCAAGATTGTTTTGGTACCTTGACTATGCATTTCCATACTTAATATATTTAGTTTTCTTCAAGTTTAACCTTAACTCAGAATTTCCTGAGTTAGTAATGCTTGTTTTTGCATAATTACAACATTTTAAAATAATGTTTACCTTTACATTTATCATTAAGTTACTGATATGAACCCTCAACCTTAACTCCAATTTAATCTAGTATTATTGTTTTTGTTTTGTTGTTGTTGTGTTTTCTGTTTTTGATCTAGGAATATATATATAAAATGTGGATGCAGTAGTAGAGAAAATGGCATGTAATAGGTACATGAAATAACTATGTTACCAGATATGCTTTTGAATACAGAATTATAACTAATAGCCAGCTGGGCTATTAATATTTGCTGCTTTTGAAGCAGAGAGAAAATTATGGACACAACATACTTCACCATAACAAAAGCATTAAGAATTATATGTAACAGTTTAACATTGTGTAATATGGGTACCAATCATAAAATTAAAGGGTAACTTTTACAAACTTGGATGCCAGTATTGGTCTCAATAAATTACATTATAATGGTGCAGTAAAGCTAAAGAAACCATTTACAGTACATCTTAAAGTAACAGGAGGGCTCTGTTATTAGAAATAAATTAAGTCAATGATCTATGACTCTCCTGGAAGTCGAACATGGAACTTCAGATTCACTTGATTCATCATCATCATCATCAAAAACAAGCAGAAAATATTGTTAAACATACATATATATTAACTGCTTCAGCTGCTGTAACAACTGCTCAAAAGAAGAAAATTAAACTGTCTGATGACATGCTCTAATCTTCAATTTGCTTTGGGTCCTTTTTTCCCAGATACGGAATAACCAGAGCAATTTTTTCTCATGGTAGAAACAAAGTGATGGAATGTGTACAATCTTTTATGATGTTCCTTATATCATTTCCTTCCTCTAGCCATTTGAAATGCTTGATCTTTGTGTGTAATACCTTCTTAAAATAATGTTGGGGGGGGGCTCAGAATTGTTTTTCAGAGTTGAAAAAGACAAGGCACAAAACTAGAGTTTGTTGGGAATTTTCCAGTGGAAAATGCCATTTTTGTAAAATCAAAATTTTCTGTGGGAAAACTCCATTTTGCTAGAAAATGTCTATTTTTCCAATGGGAAAGTAAAAATGATGGCTCCCTGGTTGCTCACCTGGAAGGCTCATCTCAATTCCACTTTCTGCCTGCAGGGAGAAAGTACAATTAATAAGAACCTTCTAGATGGACAGCCAACAAGCCAAAACATTCTGTTTCATCTCCCCCCAAATGAAATTTTTTTGGAAATCCCTTCCCATGAAAATTTCACATTTTTTACTTTTTGTTCCAATTCAGGAAGGAAAAGTTTTCAAAAATTCTAAAATTTTGCAAGAATGGATTTCCATTCTCCAGACACTGAAAAACAAAGAGTAAAAAGGGTTGTTATAAAAGCTAACAAAGCTGGTCACATTTGTGCCTCCACTGTACATCACACAGGGAAGCAAAAGTATAAATACAACCAAAACTGAACAGCAAGCACAGGAAGCATAGCAGAACATATAATCATGCCCTCTCTTGAGTATGGTAGAACCCCCTCCATATGAATATTATGTGGCTGCAACTCTACAGGGTGAAATCTGGACTTCAGTTGAGCCAGGCTTTCTTGCACAGAGTTCAGGGGAAGGTGACTGTAGGTGCGGAGTGGCCTCTCTAGGTGCCACTGTCCTGTCCGAAACCAAGGAATTTTCCATGCAACTTCCCCAAGTAGTCTCTGGCCCACTCAAAACGCTGGACGAATGTTCCTAATTATCACTGTCAGCATTTAAATTGTGTAAAATTTATAATCAACCCCCTGTCATGGTCCAACAATCATCTCCTTCAGAAAGGGAGCATGGCTTTTCCACATTGTTTGTAATAGTCCTTCCACAAGACAAATGGTAGCACAACAGCCAGTGAACCCTCCCTCCCATTCCCCATCTTAGATTGTTCCTTGAAGAAAATGACAACCTACTAAACTATAACCCCACTGATGGAGGAGCAGCAAATATCCTACCATCACTGAACTGAAGCTTAAAATCTTTGCATTTGCTTCCTAGATATCACAGTGATAGACACAATATAGATTAGATTTGGATACTGTAAAGAAGATTTTCCAGGAAAGAATCCCTCAGGAGTTCCTTCAAAGCAATTTTAAATTCAGCTCTGTAGAAAAGTAACCACCCACCTTCTCTTCCCCTTTTGGGATAATGTCTTGAAAACTCTGAGTTGAAACTTTTTGTAAGTCATTTTACCACTTTCTCAGTTTTTTTTCCTATAGGATGGGTTGATGGGTTGGAAAAATATATCAGCAGTCTTCAGTTTTATGGTCTGTTATGATTTATAATGTGTTTTCACTCAAAAGGGGATATTATAAACTTCAAAGAAAGCACTGGTGATATAGCATGGCACCTACTGTATTGCATATTTATTTATTTAGGAATATTGGATGGCTGGGCAAAATCTTCAATAAATGTTATCTGAAACGAGCCGCCCTATTCATTTTTTTGTGATTCTTTTCCTGACTCAAATGTTTTTATATTTAGTCTCAGATCTTTTCCTTAACATCACTGGTGTGTAAGAGAACATGATTTCATACATGAAATATGAATACATAATTACTGTACAATATTCTCATTTGGAATGGATCCAGGAGCGAGTCCCATGGCAAACTGGTTAACTGATGCTTTATAAATCAAACCAAGTGTTTAAAAAGCATTATACAATTTTGTTAAATTATAGATTGTAATAGTGATAAAGTATTTCAACTGCTACTATAATCAGAGAGACAAGGTGAGTGAGGTAATATCTACTGTGTAAGCTCAAAGGCTTGTCTTTCTCACCAACAGAAGTCGGACCAATAAAAGATACTATCTCACCCACCTTGTGTCTCTAATATCCTGGGACCAACATGACTACAACAACACTACTTGGTTTTATAATCAATGTTATAATGACATTCATGTTGATGAAATTTTAGTTACTGTTCTGAATTAACTGAATGCACTAAGTATTCAGTTTCAACCTACTAGAGGTAAAATATAATTCACATTAATACATTTGCTTATTACAGACATTGACTGATATATTGCCACCATTGTGGAGTTTTCAATACTGACTCGATAATTTAGTTTACAAAGCAAACCCTATTTCCTTCATCTAATTTCAGATTTCACTGTTTCCTTTTACTATGAACATTTTCTTTCATTTGCAAAAAGAATGGTTACAGTCTTTAAAGTACTTCCATAGAACATCAGTATGTTTAATGATTGACTTATTGTATGTAATATGGAATAGGCAGTGTGCTTTTGCTTCATAGAATCATAGACTCATAGAATAGTAGGGTTGGAAGAGACCTCAGGAGATCATCTAGTTCAACCCCCTGCTCAAAGCAGGACCAACACCAACTAAATCATTCCAGCCAGGGCTTTGTCAAGCCAGGCCTTAAAAATCTCTAAGGAAGGAGATTCCACCACCTCCCTAGGTAACTCATTCCAGTGCTTCACCACCCTCCTAGTGAAATTATGTTTCCTAATATCCAACCTAGATCTCCCCCACTGCAACTTGAGACCATTGCTCCTTGTTCTGTCATCTGCCACCACTGAGAATAGCTGAGCTCCATCCCCTTTGGAACCCGCCTTCAGGTAGTTGAACGCTGCATCATGTTATGCTTTTTGCTTTTGCTGGTCTGGTAGGTCTCTAAAGAGTCTCAAAAACGTGTTTAAGATAGAAGGGGGGAGGGGGGAAGAAATACCTAAAATGTGCAAATACCTGGTTGGTAGACAATATTAGTTCAACATATCCCTTTACTGCAGTGGTTAGCAAACTTTTTTACTGGTGACCTCTTTCACATAGCAAGCCTCTGAGTGCGACGCCCCCTTATAAATTAAAAACACTTTTTAATATATTTAACACCATTATAAATGCTGGAGGCAAAATGGGTTTTGGAGTGGAGGCTGACAGCTCATGACCCCCTATGTAATAATCTCGCAACCCCCCCAGTTTGAGAACCCCTGATGTAATGCATGAGTTCAAAACCAACTTTTTGCTACTTAGACTTGTGGAGTTCCAACAAGAAAAATGTGTGGGTTCTTAAGTGCTTTCTACCCTCAATGACACAACTGGACAGGAGAAAGCATTAAAAATATACTGCAGGGAACCATTGACCTTTGGCAAAAAAAATATGGACTAGATAATGAAGTCAGGCCTTCTATCTCAAACTGGTAGGAATCTGATGAACAGCATTGAAAATGTATAGCCTAATTTTCAAAAGTGCTGAACATTCGCAATTTCAACTGAAATCAATAGGAGCTGTGGGTTCTCAGCACCTCTGAAAATCAGACCACTATATTTTTAGGCTGTGAGTTTATCAGCAAGGAGTAAAAATCTTACAATGCCAATATGACACTTGGATCGTGCAGATTGCAACATAATTTTGATCTGTATTCTTTTACATACATTATGCAGCAGCATCTTATGAAATAATTAATGTATGCATTGATGAATGACTTATTGTTTTTTCAAATGCTATTTACTAAACATAATGAGCCAGATCTTCAGCTGGTGTAAAATGCAGTACCTCCATTAAAGTCAATGGAGCTATGCCAATATACACTAGCTGAGAAATGGATCCTGTGAATCATATATGTAATAAAATATCTGTTTAAAGTTACTGGGGTTAGTAGTGTTCTGTTGCATAATTAATCTGTAAAATCTAAAAATAATTGTTTTTTAAACTTTACCTTGCTCTGAAGCTGTGTAACTTCTCTTGCGAAAACACTGTCAATTGTGGCTGGCATCTGCTTATACAGAGAATTGGAGAGGTCTTTTTTAGCAGATCCTTTGTACTTTGCCTAGAAAGAAAAAAGACAAAAAAAAATGCAGAAATTACTTCAAAAAGAATCACATAGTAACTAAACAAATCACTTTGTTTTACCCTGAAATAAAATGGTGCAAAAGAACATTTTACTGGAAAAGACCTAAATAAGTCTTACAGAGTAATTTAAGAATACACATTTATTTTCAAATCACTTTACATTTCAGATTAGTGGATATAATCCATGAATCAATGTAATGTACTTGATAGTTAAACTGAAGGAAGCCTTGAATGAGGCAAGCAAGGTCAGCAAAAAAAAAAAAAAAAAAAAAAAAAAACCTGTCACTTACTATTCACTTCTTGATCCAAAAAGCAAAATTATCTACATATTTTTAGTTTTCTGGAGTTTTGCACATTGTGTTCAGTGTTTCATTGTTTGTTTCTCCACTGAGACGCTCAATAAGAGGCAGTAATTAACTTTCACTGGCGAATACAAGAATATGAAGACAATTTGTTTATTCTTTGCTACTTAAGATTTCTATATCACATATTGTTTTAAAATTTCTTGTTATTTCTCCTGTGTTTTCACTACAATTCAAAACTAACATTTTCTAAGCATCCTTATGAAAGCACAGAACACCCAATGGCAATTTTCTCACAGCAGAGTCTTGTGATGCGAGCTAGAAGCATAGTACAGAATTGTTGGCTTGCTTCTGTTTTTGTCTCTGAAGCCAAGTATGTCAGGAGCATGAACTTTAAATTCATAAAACAATGTCAGATACTATCTTTAAAAGTAATCACTGATATCAGGAATATGCCATCTTAAATGCATTATCATATTTAATTGACATGCACCAACTGGACCATGTCTAATTATTTATTACTCTGTTTATTCCCATGATTAATTGTTTTTTAAAATTCTGCTAGAGAATTTGTTTTTCCCAGATTTTTTTGTGAGTTGAAAAAAGATGCCAAAATACAATATTAAAAATACCTACATTCTCCAACAGAGTCTACAGAACACTAGAGGTCAGCAATTTACAATCTTAGCTATCATTATCGTATTCAACCACTGCAACAAAACAAGTTACCTAAACAGCACTCTAAAAACCTTCTGAAACAAAAAGCAATTTTTTTTTTACTTTTGTTATATATTAAATCTTTAAGGGTTCTTTTATTAACAATCAGCAACAGCCAGTCGCTGTTTGATACTAGACAAAATAGCACATAACAGCTTCACATATATTTGGCTTCTATAGGCTATTTGATGTCTTATCTCACTTATGACATTTATGTTTGTCAATGAGAAAATTCAGAATAACTCCATTATGTTTATTCCACTTGTGAGTTATCCTACCTATTCCTGACACATGAAGATAAATGTCAGTAAAGCAGCAAACATATGCTTTTATATTTGATCTTGACTTACAACTAATCGGCACTGAAGTTTCAGAGAAAATATATGGAATGTATGTGAATTATATAAAAATCTCAGATCAGATATGAATAACTGGACATAGTTCATTATATACAAAACATGAGGAAACCGAGGCACCCAGAGGTTAAGTGACTTTGTCACAGTCACACAGAGAGTGGGTGGCAGAACCAGAAATGGAACCCAGATCTTTTGATTCTCAGTAATATGCTAACTCCTTTTTGTAAGGCTCCCTTCCGAGTTTTCACTCTCTACCCCCAAAACAGACAAATATACATTCATGCAACAACATGCCTTCAGGAACATTTCTTCCTAGTGCCAGGACATAAGTAGTTGTCAGTAAGTGGTGGTCTAATCAATTCTGAAATCTATATTTTTGGCTCAATAGCACCTTGCATATATGTGTGTATGCATGCATACATCTACAGACTCACACAGACTGAAAAATTTACCTAACACTCACTGGCCAAAGAACTGAACCTACTTGCCAGAGTGAAAAATATGCCACTCCCTGACACAAGTAACACGCTCTCCCCGAAATGTAAAGAAATAGAATACTGTCAGAATTAAGACATTACTTCAGCTGATGAACTCCAGAAAGAATAAACCCTTTAAAACAGGTTCTGTGGTATGTTTAAAGAGTTTCTTTCTGAAAAACTGAATGGCTTGGGCGGGGACGAGAAGAGAGACTGGGGAAAAAACAAGGGGGTGGAAGTTGAAAAGAAATTTAAAAAGTGGGGAGTACAGAAGAGGTGAAATCAACTCCCCAGCCCAGGAACAGTGAGAGGCTCCCACTCTCTCATGTCAGCCTAAGGACTGGAACAGCCATAGCTCCTGCACACCAGTGACTGGCTGGCCATTTGTGCTACCCTCTGCAGATTAAAAGAGGTGCTTTCTATGGCATGTAAGGGGGCACTACATGGCAACTTCATCCATGGTCCTTCTCCCCACCCCAAGTAGCATGGAGGGACCTTGCACAGGTACTCCACATTCCAAATAAATTTTGTTCTATATGTATAGTATGTAATTATAAAACTATTTACTGGAGTTTGAGTTAAGATAGAAAACTTTTCCACGGTGAGTTCAAACTTGGCCCATAATAGTTATAGTGTGCAGTTAACAGTTGATGTTCATTTATTTGGTCTAGTAAGTATGGAAAATAGGAATTGGAGTCCTTATACTTGGAGTTTATTACCAGGTAAGTGACTATATGGTCTTATGCAAAGCCACTAGGGAGGAAAGATGGCCTTGTGGTTAAGACAATGGACTAGAATTTGGGTTCAATTCCCAGCTCAGCACAAACTTCCTGGATGACCTTGAGCAAGCCACTTACCTGATCTGTGCCTTAGTTCTCCACTTGTAAGATAATATTTCCTATCATCCCTTTCTTATTCTTTGTTTGCTATTCAGACTGTAAGCTCCTCAAGGCAGGGACTATCTATTTCTATGTATCTGGATAGCACCTAGCACAATTGAGCCTTAGTCATTACTGTAATACAAATAAAGACTTCTCTTAGTCCATCCATCCGTGAAAGGGAGTGTAACAGGGCGGTCTGTCACTTCAAGGGCTGGGCAGGGAGCAACTGGCGCCGTTCTGGAGGGAAGCCCAGCAGGTGCAGGGAACAGGGAATCAGCTGACCCAGGAGGACAGCAGCTAATGACTGGGTCTGATTCCCACAGGAGGATATCACTGAAGAGCCCAACTCCATGAGGGAGCCTGAGACCAGGAGACAGCTTAGTGCACAGTCTTCTGTGGCTGCAGCAGAAGGCTTCAAGAGGGCAAGTCCAGGAGGTCCAGACCCTTTAGTTACTGGAGGCCAGAGAGTCCCACAATTCCCATCAAGAACAGGACTATTGCTTTTCTAACTGTTCTATATTTCTTTTTGTTTTGAGTTGGAGAATAAACAGAGCCCTCGGGTAAGGCCATAAACAGAACCAAGCATGGCTGATTGTTTGTCCCAGGCTAATGAGCAGGTCCATCAGCTCACAGAACTATTTACATTTAATGTTTGTCAAATGATGTGGGGTCCTAGAAGAAAGGTATTATACAATTCTAAATTAGCATTACACACTTAAACTGCATACAGTGACACTGCTATAACCCACTAAAACTTTTGGATTCTCTTGCTATTTGATATAAATAGACTCCCCAATCCGCCCCCTCAAGAATCGCAATATTCAGCTTAGTGGGCTTTTTTCTTGGAAACCAAGTACTGAAGAATATTTTGCAATCTTTTATATCTTACCTCAGAAATAAAAGCACTCATATTTTTCACATGTTTTAACTGAGGGGTGTCAGATACAAATGTGAACTTGCCTTTAGATTTTTCATACTCTTCTTTATAGTGGATCTACAAAGAGAAAAAAATAATTTAAATTGACCCTAAAAACAGAAACAGAGAAAGGTTACCTTTTAGATTTATTCTACTCATTCAGACAGAACACTAAAATACTGTGCCAAGTGGCTTGTAAACACCACATCATGTAACAAAGTAAGCCACAGAGAAAAAGCACTCAGGTAACATCAGATAGAGGAGACCTACAACAGCAAGAAGATCAAGTTATAACAGAAACTCCAACTTGAGCACCTAGATGATGTAAAAAAAAAAAAAAAAAATCACAAAACCTTTGATATGACATGAAAAAGACAGGGTTGTTTGTTATACCTACAGTGTATTGTCACCCACTACTTGCAATTCCTGTAGTATCTTTAAAGAAAGGGGGTATTGAAGATAAAGTTTTATCCCCCTGATTTCACATCAAAATTATTAAAAACAGGCTCTAAATTTCTATACATAAACCTTGCAAATACAAAAGCTTAATTTTCCCACAGCACATGCAATTACAGTTTTTATGTATCCAAGATCCATGAATAAATTCTGAGGGGCAGGTTTCAAAATGTTATCCCCAAAGTCTCTAGCATTTGAAGTCAAGGTCTTCTAGACAGCTGTGTAGTGCAGTTGTCAGACTGTTCTTGAAGGCAGAAAAAAAATTCATAAGCTCATTCCTAAAGTCTTTTCCACACACACAGGAGATCATTTTTGCTACCAAAGTACGGTGGAAGGTGACAAAACAAAGCAATGGTCCTCTTTCCCTAAAGTAGTTATTTCAGAAACGCAACAAAAATAAAGTCTCAACTCATACTTTCCCGCGAGAAACCACCACATCATAGGCTTTATCATGAAACAGATGACTAACAAATATTTATGTTATTGTTGCTGCGGTCTGAGTTAATGTTTTAAGTTACGGTGTGATTGCGAGGAATGTGTATGGTGTTACTGAATATGCTGGAGATGAATGGGACTTATTTACAGAGGGACAGAATATGTTAGTGAAGATGGTGAATAGAACGTGTAAGGATTAAGGTACTTTTAAAGAAGGATAGCTTAACTGAACTTTCCTTGTTTTAAGGAAGTGTGTGGATAGGTATTCCCCTTAAGCAACCTTAACTGCTTGAAGTTTCTTTCAATATTGATATCAATATGGTTCAATGTAAAGTGAATTATTTAGACTTAAGATCTTCTATTCATCTGTTCTCATCTCTCTAACCTCATTTTCACATTCTGCACTGTAGCACCTTGCATTTATGCACTGAAGACTTACTGACAGAAGCAACACAGCCTGAGCAATAGAAAATGAACATTTTCTTACCCCATAATTTCTGTTAGTAGCATCTTATGTCTGCTCCCCTTCACTCTGCAATTTCCAGACACAGTTCAAAACTGCTGCACAGCATGTGCTGGCCATGCCTCCTCCCGCTTGTCACCAGGTGAGTCATTCTAAAACTCGTCTACAGATACTATCATCATCCAATGCTAACTCATTAACTATGTACAGCAGTGAACTGCCTGCACAGTAACTGTCCAACTAAAAAGCTGACCCCTTGGCTAATGAGCCATTAGAGAGGGTAAAACTGAGGGAGATGCTGCTAGCAGAAAGGACATTTTCAGGTAAGAAATATTCCATGATGTAGCCTGTGATGCTGGCAGGCCAGATGCCAGCTCTTGCTAAAACTGCATTTCCTAAAACTAAAACTCATATCTGGAGCCCAGACCAGTTCACTTGTGTGTTAGTTTTGCTCAAAATAAGTAGTCTTTTGACTGAGAAACAGTCTTTTAAGAATGTATTTAGTATTTAGACTGTATAAAATGTTTGTAAATTGCTGTATGCATTAATCTCACTTGTAATGTCAGTATTCCGTGCTAAGAAAATATGTAAGTTTTGCTTTATAACTTTGAAAATGTTTGCTCTGAACTTGTGAACCCAGGCATGGGCATCATCTTATGCTCATCCAGAAGGACTATCCAAGTCAGATGGGCCATCAAGAAATACTGCAATAAAAAGGATTGGTTAATGGCCCTATCGCACCCGGAATATGCTGTGTGCAAGGAAGTTCATCCTGTGGGCTTGGAAGCTGAATGAAGGAAATCAAACAAAGTCACCGGAAAATTTTCCATCTTTTTGGCTGTTTGAACTCTGACAGGGCCAGAGACTCTAAACTGAAGCCAGAGATCCCCAGGGGCTGCCTTCCGGGTTTTCCCTAACAGGCACTTTGACTTGACAGATCACTACAACTCTGTCACTCTTAGGAATTAGATGGTAACTCACATGTGTGTATATATTTGCTTACTTTAACCTGTAAACTGCTCTTATTTCTTTTTCCTAGCAAATAAACCTTTAGATAGTTTATTGCCGGATAGGCTACAGTCGCTGTCTCCGGTATAAGATCTAGGCTACCAATTGATCTGGGGTAAATGACTGGTCTCTTGGAACTAGAAGCAACCTAAATGTGATGTGATTTTTGGTGTAAGACAAGTGACCATTTATCACTAAATCCAGTTTGTCTGGGTGGCAAGATAGACTGGAAAGTCTAAGGGGACTGTCTGTGACTACATGGTAAGACTGTTACAGCGATCCAGGAGTTCACATTTGTTACTGGCTTGGTAAAATCTCATTATAGAACATACCACCAGTTTGGGGGTGTCTGCCCTGTTTTTGACAGTCGTCCCTGAGGTAGGCACTCACAGTCATGAGCCACTCCAGACACTGTGACACAGCCCAGCATCACCCACCATTCTGTTACATCTGGGTAGGTTTGAGCAATGAAACAGAAGTAGGGAGGGATAAGGAGAAAGTAAAATAGAATGAGAGAGAAAAGAAATCCCCCCGCCCATGAAGTTTGTTCAAAAGGCAATACTATTACTGGGTCGCCTCCTGCAGCACCTTCCTTCCGAAGGAGGCCTCTGCAGAAGACAGAAATTCTACTTTATAGCAATCTGATAAAGGTGTTAACTGATGCCCATGTGGCTAATCTGCCTATTTCAGTGGTGAAATCATATGCTTATTCGACCCACGAAGCTGCTATAGATCTTCTGGAGTATGCCTTGCTTCCTTCTGGAACAGAGATGCCTGATGCCTTGTAGGCCTGCACAATGCATTGTCTGATCCATCTAGCAGTGGTTAACTTGGAAGTTCTGAGTCCTTGACACTTTGAATGGAAGGAGACAAACAGTGCACCTGACCTTCTAGCAGATTCTATCACTTAGTGTAAACAGATCTATGCTTATTCTAAATCTTCAGTACTCTTCTGATGTCTGCAGTGTGCTTGTCAGTCAGATGTTGTGGCCTGGGACAGAATGAGGGAAGAATAATCTCCTAAACGGCATAGGAAGAAGAGTTCCCTTTTAAAAGAAATGACTGCAGAGTTCTCAGTATCACTTTGTCATTATGGAATGCACAGTAAGGCTGACAGATCCGACACTCGTCTAACAAGCATAATGGCAGGCAGAAAACAGGCCTTGATGGAGAGATAGAATGCCAATGTTGAAGTCAGAGGTTTGAAAGGGTGAGCTGTTAAGGCTGTGAACACCAATGGTAGGTTCAATTTAGGGAAAATTGGTCTGACCACTGGTCTGGCCTGTCAGACTGCTTGACGAACCTGGATACTTGGACTACTCTGCCAGACAGCAAGAGGATCCTGCAAACAAAACACTATTAATGGCTGATATCTAGTATGCTATGGAGCTGGGCTGAAGGTCTGTCTGGGGTCAAATTCAACAGTTTTTATTCACACCCTCTTGGAGGAAGTCCCGAATAGCTGAGATCCCTGGGGGATGGGATCTCATTAACACAGTTCCCTAACTCACACTCAGTCAGAGGTAGTGGCTATGGGTCCTGCTTGTCTTCACATTCCCTCAAGACTCATTTAAGGGAGGATAGGGACCAGTATCCCCAAAGGGATCTTATCTTTGAGGTCCTGTGTTGACCCAGGATTTACCCCCTAAGTTGTTTGAATTAAGTCCTCCTCCTCCTTAGAGTCTCTCCCTATTCTGCTCTGTGTCTCCTGGTTTGGTTTTTCTGTGGTGGAGTCACAGCTACTTGGAAGGGTGGGGACCCCATCATGCCTGTCCCGACTCAGAGGTCCAGGTTCTAAGAGTGCTATGGTCAGCTGGTTGGGAGCACGCTGGGCATAATTCACTCTCTGGCAAGCTTGGGAATGCTCCCTCACATAGGAAGCATCTTTTGGACTTTGTCCATGCTTGCACAGCTGCTCTGCCATGCCTATAAGGGGACAGAGCAGCTCAGCAAGGAGGCACTGCAGCGAAAGCACCACGTCTCTATGGCCAGGATTCTGTACAAACCCTGAACCAGGATGGAGGCTTAGAACAAAAAAAGAAGCTTGATACTGCCCGAAAATGGTTAGAAAATAGAGGCAAAGAAAAGGATGAGAGCAAACCCATTGCCGCATGGCTGCTGCTACAGAGGCAGAAGATCTGGCAGCAAGCAGGAAAAAGAGGCATGTCCAACTTTCGCTGTGCTACAGCTTTGAACTGCTTCCAGAAACTGCAGACTGGCAGGAAGCAGCCCATATGTAACATAATTGTGGGAGATGCTGGGCTGCAGAAATATCCAGCTGATTTCCTCTCTCATTCAATCTTTGATGGATATTGCACATTCTAAGACAATGTTCCTCAGAGGTGACCTGGAAGAGTCATTTCTATGAGTGTAGTTTAGTCTGCAGGCAGAATCAATTCTTGACCTTTCGGAAGACAGCCAAAAAAGGTGCCAGTTGCAATGTTGTTTTGCATGATGTAGGTACTGTCCACCAAGAAGTGGGCTGGACAACAACAAATTCATTTCTGACAGGCAACCATATAACTGTGAGATGGTAAATATCTTTGGTCAATTCTCAGCTGGACCATATTTAAACCAGTGAAGGGCTCTGTATCTCAGTACCAATCATATTTACTCCTTGATGAAACACCAGATGTAAAATTACAGTGTGTGTCAAATTCCCTTTGCTCATGGCTCCATCAATCCAATGGGCCATGTAGTTCTGTGCACCCTATCATATGCCTCTATAAAAAGGGAAATAAGGACAACCCAGGGAATTACAGACCAGTCAGCTTAACTTCTGTACCCAGAACGATAATGGAGCAAATAATTAAGAAATCAATTTGCAATCACCTCATTATCTTCTAGCTGTTAAGTAACAGTCAGCATGGATTTGTTAAGAACAAATCTTTGAGAGGGTAACAAGCCGTGCGGATAGGGGGGAAGCAGTAGATGTGATATATCTTGACTTTAGTAGGGCTTTTGTTACTGTCTCACATGACCCTCTCATAAACAAACTAGGAAAATACAACCTAGATGGAGCTACTATAAGATTGGAAAATTGTTCCCAGAGAATTATTATCAGTGATTCACAGTCATGCTGGAAGGGCATAATGAGTAGGGTCCCGCAGGAATCGGTTCTGGGTCCGGTTCTGTTCAATATCTTCATCAATGATTTAGATAATGGCATAGAGAGAACACTTGTAAAGTTTGTGGATGATACCAAGTTGGTTGCAAGTGCTTTGGAGGATAGGATTAAAATTCAAAATGATCTGGACAAACTGGAGAAATTGTCTGAAGTAAACAGGATGAAATTCAATAAGGACAAATGCAAAGTACTCCACTTAGGAAGGAACAGTCAGTTGCACACATACAAAATGGAAAATTACTGCCTAGGAAGGAGTACTGGAGAAAAGGATCTGGGAGTCATAGTGGGTCACAAGCTAAATATGAGTCAACAGTGTAACGCTGTTGCAAAAAAAGCAAACATAATTCTGGGATGTATTAGCAGGAGTATTGTAAGCAAGACATAAGAAGTAATTCTTCAGCTCTACTCTGTGCTGATTAGGCCTCAACTGGAGTATTGTGGCCAGTTCTGGGCTCCACATTTCAGGAAAGATGTGGACAAATTGGAGAAAGTCCAGAGAAGAGCAACAAAAATGATTAAAGGTGTAGAAAACATGACCTATATGGGAAGACTGAAAAAATTGGGTTTGTTTAGTCTGAAGAAGAGAAGACTGAGAGGGGACATGATAACAGTTTTCAAGTACATAAGGTTGTTACAAGGAGGAGGGAGAAAAATTATTGTTCTTAACCTCTGAGGATAGGAGAAGAAGCAATGGGCTTAAATTGCAGCAAGGGCAGTTTAGGTTGGACATTAGGAAAAACTTCCTAACTGTCAGAGTGGTTAAGCACTGGAATAAATTGACTAGAGAGGTTGTGGAATCTCTATCATTGGGGATTTTTAAGGTCAGGGATGGCATAGATCAGGGGTCAGCAACGTTTGGCATGCTGCTCACCAGGGTAAGCACCCTGGCAGGTCGGGCCAGTTTTATTTACCAGCTGACACAGCAGGTCCGGCTGATCGCGGCCCCCACTGGCTGTGGTTCGCCGTCCCGGGCCAATGGGGGCGGCGGGAAGCGGCGCGGGCGAGTGATGTGCTGGCCGTGGCTTCTCACCGCCCCCATTGGCCCGGGACAGCGAACCGCGGCCAGTGGGAGCCGCGATCGGCCGAACCTGCTGCGTCAGCAGGTAAATAAAACTGGCCCGGCCCGCCAGGGTGCTTACCCTGGCGAGCCGCATGCCAAAAGTTGCCAACCCCTGGCCTAGATAATACTTAGTCCTGCCTTGAGTGCAGGGGTCTGGACTAGATGACCTCTCGAGGTCCCTTCCAGTTCTATGAGTCTATACACAAAGTCATGGATCACTAAATTAAACTGAGAGGTTTTTTATGCTGATTTGGTCACTGACTTTTGTTTGTGTTTTTAAATGTGCCTATTAGAAAGTATGTATATGCAATATGCAAGATTGAGAAGGTCAATATATATAATTTAATTATATAAAAAAACAAAAACATAAGGTTCTTAAAATGTCTCAATCTTTTTTGCTTAGAAAAACAACCAAATCAGTGACCCCTCCCCAAATCATTGCACTCTGGACCTCATGCCCCCCTAAATAATTGAAAAGCAGCAATATCAGCACCAGTTATTTCTCATTGTCTAGTTTTATTTTGACAGCTCCTAGATGCCCCAATCAGAATGTGCTGATTGTGAGCGCAAGATTTCAGTGGGTAATTATGACAGGACATAAGACAGAATCTTCACATTAGATTTTGATTCTAGATGTTCTGTTCTGCTACAGATATTTTTGCATCAATTGGCATCAGGCAATTGGAAGATGAAAAAGGACATATGGAATACTGTAGTGACATTTTTGCACTTGAAATATATATTCACTGTATGAAATAGGCAAGAAGTTTCTGAAGCATAAATGGTGTGGGTATGTGGTGAATGCAAGCAATGACTGGAAGAAATGAGCATAGAAGCTTATATTCTTATTCAAATTTGGGGTTTAAAATATGGATGAGTAAAATATTAATTTGGCCAAGTGTGAATTTTTGCCTGCAAGTGACCTCCTATTCATTACAAAATATTATGCAAGGATAACTGGATCTCTTAGACCTTACAAGATCTGATTATGAAAAAATCCTTCCTTTGGAACTTAGGCTCCCAAATCTCGTTGGATATCTAACTTTTTTAGGCTCCTCTGAAAATCTCAGGCCAAAAATATACCTTGTGTCCTTTATACTTACGTAATTTTGACTAATAATTATAAACTCATTGGGACAATCCCACCTTAATATAATTGGTCATAATTCCACTAACTTCTGTGGAAATACTTTTCTTTACACCAGTTCTGCATTCGGCCTTGTGTCTCTTTGACTCTTATTTCACAAGATATTAAAAACACCACAATTCTGTTTTACAACAAACGGGGAACAAAGATTTCAACAGTAATATTCACAATAGTTTTCTATTCTGCTACTTTATATCAATTGTTATTGAAGTTAATAGCAGAAAATGTATTACTTGCTACGGAATTTGAGTTTTGCTCTAGGTACCATATTGAAAGAAAACATTAAAAAGTATCAGTTTTTGCATCTCTACTACATGTGTGTACACACACACAAATGTAACTTTCACACTTCAAGAATCTTAAAACAGCCTACTAGTATACGCTAAGGATGTATGTGTGATATATTGTGTAAAATAAAAGTTTCACTGTGTTCAGAACAGGAAACCATCCTACTACAACTCTAATCCCTCAATAAAGTGAAAGTTATTGTTCCTGTGAATTTGTTTGAAATGTGAGAATATACTTAAACTTTTTAAGATTAAGCTGCATATGCAGCCATCACTTAGATAAATATACAGGTATACATTTTTCTTTCCAAATTCAGAGTGAATTATTTTTGTTCAGATGTTGACAAAGATATACTGAATTTTAAGGCCCCTTTTTGGATAAATCAGCCTCTTATGGGAGAGCATGACCTTAAATATCACAATTTAGGGCTTGAGCCAATTTCCACTGGGGTTAATGTGAGTCTCTAAATTGATTTCAACGAGAGCTGGATTGTCCCTTAATGACATCATATTGTATTTCAAATTGCTTCCATTTAAAAAATACAAAGTTTAAATGCCAAGTTTTCACATTTAGGCACAACAGTTCTGCACATACATCTCTTTGTACCTAAAACCGTGCACAAATATACAGAGTATTTGCACATATATATATAGCCACTTAGGAGCCTATATAGCCATTTGTACACACACACATCTGGTATTTGTGCCTTCAGTTAGATGCAAGTGGGTGTCTGCATCCAACCTTGAAAATCTGTCCCTAAACGTAGAAACCAATGCTTGAAATTCCATTATAATGTGATGCCTCTCGGTGGGTCATTGGCAGCAGGGATTACATTCAGTACCTCTGGATATAAAAGCATAAACCTGTACTGCCTAAGATAAAAGACCTGGATTCCTTAGGCAAGACCAGATTAGGCTCATTAATCTTTATGTGTGGCTTAGTCACTAGAGAAATACAGACTACCAAACTTAGTAAGGATGAGCTACGTACTGTCCCTGGGCATGAAAGCTTATCCCAAGCTGCAGAGATCCATTTAGCGTAAAACCTGGTAGGGGCCACTATTTGTTACACAATGCTCATGGGTGGATCAGCAGCAGAAGCAATCAAACCCAGGACTTCTGAATCAAAAAGCTTATGTCTGAGCAGCTGAGCTAAAAGTCCCATCTGTTAGCTGAAAGGCTCTAGCAGCCTCTTGAAAGTTTATGTGACCCAGATCCCACTAGAGGGGAACAGAAAGCTACACTGAGTAGGTGTGGGCTACAATTGCAAAAGAAGAGTCAAAGGACCAAATTCTGCCAGATCCAATTCAGTCAGTTATACCAATGCAGCGCTACTGAAGTTATATGGATATGGTCAGTAGACTTGCACATGTGTAACTGAGGGCAGAAACTGGTTCAGGACTCACTGGTATCAATTGATTAGTATTAGCTTTTAACAGCAACAAATTATATCCTGAACAATTTGGATATAAATCTTAAGATGAAAAGTCAAACTCAAACATTAGACAAATGAGATTTTCAATGAGGATTTGATTAAGACACAGTTTATCATACAGCCACATTTTCTATCCAATACTGAGAAAAACAGCTTGAAACAATAGTTAACTGGGTCATAATTACTCTTCTCCTTTTAACCAACAATAAATAATTTTTTATCTCCAGTCTACTGACAATTCTCAGAATCACAGTGTAGTACCTAGAATTCTCTTGTAGTTAAAAGAAAAGAAACCAGAACTGCAACAAATTCATTTTCTATTAATTTTTATTAACCATCATTAAACACTATTAATTGAGAAAAACTATAATTAAAGTCCTGGCAGGATCTAATCTTCACCACGTCCAGCCGATGGCAAGGAGATGCTGAATCAGAAAGAACTACAATTTGGACTACAGTATGTGGCAAATTAGATGGTAAGTAGCATTATGTTTAAATGGCATTTGCTGCAGGTGATAAAGAAACATTAGTAACATGCACATATGAAAAGCAGTATGAAGATTCAAGAGGCAAGCTATTTCCCTTCCACAGAAAGGACTATGATAATTTGCTTAATAACTTTATTTGTATTCAGCTTCCTACTTTCCCCATAAAAGCACCCTGTGTCCCCTTTTAAAATACAAACAATAAAAACAAATTAAGGGGTCCAATTTAAATGTGGAAAAGAAAGGGGTTGGAAAGGAAGTCCAACATATGTCAGAATTAAAGGCATCTTGAAAACTGTTATTTAATAAATTGGATGGATTTGAGAGGGGGGCAACATAGGTATCATCACAAACAAAGTGAACATCGGCTGACTACAATGGTGGGATCGTTAAACAGTGACACGTGAGAACGGATATCCTCTCATACAAGACCCAAGGCTTACATGCCAAATAGGATTTTAAAAATAACAGTGCCAATTTAAAGTCTGATGGTAAAAAATGCAGGGTGAGCATAATATGATCACAATATCTCAAGCCATGAACAATCATGCCATTGCACTCTGACAGAGTATCTGTGTTGACAGCCTTGCAAGAAAGGAAAGGGAATAACCCAGGCTTGTGGTCACAAGGTCATGTGCTGCCATCACAAGGTCACCTTAGGGTAAAACTGCAAGCCACACAAAGGCATTAAAACCCACTTATGTTTGACTTATACATATTACCTTCATTTCCAGTCCCTTTCCTTTCTACATGGTAATGAGCAAATTTGGGTCTGAAATACACATATACACACACACACACACACACAGGTTTTCAGGTACAACTTTGTTCATTACTAAGTGAATACACTAATCCATTTCCATATTTGCATGAATAATAGCTCCTCTCTAAACAGTCATGCAAACAAAAAGTACTTTGCACAAATGTTTATAAAAAAGCAAATGTAAAGACCTATGAACATGGTTGGATCCAAAAGCAAACAAGAATATTCACTGAGCTCTGTTCCTAAACTTTGTGCAGATGCTGCCAGAAGCGAATGAAGACAATTCCCCTAGAAACCCTTCATAGCTGTGTGTGTCCCCTGTAACTAAAAAGGGTCAAGAGGTTCTGGCACCATTCCTAGAATGAAGTAGTGGTGGTGGTAGGGGAATTTTTCTCCAGGGGTACTGTAGGACTTTTCTAGTGATAGTGAAAATTCAATTATGGTGAAGGTTTGGGGGGGGATTAAAAAAAGTTCACTCTGAACTTGATCCAATACCCATTAAAGCCAATAAAAACACATCCAATGATTTCAGCAAGCACTGGATCAGGCCCAAAATGTGGGTTCCATTTTCGTATATTAATAGGGAGAATTCCTTTTGAAATTATATTGGTTCTGGACCATTGCACTTCTTATATCATCATCATACAGGAATCATTATCCTTTGAAAGATTCTCATATCTCAGTGAAAATCTAACACACACTTTCAGCAAAAGCCACATCTTTGAACCATTATAGGGTTTGAAACCTTATTTTAATTCATTTATTCATCTTCGTCCCCAAACCTTCACAGAAAAATCAAAGAAAAACACCTCCACAATATTTATCAGCAGCCACCATGACCACCAATGATACACTTTTCAATAATAATTCCTTTCTAATTAAAACAAATAGTTTCTCAGCACTGTTCAGGGTATTTTTTGCCTTTATGACAGCAATCATATCTAGAAATAAGTAGCATGGAAACAATACATGGATTTCAGGTCAGCCTAATGCATCATTGTGGCTTTTACCTGACTTGACAGGCTTGTATTGTGTCATATACTGTACATTTCCAAACAAAAACACATGGATAACTATCAGTACCTTTGATAAAAATATTAATAGCCTGTACTACCGCTTAAGATAATTTGATGTTACTGGGTAATCACCTTACTGGCCTCTCTTAAGGCTGTATCCAATATTCAGCCCACAAAGATTTAAGTATTCGCACACAGCGTTCAGGCACAAGAGAAGATTTGACCCTGTCAAGCCGCATTCTCTTCCCAGCATGATAGCTCCTAAACATTCCAGATGTACCATTTTTCTAGCAGCCATCTATTCCTTCCTGATAAATGTCCTCCAGTAATGAATTTTCTGCATCCTCTATAGTCTAGTTTCTGCATGTATTAATCTCACAAGGTCAACATACGTATTCACCTAGGATAATAATGCTACAATAAGTTTATACATCATGTTACAATACAAGGTGAACCAGCCCCCACTTTGCAGTTTTACTAATCAATCAGTTGCCAAAACATCCAAACCTAGAGTTGGCTGGAAAGATTATTTTATAGGCAAATCACCTTCGCTCATATAATGGGCTGTCTTGCTGTTAGTCACCATGTATACTTAGTCCATGAAGGAGAGTAGACACTCTGTGTCTAATCAAAAACAGAACCCCAATTAGTCCGCAGTTTCAAAGTTCCTCCTGAGATTCAAGTTTCCAGGAGCGGCACCGCAATAAATACAAACTCAAGCTCAAACCTTCACTTCCATAATTCACTCAGGGGGCCAAATCCTCAGCTGACAAAGCTGATGTTACTTCAGTGAAGACAACAGAGTTACTCCAATTTATGCCCACTACAGATCTGATCCAAGGTGTTCATGCCAAATGCAGACATACATTATATTCCTATTAACAACTCATTTGGAATTTGTTAATTGAGTACCTTTATGCGATTCTGTAACATTTTAATGGAGTTTCCTCATAAACATATTCTTGGGAAGCCCATTTATATTATTTTGTATGTTTTAATCTATTGAGTAGGCACCTAGAACCTAGGATGGGCACCTATACCTACATTTTATAAATCTGAAGAAATAAGAATAATACACATAAAACCTTTAGAAGCAAGCAATATAATTAACAGACAAATTGTTACAGTCACTTACATCACTTATAATTTCAGTGCATCTTCTGGCCAGTTCCATGTTTCTGTCCTCAATAACTGGCTTAAGGAACACCTATAAAAGAAAGGGAAAGCATTTCAATATCACTAAACTAAAACAGTGAAAAAAGAAGTAAGCACCTTTTCAAAGTTATCACTGCCACCCACCCTTTCTTCTTCCTCCTCCTCACTTTCATCCTCCCTGAAATCCTGAAGGACAGGCATTCTTATTTTTAATATTTTTCAAAAACAATGGGGTAAAAATTGAAAAAGTCCACTGCTGCAGCAAACGGTTTATGTTCTACCACTTGTCTAGGGTGTATGCTTCTCTTGTGTCCTTCACTAAGCTTAACCTTACCAAGACTTCTTCCTTATTTAGACAACACTTGAAAGTCTTTATCTGAACAATTCAGTATGAGTGAACTAAAAGGCATTACAGATGGCCTTGCTAACTCAGCTAATACTTTCTTACAGATAAAGTATAATTAAATGACCTATTCAAATAAACTATTCCTAAATGTCTAAGACATTTAATTAAAGCACTGTGATTCAGTAACTATGTAAGATAAATGATTTAATGAAATTAACTGGCTAAAACGGGTGCCATGAAGCCTAAGATTATGGAAAAACTATCTAGTTCTAACATTTAAGATATCACAGACTCCCAACCAGCTGTCACAAAACTTCTTCACTCAGTCCAAATACAGTTCATACAGAAAAGATGCACACATCTTTAATTTTCTACTACAGAGAGTCTGGACAATTCACATTTGCTTTATGAAATGCAATTGCAGAATGTAATACATGTTACTTTTAGTACACTTTCCTGAAAATGTTCCTTTCATATTAAACATTATACATTCTTAAAATGCTTCATGCATTATGTCAGCTACAGTAATATACATACATACACATACCAACACTCTACAGAAGATAACATACCCTGATCATACAGATAATACATGTTCCTTAAAGGTCTGTATAACCATTCACAATTAAAGACTGTCAAGATTTGTAGTCTCAGAACCACCCTTTTCTGTATAAATTCACTGAGCTCAGCTCTGTTGGAAAGGAAGCTGCCTTATTGCTAGTGGAAATAATTTCACCTGTTGTTCTGTAAGAATGTATTGCAAGTAGGGCTGTTGATTAATTGCAGTTAACTCACGCGATAAACTAAAAAAAAAATTAATTGTGATTTATTGCAGTTTTAATCTCACTGCTGAACAATAGAATACAAATTGAAATTTATTAAATATTGTGGGTGTTTTTCTACATTTTCATATATATTCTATTCTGTGTTGTAATTGAAATCAAAGTATATTATTTTTTTACAAATATATTTTTATTACAAATATTTGCACTGTAAAATTCATAAACAAAAGAAATAGTATTTTTCAATTGACCTCATACAAGTACTGTAGTGCAATCTCTTTGTTGTGAAAGTGCAATTTACAAATAGATTTTTTTTGTTACATAACTGCACTCAAAAACAAAAAGTTAAACTTCAGAGCCTACAAGTCCACCCAGTCCTACTTCTTGTTCAGCCAATTGCTAAGACAAGTTTATTTACATTTACAGGAGATGCTGCTGCCCTCTTCTTATTTATAATGTCACCAGAAAGTGAGAACAGGCACTTGCATGGCACTTTTGTAGCCAGCACTGCAAGGTATTTACGTGCCAGATATGCTAATCATTTGTATGCCCCTTCATGCTTCAGCCACCATTCCAGAGGATATGCTTCCATGCTGATGGCACTCGTTAAAAAAACAAATGATGCATTAATTAAATTTGTGGCTGAACTCCTTGGGGGAGAATTGTATGTCCCCTTCTCTGTTTTACCCTCATTCTGCCATTTATTTCATCTTATAGCAGTCTCGGACGATGACCCAGCACATTGTTCATTTTAAGAGCGCTTTCACTGCAAATCTGAAAAACCCAAAGAAGTGTGAATGTGAGATTTCTAAAGATAGCTACAACACTCAACCCAAGATTTAAGAATTTGAAGTACCTTCCAAAATCTGAGAGGGATGAGGTGTGGAGCATGCTTTCAGAAATCTTAAAAGAGCACCACTCCAATGCGGAAACTACACCAAAAAAGAAAATCATCCTTCTGCTGGTGGCATCTGACTCAGATGATGAAAATGAACATGCGTCGGTCCACACTGCTTTGGATTGTTATCAAGCAGAACCTGCCATCAGTATGGACGCATGTCCCCTGGAATGGTGGTTGAAGCATGAAGGGACATATGAATCTTTAGCACATCTGGCATGTAAATATCTTGTGACACTGGCAACAACAGTGCCATGAGAACACCCATTCTCACTTTCAGGTTACATTGTAAACAAGAAGCAGGCAGCATTATCTCCTGCAAACTTGTTTGTCTGTGCGATTGGCTGAACAAGAAGTAGGACTGAGTGGACTTGTAGGCTCTAAAATTTTAGATTGTTTTATTTTTGAATGCAGGTTTTTTTGTACAGAACTCTACATTTGTAAGTTCAACTTTCATGATAAAGAGATTGCACGACAGTATTTGTAGTAGGTGAATTGAAAAATACTATTTCTTTTGTTTTTTACAGTGCAAATACTTGTAATCAAAAATAAATATAAAGTGAGCACTGTACACTTTGTATTCTGTGTTGTAATTGAAATCAATATATTTGAAAATGTAGAAAACATCCAAAAATATTTAAATAAATGGTATTCTATTATTGTTTAACAGTGATTAATCGCAATTAATTTTTATAAACAGGTGATTAAATTAATTAATTATTTATTTTTTAAAATCACTTGACAACCTTAATTGTAAGGTTCTTATTCAAAGTAAGAAAGCTAACTGGTTTTACAATCATTCAAATATGATGTTCTTTTCCTAATTCTAGCACATCACAACACAACTTTGGACTGCATCCCCCAAAGTGATCAACTACAAAATCTCAGGGGTCGAGGTTAGTAGATTCCCATGTGTTATTGGAGCCTGTATCTACACCTGCCCATCCTCTGAGCTCCTCACCCGGAAGGCTAGCCCTCAGCCCCTCCCCCGATGTCCTTGATCTGGGCGGCAGGCTGCGAGCTCCTGGGGTAGCGCAGCTGTAGAGCCCGGCCTGATCCGGTGCTCTGTGCTGCATGGTGTATGGCTGGCTCCAGCTGGGCAGCGTGGCAGCAGCTCCACCAGCCACCGGTGCTCCAGGCAGCACGGTAAGGGGGCAGGGAGTGGGGGGGGGTTGGATAGAGGGCAGGGGAGTTCAGGGGCCGGGGATGTGGATAGGGGTGGGGGCGGTCAGAGGGTAGGGAACAGGGGGGTTGAATGGGGGCAGGGATTCCGGTGGCAGTCAGGGAGAAGGGGTGGTTGGATGAAGCAGGGGTTCCGGGGGGGGCAGTCAGTAAGGAGAGGAGGGTTTGGATGGGGCACCAGGGGGCAGTCAGGGGTGGGGGTTCTGGGGGCCGTCAGGGGACAGGGAGAACTGGGGGTGGATGGGGCAGGGGTCCTGAGGGGAGGGCCGCCAGGGGACGAGAAGCAATGGGGGTCGGATAGGGGGCAGGGGCCGGGCCATGCCTGGCTGTTTGGGGAGGCACACCCTCCATATAATTTCTGAAACCCAATGCGGCCCTCAGGCCAACTAGTTTGCCCACCCCTATCTACACAGAAAACATAAGGAATTTGAAGTTTTTAATGTAAAAATTCCCAAAATACTAAAAAGTAATTGTAGCTAACATATGCTTCCCATTTGCTGTCTGGAACAAAAGTACTTCATTAGAAAAAGATATGAAAACAGACAGAACATTTGTGACTGAGTAAAAAAGTATTAATTAAGGATGTTTGGATTTTTTTAATCTTTAGAAAAACAGACAGCCCCCAACCTACTATAACCCAGAGACAGAAGGCATTTACATATTAATAATACACAAGGGTTTCAAGTGACTTAACCTGCTGTTTTAATAGATAAGCTCCTAAATTTTAAGAGTGACAGTGATTGTAGGTGCCCAAATTGAGACCCATAAGGCCTGATTTCCAGAGGTGTTACATTCACACCTCCCACTGACTTCTTTTGGAGCTGTAGATACTCAGCACTCTCGAAATTAGGCCCCAAAATCTCTGAAATTGGGTCTCACAACAACTGGCCACTTCTGCAAATGTTAGACATGATAAATGTCTTTCTGAGCAACTACAGCAGTTGCTACATGACATGGCAATTCACTTTCCTGGTATACAGAACACTTGGTAAAGACAACAGAAATGCAGCACACCAATGAGTCACAGACTTTTTGTGCTAATACCAAAGTGAAATGCTGAAGAATGGAAATCTCTGCATTGTAAAATAAATATTTTAATTCTCAGGGTTTTTAATATTTCATTGTTCCCCCCATATTCAATAAGTGTGGCAAGAAAAGATGTCAAAAATAATTAAAAGACAGAGGGGGAAGATATTAATAATTACCAAAAAAAATGCTAAATTTTGCAAAAATCCAGCATGGGCTCTCTCCTTGGAAGAGCTGCTATTTTTCCAATGGAAGTCAAATGGTCAAAAATTTGAAATTCTGAACTGCTTGGATGTTTAGGTTATTTAAAAGGTTATCATTACAAATGGTGGTTATTCAGAGTTCTGATGCAACAGTAATTACATATTAATTGTGGTTTTCCTGGAATGGTTTCTCCATAACAAGATCACCTTCTTCTTTAGCATAACCACAAGTTGATTTACTTACACGTATTTGTTTTTATTTCTGAAGGTACAGGATCAACCATAGTTTTTATAGGGCCTAGCCCCTACCTAGCTCATTCAAATGTGCTAGGCCTTTCAGCAGACTTCCATCAGCAACACATCTAGAGAATGGAGGAAGGGTCTCATGGCTAGTCATATTGAGGAAATAGATGCCAAAATTACATTTTCTAAGGGAGTGGAGGGAAAATCATGCCACAACACATTACCACAGCTATAATACAATATAGATCTATTCAGTGTGGCAGTCTCCAGGGGACAGATGGCAGCAGGCAGACACTATCACATGCAGGCCGCCCACTAAAAACACAGGGCTCTGCTGCATAATGTGTCAACCAACAAAGTGACAGAGAAGCAACTCTTTGGCAATTAAGCTCATTCAGATACAGCTCAGAGAGAGTTTTGTTAAGGAAAATGAAGACTGTATAGTTTAAAATGTGGAGGGGTTTGTTAGTTTCCTGCAGGGTGGTGGTCAATAACAGTTAGTTATTTCTGTAAGGTATTCTAATAAGCTAGGATTAGTATGTGTGATGTGGCAGCTGCCATTTATGTAGCTCTTATTTTTGCTAGTTTTACTTGTTTTAGTAAAAAACAGCCAAACTAGAGATACGGACGTGAAATAAAACCTGAATTAAACCCTGACACTATTTATTATATCACAAATGATCATAAAGGTTGTTTTCCCACAGTTTAACCACAAAAACGTGCCCAGGTAAGATAACACTTTCCACTATAAATACTGCAATCCAGACAGACTTTCTGGCATAAAATCACCATCAATTTAGCACAACCCAATTGCACAGGGATTTAAAAAACAAACAAGCAAAAAAACCCTGGCATTTACTCTTACGGACCTACTAAGTGGTGTGTACCACAATGCTTTTCATACATGCATCATGCCATTGCAAAATCAGGTTCTATTCTTCTCGCTGTATGTGTGCATAACTCTCGATAATATCAATGGGAGTTGTGTGCACATAAAAAAAGGAAAATATATTCGTTGGGGCAGTAAACAATACTAACCCATTCAAATGTTATGAGGAGAAGTTGCACTGCTCCAAACCCCAACTTAGAGCTATCCTGTATAAAGCTGTTAAATCTCAATTCCCTACTTGATTAAATTTAGTCTTAAGAATTCTTGTTATTTTGTTGAAGCATATACAGCAAAATTAAAATAATTGTGTCTCTGCTAGATTTACTATAGAGTTACAGTATTTGCAGCAAATAACTTGCACCTGTTTCAGGTCTTTACCTTATAGCTTATAAATTGTACACAAATAATATGTTTTACTGTTTTAGCAAGTGAATTATATGGTTTATATACTACTAAAATGGATTTGTCAATCTCAAACATTTAGACCCATTATTTGCCTATTTGTCTACCCAATATTTTCTGTCAAATAATTTGTTTTGGGTGTCTGGCACCTTGCCTCCTCACTGCTCCACTACCAGACATCATCTTTTATGAAAAGATGCTCATTTGGGGAGTAGATCACAGGTAAATCATAAGTCCTACACATCTGAAGACTTGGACTCAAAATAATTTGCAAATAAAAATGAGTTTGGTGGTCTCATTCTTGTCCATAATACACTAAGTATTTTATCACAGTTAGTCTCTCCGCCCTGTCATTAAGCATGTGATATCAATTTGGCAGGCTTGCTCATGAGATTCCCTAACACCACTTTTGGCGACAACCCCAAATATCTTTGGGTTAAAGAAATGAGCACATTGTGACACTACTTCACAAAACAGCAGCCGTTGGGCTTGCCCAGGAGAAGGCACCAGAAATGCTACAACTCTCTTCAACTTCATATACTAGGACTTTGCACAGGAGAGACCCGGACTTAACTAGCAGGGGTGGGGGAGGTTAAGGGACAAAATATTTTCACTGAGTTGCGTAGGGAAAGTTGATCAGCACAGAAACAACACTTTAGGTTATGAATACTGCACTATTTGCAATGCTCCATTTAAAATTCAATAAAAGAAGAGTCAGATAGCTTTAACAGAGTAATTCATATTCTCTCACTTTCATCGGGGATCTAGTTCAAAATCAACCCACGGTTTTCCCCTGAAATGAGTGTGGCATTTTCAGTTCCGTTCTCACTGAAGAGAAGTACACATCATGGAAATAAGTACAATTAATTCAACACAGCTGGTGGTCTCTTTTCAGACAGTACACAAGAACTTGGTAAGCATTGAGATTCAATTACTTCTCACTTCTAGAAAGACCCATCTATCAGACTGGGGATTACTGGCAACGCTAGGCAAGAAAGTTCATGGCTTGGCTATCAGCACCCTAATTACAGGAAGAAAGCAGGTGTTCTAGGACTGCCAGTTTGTTTAAGCCTCTCATGAATATGAAATACAAATTAACATTAACAAAAGAAATCCAGTAGATGGTCCTTTTTAGATAAAGTGTAACTATAACCTTGTATCTGTCACATCATTAACATGACAAGGTGGGTATGGTAATGTCTTTTATTGGACCAACTTATCTTGGTGAAAAATACAAGCTTTTGAACTTCCAGGTCTGAAGAAGAGTTCTGTGTAGCTTGAAAGTTTGTCTCTTTCACCAAGAGAAGTTTGTCCAATAAAAGACACTATCTTACCCACCTTCTCTCTCTAAAATCCTGGGACCAATACAGCTACAACAACACTGTAAAATCATTAACATTCCATTCATCAAAAATGTCTTGTGCTCTAGAGCCAATATAATTTTTATACTGTTTTGTGAAAGTTCTTTAACAAAGACTTTGTTAAATCAATGGAAGTCAGAATTTTATTTTTAAAAGCACATTAGATTCAAATTTTAAAACTGTCCGGTGTCTGTGTCATGGGAAAGCCAATAAATGAATTCCCAATGAACTAGATATCACCAGTTCAGATAGGTGGGTGGCTATGTGCATATTCATTAAAACAGTGTCTAGCCCAAAGGAGCCCTGATGTTAGTTAGGACCGTTAGGCACTACCATAATACACATGCTAAAGGAGAATAAAAAACAGGCAAATGGAGCAATCAACAACTTCAACTACACCTCTACCCCAATATAACACGAATTCAGATATAACGTGGTAAAGCGGCGCTCTGGGGGTGGCGGGGCTGCGCGCTCCAGCGGATCAAAGCAAGTTCGATATAACGTGGTTTCACCTATAACGCGGTAAGATTTTTTGGCTCCCGAGGACAGCGTTATATTGGGGTGTATTAGTACCAGAGTGTGACACTACTTTGCCCCCTTTCACTCCAATCTGCATTGCTGAAACATTAACATTTAACCAGTTTTCTTGCAAAATGGCATTTGGAGTAACTACTTCAGAAGAAGATGTAAAACATGTCATAAGTTATGGAACACTGTATATCACAGTGGTCTCAACAAATTCCTCTGATCCAACTGTGAAATCCAGAGATTTCATTCTCCTAAGGTCTCTGGTTTTGATAGAGCTCCATCCTGTTTGAGGGGATGGCAACTCACCATCTGCACAAGAAGCTAAAAACCCTCTAGGCTTCACGCTTCTAGAAAAGGGTCTAGAAAATTAAATTTTCATTTGACTTGGCTGCTCAATGAGGTTTTCATGGAAAATGAATCAGCCACATCCTGTACATCAGAAGCAGAAAGAGGAACTGAATAGGGACTCTAGCTCAGGGGTAGTCTATTTTTTGTCAAGGTCCAAATTTCTTGGTCAAGGTCTAATCAAGGTCTAGACTCCAAAGAAAATAATTAAAAAGATAAAAACAATAAAATAAGAATAAATAAATAAAAAAAATTGGGGTCCGTTCAAAAGCATCTGGCGGTCCACATTTGGCCCGTGGTCTGCATATTGACTACCCCTGCTCTAGCTCCTCCTCTTCTAAATCTATTCAAACTAAGCAAAAAAAGGAAGGTCAGGTACTGCATCTAACTCCTCTCCTTCACAAAATCTGCATCTTGTTCAGATCCACTTTCTTCTAAGGAAAAGCTATGACATTCAGTATAATGAGGACTTGAGAATCTCACCTTGGTATCTTTCAGGGCTAACAACACTTAATTTGTTTGCAGACCCCATTAAAAAGAAAGGATTATTGGAACCAATACAAACAGATAGAAAATAAAAACCTATCAGCTAATCTTATAAAGCAGAAGACTTTCCCTTTCCCCTTTCAGTCAGAGCACACTCAAATAGGGTTTAAGGTAATCTATCATTTTAGAAAAGATGTACCTGACTGAAGTTTGGGAATCCTTATCATACATATAAAATTATGGACTTGATATGGGAACTTCAACTGATGGACTCTCTGGCAGCAATATTTTCAGTGAATTAGTCTCTGGGATCTAGGGCATCTACGTTGGATATGTTTCTCTCATGAGTTTTCTTGTGCCACTGCTATTTAGAACCCAATTACCTAACTGATGGACTCCATGAAGCACAAAGGGAAAATTAACGCTTTACCTGTAAATTTTGTTTCTGTTATAATTAGATCCACCAGCTTGTAACCGAGGGGTAGCCATGTTAGTCTGGATCTGTAAAAAGCGACAAAGAGTCCTGTGGCACCTTATAGACTAACAGACATATTGGAGCATAAGCTTTTGTGGGTGAATACCCACTTCGTCAGATGCACATGGTGGACATTTCCAGAGGCAATCTCTAGACTGATTCTTGCCTGTATATTTATACCTGCCTCTGGAAATTTCCACCACATGCGTCTGACGAAGTGGGTATTCACCCACAAAAGCTTATGCTCTAATACGTCTGTTAGTCTATAAGGTGCCACAGGACTCTGTCGCTTTTTACAGCTTGTAACCCTCACTCATTTTGTAACTTTTCTTCTAGAAGCTTAAGCCATACATGATTTCAAGCCATACATGGTTTTCTCCTCTTGGACTTTGTTGGGAACGTTTTTCTTGACTGGCTGTATTTGTTGTGTTTGAATATTCTAATATTTTACTTAAGACATACATTAACTGGAGTAGAGAGTATAATAACACACTGATACATGCAAATCTGCTTTGTCACTCCAATTCAATAAGTGCCTGAGCTACTACCCAGATCTCTTCACTCCTGGAGCTAATTAGCAGAAACTCAGTTTGCCGGCACGGTTTTAATTGGACTTTTTCAGAGTTTCTATGTCTTCATTACAGTCCTGTAGCAATTTTTTTTGTCAGATTCAGCCCATGGTATCGAATGAAAATGAACTTTCATGAAAGAAGCCTGTGATGGCAGCTGTAATCTCACATGTACATATATTTGAAAACAGTACTACTTGGGAACATTTCCAGTTATAATGATACTCGAGAAAATGATTCTATATGTTGAAGTGATGTATACTGCTTATGTTAATCCATCATTATTAACAATTATTTAAAATCATAGTTATCCTCTTGGTATTCAGACAATATCATGCTTACTTGTCTTCAGAAGACTTCCTAAAACAGAGAAGATAAAGGTAGAGACTGTAATAAGAGAAACTTCACAAGGATCTTTAATATGGTAAAAATGTAATTTGAGACTCTGATGATGAAAATATGTAACAGGGCTATAATACCTTTTAGGAAGAAAAGATAAGCAAGTCACCACCTATGGATGGTAAAGTTATGTCGTAATATACATTTCTAAGTATTTTCAACCTTAGCGAAAACTAAACATAAAATCGTACTAGTTTGAAAACGGGTCATTTAACAATGTCCTTAAAACTACTATATGCCTGATCTATAAATGATTTTCAGTTGGAAATTTTTTTTTCTAAACAATGAACTGTGCCAACAAGATTTTTTTTTTTTAAAGAAACCCTGAAGTTACACATATTCCTTGCATTCAGGAAACGCTTCCTCTTTTAAGAAGGAATTAAAATGCACACACAGAGCTTCACGGTTAGACTTCCCACTTAACCAGTCATCCAGGGAACAATAGGTTAAGACAATCATACCCCAACAATATTGTAATAATTTAGCACTGATGCCAGCTACACAATATATTTAATGTACATTCCAAAATTATACAAAATATTAAAAAAAGATAGAATCTGATTACATACAGCTCATTCTTTCCATAAAGCTGCCCTGTGTAACAAAATCTGTTTTAATGTACTAAATATTATAAATAAAATATTTCGTAATACAGTTACATTGAGTTAGAAATAAAGGTGTAATAACCCTGTATTGAAATGGCTTTAATGTAGCAAAGAACCTTGTACCAAGGGCTCTCTGGACCACAAAAGCCTGTAATTAAGCTTATGGTTGTAATTCCAGCGAGCAACTTAACAGTTCTTCAGTGTTGATCTAGGGCACAGAAGAAAATGCACGAAAAATGTAATAGCTGGTAATAATTAGGCAAGGGAAGGTTGGATTCTTACAGACATTCTATTTAACTAGGATATATAGTTGTCATGACAACAGTGACAAGATGATAAAAACATCTCTTTCCTCTGATCTGCTGAAAAATATATATCATATGTCACTGCGGCAAACACCTGGTTTAGTTATGCTGTAGTATACTTGGTAACAAATGTACTTTACATTTTTATAGGATTTCATCCAATATCTGATGTACTTAAAAATACTGCATGAACTAGCAATTCTTCGAGCATTTCTTTTGCTTCTTAAATCATTTCTTTTGTACGCAGCTTCTCAAATCAAGTCATATGAAACCCTGGATTTTATCTTCATCATTGTTCACAGTTCAATTTTAATATTTCAACAAGAACACTTTAATAGAGAAAATTTTTCATTGTTCAAACAAAAACTGATTTAGTGTTATCTAAAGAACCAGTATAGATTTCAGCAAAAACAATTAAAATGAGTTTGGCAATATGCTTGGGATGGATATCTGAGTGTGGTCGATTGTCTTGTAGATATTTGAGGCAGGCAGCAATACCACTGTTTTGAGGGATGTCGGTGTGTAGAGGGGACATCCATGGAGGCAAGGATGGTGTTCTGAAGGAGGTTGTTAATGCTGTGGAGTTTCTGAAAGAAGGTGGCCCTTTGTGTGGTAAGTGGGTTGAGCATGTTTTCTATGAGTCCTGATATTCCTTCAGTAAGAGTGCCATGGGCAGATATGCTGGATCTGCCTGGGTTCCCATGTTTGTGTATCTTGGGAAGCATGCAGAAGGTCCCTGTGATAGATTTATCGGGGATGAGGTGTAGAGTTTCTGTTAGAGTTGGTGGGGAAGGATTTGATGACATCCTTAACGTGAATTTGGGTGGCCTGTTCCATTATGTGATCTACTTCTCTGGTTGGAGTTTCCTTGTTTGATGAAGGCAGTTTTAAATGTGTTAACACATTGCCAAACTCACCCACTTCATCCTCACCCATTACAATTTTACACTCAACAAAAAACACTTTGTCCAAACCCTGGGAACAGCCCTGGGTACTAGCATGGCTCCCCAATATGCCAACCTCCTCATGGGCCACATTGAGGAAGAATTTCTGGACAAATACACCATGAAACCAATAATATACATGAGATTCATCGATGATATTTTCATCCTATGAGCAGACGATTTAAACTCCCTCATAGATTTCCACCGCAACTTCAATAACCACTACCCAGCCATCGAACACTCTCTAGAACATTCCCATACCATCTTCAACAATGGAACCCTACAAATGACTATATACAAAAAAATCCACGGATCACCACACTTACCAGTAATCACCTCAAACACACCAAGAAATCTGTTATCTACGGCCAGGACCTCAGATACCACAGAATATGCTCTGACGAGAAAGTTCGGGATACACACCTTAAAACACTTAAAACCACTTTCACCAAAGATGCTCCACAAGAGAAGCAGACCACCTCATGGAATGGGCCACCCAAATACTCTGAGAAAACCTGCTTCAACATAGGAAAAAAAAAAACACCCTCTGACCACAAAACTCAAGTTGGCACCTACCACTCCTACAATGGAACCCATAAGGCATGTCATGAAACAATTACAACCCATACTTCCTGAAAGAACTATTTCCTGAACCCCTCTTCTGGCCTTCAAACAACCCCCCAACTTCACCCACTTGATCATCAGAAGCAAGCTCCCTATAGCCCAGGACCCCCAACTCAAAGCAGCAACAGACCCTGCCATAACAGATGCAAAACCTGCAGACATATCTCCTCTGCTACAATGATTAATACCCCCACAACACACCTTTCAAGATCCAAGGGTCCTACACATGCCTATCACATGTGATGTACCTCATACAGTGCACTAAATGCCCCAATAACTATGTGGGTGAAACCAGTCAATCACTGAACTTGTAAAGAAAAATGAAAAAAGAAAAACACCACATCACCTGTGGGTGAACACTTTTCACAAAACAATCATTCCATATTTGACCTCTCAGTTCTCATCCTCAAACGAAACCTGCACAACACCTTCAAAAGATAAGTGTGGGAGCTTAAATTAATATATTTTCTAGATGGTCTTAATAAAGACACTGATTTATGGCTTATTACAAAAATCTGTAATCCACACACGTCCCTTTTATATCCTATGACTATAACAATGTTAATGGCCCACTTCACCTTGATGGGCACCTTAGAATACGTTGTTTGCAATGTTATTCTAGCTGGTTTGATCCCAGGATGTTAGTAAGGTAATATCTTTTATTGGACCAACTTCTGTTGGTGAAAGAGACCAGCTTTCAAGCAACATGGAGCTCTTCTTCAGGTCTGGACTAACAGCTCTGTGTAGCTTGAAAGCTCATCTCTTTCACCAACAGAAGTTGGTCCAATAAAAGATATTACCTCACCCACCTTGTCTTTCGAATATCCTGGAACCAACATGGCTACAACAACACTGCAAACATAGATTAAACATGGTAATACTTTCGAAGAACTAGTTATGCATGGTCCATAATAATTTACAGTGATAAAATTTAAAAAGTGGGATTTTTTTCTAAATTGATTTAATTTTGCTGATGGGCAGTGGGTATAATAGGCGAGGGGAGGCTCTGCCTCCTCTGGTGCTGTCACAGCCACCAGACCCCCAGTTGCGGGGTTTGCGGGGGGAAGTTTTTGATTTATTATGCCCCCTGCCCATACTCCAGGGAGATTACTGATTAACCCAGGAAGCTGAGTAGCAGATACCACCTCCTCAGCCGCCCAGGAACCTGCATAGGGCATATGAAAATCTTCTTTGGAGGAGAGTGAGAGGCTTTTCCCTGCAGTGGCTTGGGGTCTGGCGAGGAGAGGTGTGGCTGCGGCAGGTCCAGGGCTCCTTTGGGCAGGTGGGGTGGGGCACTCGGGGCTTCAGTTGGCCTGGGACTCCTCCGGCCGAGGGTGGGACGCTCAGGGCTCCTCTGGGCGGGGGTCCTCAGGGTTCCAGCCGTGGTGGGCCAGGAGCTATAGGGTTCCGGCTGCTAGAGGGGGGTGGGCATGGAAGGGGTGGAGTCTCCCCAAATGGGGGCTCCACTCACTGCCCATGATTTTGTTGCATCATTTACAAAAATGAAAATTACATAAATCCATTCTGCTTTATCAAAAATATAATTTACTTCTCCAAAGCAACAAGGGAAGACTGGTGCGATAAGGGCATCGGCATCACCGGCATGCCCCACATGTTCCAATAGGGCCATTGGGCTGGCCACTGGCTCTGCTGCCATGTCGGCATTGTGAGAGCCATGATGCTTTCCGGAGCCCACAGGGATCAGTGCTGCCTTGGCAAGGGGCTAAAGTCCCACTCTGATCTGAACAAGTCCCCTTCCAGTGACCAAGGCAGGGCTGTGGACACCTGCATTTGGTGGCTGACCCTTTGCGCGGGGGAGCAGTGTCTTGAATAAGGTAAACGATGCCTCTCTGAGGACCGGTGCCACGAAGGTGAATGGACCTGTACCGGCAGGGAACAATGCACAGACGGACACTAGGGCGTCAGCTGGCGGGAGGACGATCAGTGCTGGGCATATGGAGACCAATGCCTCACCGTGGGTGATCTGCGCCACACTGGTGGAGACTGGGATCTTGGTGCTGGCAACTTAGGCCATCTCCGGGTCCTCGTTCATGGAGTCGGGGATCTTGGTCATGGAGTCGGGGCACACTCCCTCTGCTCCAGAGACCGACTGTATTCAACTGCCCTCTGAGGTGGTCTCATGACTGGCTTGCCCTTAGAGAGGGGAGCCTTAGCCACATCCAATGCCATTCACAGCACAGGCGAGGTTGGTCCTTAGCCGCTTCAAACGTCAAAGGCAGTACCAGGTGCCTAGGTCCCCTACCGCTCCCAGGAGTCAGAGGCGAATCCCTGGAGGACCTGGGGTCCAAGTGGAGAGATACCCCCTGTGAGGCTCTGGAGTCGGCAGGCAGCCCAAACTGGGTCCTTTGCCCAATGCCCCCGACCTTCCTTGCTTTGTGCTGGGGAGCCTTGCTTTTTCAGGTGCTTCTTGCGCACTGGTGAAGGAGAGTATTGCCAGACAGAGAACAATATTGACAGTGCACTCCTCACTGACGCCAAGGTACTAGGCGTGGAGTCAGAGCAGGCAGGCTCTGACACCGGGCAAAGTACAGTCTCCATGAGGAGGGCCCCGTAAGTGAATGTCCCGCTCCCTTTGAGTTCTGGGTTGAAAGTTCTTACAAATTTGACACTTGTCCTTCATGTATGACTCTCTCAAGCACTTTAGGCAGCTGCTATGGGGGTTGCTAACAGCATAGGCCTATTACAGGCTGAGCAGGCCTTGAAACCCAGAGACCCGGGCATGCCCCACCCTGGGGCAAAGTCCCTGCAATGACTCTAACTTACTAACTCTTACAATCTAACACCTAATTACTAACTAACTACTGTAAACAACAATATACAAAGGGAAGACAAGTAGGTACTAGGAAAAACTTCTATCCACTTGGGAGGCAAGAGGAAGGTGCTCTGACCAACCATCATTGGCAGTAAGAAGGAACTGAGAGGTCGTAGGGCCGGTGGCGCCTCATATAGTGGTGCATGCGCACGGCACTCCAGAGGGCGCCACAGCCAGCCCTACGGATACCGCTAAGCAAAAAATTCCAACAACTGTGCACGTGGGCATGCACAAACACACCTAGAATGGAATTGACATGAGCAAGCATGTGAAGAAAAAGTAAAGTGACTTGTTCAAGATCAGACAGGAAACTTGTGGAGAACCAGGATCAGAACCCAGATCTCTTGTCTCCTTGCCCTGCGCCTTTAACAACAAGAGCATACTAGTGGAATCTCAATTTTACGAACCCCAATTTTATGAACAACCAGTTATACAAACCATTTTTCTCAGTGGGAGAAAATAAAATGACTAAACCACATCATAAAAGTGATGTATCTGAAGAACGAATAGACAACCACTCACATTCTGATGCTTGAAGTACATTTATTCGAAGGACAAAAAGAAAGCAATGAAGTGCTCCAACTTATGCATCACGCCTACTGCAATTTTGAGATGTTTAATTTTATGAACATTTTGATTTTATGAAATCATTGAACCCCAATTAGTTTGTGAAATAGGAGTTCTATTGTGCTTCTCAGGCTATTATAGTGCTTTTTTCTAATAACACTGTAGTTAAGAGTCATCTATCATTTCCATTACAACCTAGGTTTGTAATTGCTGACACTTGACTTAAAGTACTGAAGCTGATGTTTCTCTAACTAGTTGCTATCTGTCAAGTAGCTTTTAGTGCTAGCACCACTAAAAAAAAGAAACAGGCAAAAGGAAGGAAATTGCAGTTCAAGCCAGTCCTTAACTCACCACTTTATACTATGAATACAACACAGAGCTATGATATTATTGTTGATATTAGTTACACAAACTATGCCAAAAGTGCACTGTGTGCTAGTAGCCAGCCACCAATGTGGCACAGAACTGTGCAAATATTCTACCTGTAGCCTGGGGAACAGTGAAGGAGAACTGCATTTTATTTCTTTCATTTTGTCAATTTTAAGTTAAAGTTATATTAATATATGTTTTATATGGAACTCAAAACAGGTGATATTAAAAAGTGAACTGCAATTGGCAATACTAGGTGGGAAGGGTTCTTTTCAAATCCAATCATTTGTAAATATACAAATGATCTCTGCACAATTAATTTCTATTAAAGCTTAAGGTCTAGCTTTGAAGAGCTTTTAGACTTCTCTTTCTGACAAACTCATGGGAAGCCATAGCCTGCCTTTCAGCAAAAAACCTCTCCAAAACCTGAGGCTGGCTCCAGAAGAATGATATTTACCTCTAAATCTGTGGTAAATATATTTTGGCAGCTTTACTCAAATGACAAAGAAATGTTTCAATCTCATCAAAAAAGTGAAGGTAATAACAATAATCTGTAATACAGTCTAATAGGGGATACTGGCGGTAGAATGTCGGGGCCTTATCAGGTAAAGAATGTGAGCGATGCCAAACAGCAAAAATTAAGATATTTGTACACCAATGTGAGGAGCCTAGATAACAAAATGGAGGAACTAGAGTTACTGGTGCAGGAAGTGAAACCAGATATTATAGGGATAACAGAAACATGGTGTAATAGTAGTCATGACTGGAGTACAGGTATTGAAGGGTACGTGCTGTTTAGGAAAGACAGAAATAAAAACTAAGGTGGTGGAGTAGCACTGTATATCAATGATGAGGTAGACTGTAAAGAAATAAGAAGTGATGGAATGGATAAGACGGAGTCTGTCTGGGCAAAAATCACATTGGGGAAGAAAGCTACTAGAGCCTCCCCTGGGATAGTGCTTGGGGTGTGCTACAGACCACCGGGATCTGATTTGGATATGGATAGAGACCTCTTTAATGTTTTCAATGAAGTAAATACTAATGGCAATTGTGTGATCATGGGAGACTTTAACTTCCCAGGTATAGACTGGAGGACAAGTGCTAGTAATAATAATAGGGCTCAGATTTTCCTGGATGCGATAGCTGATGGATTCCTTCACCAAGTAGCTGTTGAACCAACAAGAGGGGATGCCATTTTAGATTTGGTTTTGGTGAGTAGTGAGGACCTCATAGAAGAAATGGTTGTAGGGGACAACCTTGGTTCGAGCGATCATGAGCTAATTCAGTTTAAACCAAATGGAAGGATAAACAAAAATAGATCTGACTAAGGTTTTTGCTTTCAAAAGGGCTAACTTTAAAAAATTAAGGAAATTAGTTATGGAAGTGGATTGGACTGAAGTACTTGTGGCTCTAAAGGCGGAGGAGGCCTGAAATTACTTCAAGTCAAAGTTGCAGAAACTATCAGAAGCCTGCATCCCAAGAAAGTGTAAACAATTCATAGGCAGGAATTGTAGACCAAGCTGGATGATCAACCATCTCAGAAAGGTGATTAAGGCCTGGTCTACACTAGGAAGTTATGTCGAATTTACCAGCATTAACTCGAATTAACCCTGCACCCGTCCACACAACGAAGCTATTTATTTTGACATAGAGGTTTCTTTAAATCGATTTCTCCCGATGAGGGGAGTAGCGCTAAATTCGACATGGCCATGTCGAATTAGGGTAGGTGTGGATGGAATTCGACGCTAATAGCTCCGGGAGCTATCCCACAGTGCACCACTCTGATGCTCTGGACAGCAGTCCGAGCTTGGATGCTCTGACCAGCCACCAGCCACACAGGAAAAGCCCCGGGAAAATTTGAATTCCTTTTCCTGTCTGGCCAGTTTGAATCTCATTTCCTGTTTGGACATCGTGGCAAGCTCAGCAGCACTGGCAACGATGCAGAGCTCTCCAGCAGAGGTGACCATGCAATCGCAGAATAGAAAGAGGGCCCCAGCATGGACTGATCGGGAAGTCTTGGATCTGATCGCTGTGTGGGGCGATGAGTCCGTGCTTTTGGAGCTGCGACTGAAAAAACGGAATGCGAAGATCTACGAGAAGATCTCAAAAGCCATGACAGAGAGAGGATACAGCCAGGATGCAACGCAGTGCCGTGTGAAAAATCAAGGAACTCTGACAAGGGTACGTACCAGAAGACCAAAGCGTCAAATGGACGCTCCGGATCCCAGCCCCAGACATGCCTTTTCTACGAGGCACTGCATTCCATTCTAGGTGCGGCCACCACCACTACCCCACCACTGTCCGTGGACTCTGACGATGGGGTATTATCGACGGCCGCTTCCTTGGAGATGTTCGTGGATGGGGAAGATGAGGAAGGAGATGAGGAGGACGAGGCAGTTGACAGCGCTTTCAACGCTGATTTCCCCGACAGCCAGGATCTCTTCATCACCCTCACGGAGTTCCCCCAACCAACCCTCCCAAGGCGGTAACCCGGACCGTCAATCAGGGGAAGGATCAGTAGGTAAGTGTTTTAAACATTTATTTTGAACAGAATAGGAATGGTATCTTAATGGGTTTTTCATGATTAGTTTGCCCTAGGCGCTTTAGTTTTTAGTCTTTGCCAGTGCAGCTACTGGAAAATTCTGTCAATATGTACGGGGATAGATCAGAAATCCTCCTGGGACATCTCCACGAAGCTCTCCTGGAGGTATTGTGAAAGCCTTTGCATCAGGTTCCTGGGGAGAGCGGCCTTATTGCGTCCTCCATGGTAGGAAACTTTTCCGCGCCAGGCTAGCGGCAAGTACTCCGGGATCATTGCCTCGCAAAGCATGGCGGCATATGGCCCTGGTGTTCGCTGGCATTCACGCAGCATGCAGTCTTTCTCTGTCTCTGAAATCCTCATCAGAGTGATATCACTCATGGTGACCTGCTTTGAATTAGGGGAATGTTACTATTGGGACTGCTTACCTGTTCCTTTACATAACTGTCATCGGCGGTTTACAGCCACGCGGTGGAAGCGGGACAGGGGCAGAGTTCATGCTGGCCGGATTGCCAGCAGCAGGAACTGGCCAACGCTAGGAGCATTGCTTGGAACGTGAAAGGAGGGCACTGCTATAAATTAAGCTTTAAGCAGCCAAAAGTCTACAGCTTACTATGTCCGCCTGCTAGCCGAATTTCGTTGTCCGGCCCCACTTGTGTGATCTGTACAGCAAGACCCCAGGAACTCAATGGGAAGGCCGAAAATTCGACCTTGTACTGCGTGTGCATGTGATAGGTACTGTGCATGGTCTTGTTCACAGAGAAAGACTATATTCATTGTTCGCAAAACTGTATCTTTGAGGAATTCACTCCTTTTTCCCTATCCCACAGCTGCGAGCGTCTCCCGAGCTACCCCGGCATCGCCCTCCCAGAGGCTGGCGCAGATCAGGCGACGAAAGAGAAGGACACGGGATGAGATGTTCTCAGAACTTATGGGCTGCTCCCGAGCTGAGGCGGCACAGCAGACCCAGTGGAGGGAGAACATGTCGCAATACCAGCGATCACACAGCGAACGGGAGGACAGGTGGTGGCAGGAAGACCAGCAGGCGACTCAAACGCTGCTTGGACTAATGAGGGAGCAAATGGACCCATTCTGGCGCCTTGTAGATGTTCTGCAGGACCAGAGGCAGGAGGACAGAGCCCCGCTGCATTCTCTCTCTAACTGCCCTCTCCCGCAACAAAGTCCCACCCCCCCCCCTCACCCAAAGTCCGAAGAAGGAGGGGCAGCAGGGGCCGTGAAAAGTCACTCCACCCCTGCAGACTGCTCAAGTAGCAGAAGGCTCTCATTCCCAAAGATTTGATAAGTCCTTTCCTTCACTCCAAAAGCACCTAACCCAAGCCCCCGTTCCAGTTTCATCCTCTAACTGTGTAGTTGTTAATAAAAAATACGTTTCTGTTAATTACTGTTTCCGTCATGTTCTTTTAGAGGAGAGTGTGTTTGAAGGGGAGGGAAGAGGATTGGTAATTGGAGAGGACAGTCACCTTTACCAGAGTACAGACACGGGGGCAGGTTCAGCAGAAGGTCACACACACACATTGCAGTCACTAGGCACCCTGGTCAGTTTGGGAGGTGGTTTTCATGTTCTGTGGGGGGGGGAGCTATGTGAGTTTGTGGCGGGGGAGGGTGGTTACAGATCTTATGCAGCGGTCCTTAGCCTGGACGACAGAGCCATGCAGCATGGGATCTGTAACCGCCCTCCCCCGCCACAAACTCACATAGCTCCCCCCCCCACAGAGTCCCGAAAAGGAGGGGTGGCAGGCTCCGTTGAAACAACCAGTTCACCACTGCGGACCACTTTAGGAGCAAGAGCCTGTCATTCCTTGAGTTTAGAAGCGTCCTTTCCATCACTACACCCGCTCCCCACCAGTCTGCGTCCCAGTTTCAACACTTCACCATGAAATCCTTAATAAAGAAAACGGTGTTAATGAACAAAGTTTCATTTATTTTATTTTTAAAGGTGTGTTGGAAGGTGGGGGAAGAGAAGGGGGTTGGTAACTGGAGAGGATAGTCAACATTAACTGGGTAAAGAAACGGGGGCAGGTTCAGCTTCTGTTTAAACAAACTTAATAGTCACAGGTTACCCTGCTCACTCTGGAACCTAGCTTTCAAAGCTTCCCGGATGCACAGTGCATCCCGCTGGGCTCTTCTAATCGCCTGGCTGTCTGGCTGGGCATAATCAGCAGCCAGGCAATTTGCCTCAACCTCCCACCCCGCCATAAACGTCTCCCCCTTGCTCTCAGAGATTGTGGAGCACACAGCAAGCTGCAATAACAATGTGGATATTGATTTCGCTGAGATCAGAGCGAGTCAGTACGCTTCTCCATCTCCCCTTCAGACATCCAAAAGCACACTCTACCACCCTTCTGCACTTGCTCTTTTTCACCGTCCAGGGCGCCTGTACAGGGCTTCATGAGACAGGGCATTAGCGGGTAGGCTGGGTCCCCGAGGATCACTATAGGCATCTCCACATCCCCAACAGTTATTTTCTGGTCCGGGAAGTAAATACCTTCCTGCAGCCATCTAAACAGACCAGAGTTCCTGAAAACACGAGCATCATGAACCTTGCCCGGCCATCCAACGTTGATGTTGGTAAAACATCCCATATGGTCCACCAGTGCTTGCAGCACCACTGAAAAGTAGCCCTTTCGGTTATTGTACTGGCTGGCCTGGTGGTCCGGTCCCAGGATAGGGATGTGAGTTCCATCTATAGCCCCACTGCAGTTTGGGAATCCCATAGCAGCGAAGCCATCTATGATCACCTGCATGTTTCCCAGGGTCACTACCTTTGAGAGCAGTAGCTCAACGATTGTGTTGGCTACTTGCATCACAGCAACCCCCACGGTAGATTTGCCCACGCCAAAGTGATTCGCGACTGACCGGTAGCTGTCTGGCGTTGCAAGCTTCCAGAGGGCTATGGCTTGCATCTGGACAGTCAGGGCTGCTCGCATCCGGGTGTCCTTGCGCTTCAGAGCAGGGGACAGCAACTCACAAAGTTCCAGGAAAGTTCCCTTACGCATCTGAAAGTTTCACAGCCACTGTGATTCATCCCAGACCTGCAGCACTATGCGGTCCCAGCAGTCCGTGCTTGTTTCCCAGGCCCAGAATCGCCGTTCCACAGCATCAATATGACCCATTGCCACCATGATGTTCACAGTGCGGGGTCCCGTGCTTTGTGAGAGGTCTGTGCCCCTCTCAGACTTAATGTCCTCACTGCGCTGCCGTAGCCTCCTCGCCCGATTTCTCAGCATCTGCCTCTGAAAAAGGTGGATGATAAGGTGCAAGGTGTTGACAATGGCCATAACTGCAGCGATGATCGCAGCGGGCTCCATGCTTGCAGTGCTGTGGCGTCCGCGCTATCACCAGAAAAGTGCGCAAACTGATTGCCCGCCGGCGCTTTCACGGAGGGAGGGCGGGAGTGAGGGTTGAATGATGACAGTTACCCAAAACCATCCTCGACACATTTTTTGCCCCAGCAGGCATTGGGGGCTCGACCCAGAATTCCAATGGGCAGCGGGGACTGCAGGAACTGTGGGATAGCTGCACACAGTGCACCGCTTCCAATGCGGACGCTTGCCCCGTTTGTGAGTCCACACTAAGTCGAATTACTGTCCTTAGTGTGGATACACACGTTCGACTTTGTAATATCGGTTCCACAAATTCGCTTTAAGTAAAATCGAACTACTCTCTTAGTGTAGACATACCCTAAGAAAAAGCAGACAGTCTACAAGGAGTGGAAGATGGGAGTGATCAGCAAGTAAAGCTACCTTATTGAGGTCAGAACATGTAGGGATAAAGTGAGAAAGGCCAAAAGCCATGTAGAGTTGGACCTTGCAAAGGGAATTAAAACCAATAGTAAAAGGTTCTATAGCCATATAAATAAGAAGAAAACAAAGAAAGAAGAAGTGGGGCCGCTAAACATGGAGGATGGAGTGGAGGTTAAGGATAATCTAGGCATAGCCCAATATCTAAACTAATACTTTGCCTCAGTCTTTAATGAGGCAAATGAGGAGGGGGGGGGCGGGGAGATTGCTCAGTGGTTTGAGCACTGGCCTGCTAAACCTAGGGTTGTGAGTTCAGTCCTTGAGGGGACCAGTTAGGGATCTGGGGCAAAAATCTGTCTGGGGATTGGTCCTGCTTTGAGCAGGGGATTGGACTAGATGACCTCCTGAGGTCCCTTCCAACCTTGGTATTCTATGATTCTATTATAATGCTAGGATGACAAATGGGAATGAGGATATGGAGGTAGATATTACCACATCCGAGGTAGAAGCCAAACTTAAACAGCTTCATGGGACTAAATCAGGGGGCCCAGATAATCTTCATCCAAGAATATTAAAGGAACTGGCACATGAAATTGCAAACCCATTAGCAAGAATTTTTAATGAATCTGTAAACTCAGGGGTTGTAGCGTATGACTGCAGAATTGCTAACAGTTCCTATTCTTAAGAAAGTAAAAAAAAAAAAAAGTGATCCGGGTAACTACAGGCCTGTTAGTTTGAAATCTCTAATATGCAAGGTCTTGGAAAAAATTTTGAAGGAGAAAGTAGTTAAGGACATTGAGGTCAATAGTAACTGGGACAAAATACAACATGGTTTTACAAATGGTAGATCGTGTCAAACCAACCTGATCTCCTTCTTTGAGAAGGAAACAGATTTTTTTAGACAAAGGAAACACACTGGATCTAATTTACCTCCATTTCAGTAAGGCATTTGATATGGTTCCACATGGGGAATTATTAGCTAAATTGGAAAAGATGGGGATCAATATGAAAATTGAAAGGTGGATAAGGAACTGGTTAAAGGGGAGACTACAACGGGTCGTACTGAAAGGTGAAATGTCAAGCTGGAGGGAGGTTACTAGTGGAGTTCCTCAGGGATCGGTTTTGGGATCAATCTTATTTAATCTTTTTACTACTGACCTGGGCACAAAAACTGGAAATGTACTAATAAAATTTGCGGATGACGAAGTTGGGAGGTATTGCCAATACAGAGAAGGACCGGGATATCATACAGGAAGATCTGGATGACATTGTAAACTGGACTAATAGTATGAATAGGATGAAATTTAATAGTGAAAAGTGCAAGGTCATGCATTTAGGGATTAATAACAAAATTTTGTTATAAACTGGGGATGCATCAGTTGGAAGTAACAGAAGAGGAGAAGGACCTTGGAGTATTGGTTGATCACAGGATGACTATGAGCTGCCAATGTGATACGGCTGTGAAAAAATGCAGTCTTGGGATGCATCAGGCAAGCTATTTCCAGTAGAGATAAGGAGGTGTTAGAACTGTTATACAAGGCACTGGTGAAACCTCATCTGGAATACTGTGTGCAGTTCTGGTCTCCCGTGTTTAAGAAGGATGAATTCAAACTGGAACAGGTACAGAGAAGGGCTACTAGGATGATCCAAGGAATGGAAAACCTGTCTTATGAAAGGTGTCTGGCTGATGAGTCTTGCCCACATGCTCAGGGTTTAGCTGATTGCCATATTTGGGGTCGGGAAGGAATTTTCCTCCAGGGCAGATTGGCAGAGGCCCTGGGGGGGTTTCACCTTCCTCTGCAGCGTGGGGCACGGGTCACTTGCTGGTGGAGTCTCTGCACCCTTAGTCTTGGCATCTAGTCTCCAACTCCTGACACTGGCTGTGCCCCTTGGCTCTGGCCTCTGGCTACTGACACCTGCTCCAACCCCTATGCCTGATACCTGCTTCAGTCCACATCCCAGTCACTGACACACGGTGACCATTACATTCAAATAACTCATTACATTTTCAACTTGTAACAGGTATAAATCACTGAAGTTAGACCAGTTTACGCGCACTGGCAATCTAGTCCTCAGTTTCCTAAGAAGTCACATTGGAGGAGTTCTATATATCACACAACTACAAATGTCTTTCTGCTATCAAACCTTTTACAAGAAGGTACAGATAATTTACGATAGCAGCAATAGATCCTTTCTGAGGAATTTGTGGATAACTTCATAAAGATTTAAATGTGCGTAGATGCACAAGAAACCCATCATTTGAAGTCAACAGGACTAACATTTAAAGTTAAGCAGGTGCTTAAGTGCTTTTCTGGGACCAGGTCTTAGAAATCAAAGCAGCTAATTAACAAATGAAAGATATGTACAGTAATTAGTCATGTCTGAAGAACATTATGCAACCACTGGAAGCTGCGGGGGGCCATGCCTGCAGATGGTCAACGTAAACAAAATGTCTCGCGGCCCACCAGGTTGCCGATCCCTGGCCTACACGAAGAGCTAGGAGTGTGATTTCCAGCTCCCATAGACATACTCATGCTAGCTCCCATCTGAGCTAGCATAGTCTTTAGTTAAATTGAATTGATAGTCCTGTGTTAAACTATAGTGCCCTTAGTGAGTGAGTCTAGCTCCTGCGGTGCTACAGTTTTGAGATCAACACGGTGAAAGTTACCTTTACTGATTTTCGTAGGTTTGGAGGCTCCAGAAACACATGAAGAATGAGGCCCATGACCACAGACAGTCACAAGTAAGGAATCTTGCCTGTATTGTAAGTTTTACTACGCAAATGATTAAAATTACAATTACAAACAAATATATAAAATCTAAGATAACCAATGCAATGGATAATGCAGTATTCAGACTCACATTCCCAAAGATATTTTAGAGTCTGATGGAGCTCTCAACAGGTGGTCATTGATAGGGGAGCGATTCCTGCTGGGATTTTCCACCCTATCCATCCTGTTGTTATGACCATGACGAACACCTCATGCATACGTATGCGGGCTCCAACTTCCTTTTCCTTAACTGTACTTCCACACCCCATAAATGTTGGGGTGCCTTACTTCTCATAGGTTGTTCTCTTAATTCTCTTTATTGTTATTAACATCTTATTAACATTTATGTCAACATGTCTCATGGTAATCTGTAGTCAGAGCAGAACTTTCCATCCTGTTACAATCAGGTGCCTTGCAGTCTAAATGGGTACGTTGCAATATCTTTTCCCAGAACACCATTATTGGCACATTCTTTTCAGTAATCTTGTAATTCTACTGGCACAGGATTATTCTTATGTTACCTACTTATGTCAAGCCTCCTTAAGCCTGAGGTCTAGTGTGGCTAAGCTAAAATCATACAAGCCTGAGCCTGTAGGCCTTGCATTACAGCCTCGCTTTATTATATACCTAGTACACACTCATCACTCCTAAATACCTATCAATTTTATACTCCTATGATTCCACCCTACTTATATCTGTACCTACACCTTAACTTAAATCTACTCATCGCACATTGATTACATATGAAATAACAGATAACACAATTAAATGATCAAATGAACTAATTGGGTACACTAGCATGCTAAAACTAGTAGCGTAGCAGTGGCTGTGGCAGCCCTGAGTACAAACTCACTTGACCCAGAAGTTATGTACTCGGGACAGCTAGCCTGTGCCACAATTGCCACTGACTTCTACCACAGCTACACTACTATTTTTAGTGTGCTGGTTCAGATGAGAACTAGCACGAGAATGTCTCAGTGAGATGGGAATCAGACCTCCTAGCTCATAGTGTTTATGTAGCCTATGACTAACAAAAAACCCCTTACAAGGAAGAATTTTAAAATCTTTAAATATTACCAAATAAATAATTAACACATCCTCAGACTATCAAAGCTGCAGAACGGAAGCCTCTGGAATGAAAGGATAGTCTCTGAAGCTTCACTCTTCTGGAGCTTATCAGCACTGCAGGAGTAGAGCCCAAAAATCTCACAAAATTTAAGGTACATCCTTCCAGATCTCATTACCCTTCCTCCAAAAGATATAAACAAATCAAAACAAATAGCCAGCAAATTTAAAACCTGTGTTTAGGATTAGAACACCTATCCAAACCAGATAGATGGCTCCTCAAATTACACAGTGATCCAACCTTCTTTCCACTCACTTGTTTTAAGCTTTCAGATGTTCATCACTCCCAAGCCCTCCCCCCCAGGCCAAAAACTTAAGACAGAGGAGCACTTTTTAAAATCAGAAATACATATGTTAGTTATACTGTTGGCAGGATATCTATTACTAGATCTGCTACGGTGATACAATTTGTTTGCAGATTTCAGCTACGTCTCCATATCGAAATTATTTCTGTTAGATATTAGGTGACAGAAGCCAATTGCTATTGCATAAGATGAAACATTTTCAGTAAAATTAAAAGTGCTTCCAAATCAAGAAATCTTTTGATCAGCTACCTCAGTAATTCCCCTTTTCAGACCCCTAAAAATCAAACAGATTAAATTTAACAAACGCCCATGTAGAGGAACTTTTGAGACTAGATAATCTCTCTTTTTCAATGTGCATTTTCTAGTATTTTTGCAGGATCATGTTCTTCTTCATGTCCTTTGTATTATGATAACAGTGGGAGCAATCTCAGGAACAGATAATCGTGAGAACAACTCTTCACAGTATAAAACTGAAAATTATTTTGTATTGTATCATTTATATGATATTACCCAAAGTAGTAAACTTGAGCTCATGATATTCTGAATGAGGTCAGTGGGTTAATGTTGAACCAAATCTATAGAACTTATTTCATTCTAATCTTTTTACTTCTTATCCTGCAAAAAGATTGGTGCTTGCTTGTTTCAGAGCTAATATTGTAGGCTTTTCACTAAAAACTAGACAATGAAATCTAGGAAACTTAAGTATTAAGCTATTGTTCTTTCAAACTGTTCTCAGGCCCTTGGTCAATTTTTTGTCTCATGTTTTCTTGGACTGGTTATATTATCAAGATGGCAACACGGAGCATGAGCAGAGAAAGTCTCTCATGTCACTCAGTCAAGAGGGCCAGATTCTGCCACTCTTTCTCACACTCAATGGTATTTTGCTAATGAAGGCAGTGATGCTGAAATCAGTTCTGCATGGGCAGACACTTGTGTTCATGTTGCACTCACTGCAGAACTGAGGCCAAGACCAGTTCCAGGACAGCTGTTGTAATAACTGAGGCCTAGCAGGCCTACTTTATCTGTGAGCCTAATTGGTAAAAGTGGGGACAGGTTCATGAATTGTTCCAGTGACCCGTTACATAAAACTGTGTAATAAAAGATGTAAGGAAACAGAGACTGAATTAGTTTAAAAATAGAAGTCTGCTTTTACCCACTGACTGTATTAAGATTATGCTTGGTAAACAAGAGGAGTGTGGGACCGGAAATTAGACCTAACTGGTGGTCAAAATAATGAGGAGATGAGCTATTCCACCATCACCCTTTTTGGGGCCCTTAAAAAAGAAACTTTTGGGGGGAAGGGAAGTACCACCACTAATACAGCTACTATTAAGGGGTTTTTCATTGAGACACCCAGGCTTGGCCTGCAGAGAGACACCCAACCATCACCGCTACATCATCAAGGACTCCATCCTGATACATGTAAGATCCTGCTATGTCTTCCCCTCCCTTCTGTGTCTCTTTCCATCCCCCACTGTCTCGCTCCTGTCGTCTCACTCTCTCAGCTTTTCACCTGATCCTGAGATCAGCTGCATTGCACAGCATCAGCATGATGAGATGAGAAGACCTGTCTGGCTCTGCTCAGCCTGAGAAGGACCAGTGAAGGAAAGGGCCTAGACCAGACCAACTAGATGATGACCCTGACCAGGGAGCTGAGTTGGGGTCGAGCAATAGCTGTTGTTGTCGAGCAACCTGCCAGCCCAAAGCATCCGTCTGTGACTGACTAGCTGCCCTGTACCCTGAGAATATCAACAAAAGCCCTATGTCCCCCATCTTTTACTATCCTGTCTCCTCTCTCCTCTATGTCTGTCTGTTTTGTAAAATGCAGGAAAGTGACTATCACTCCTGACTCATAATTGAACAACAAAACTAACCCCTTTCCTCCCCACCTAAGACGGCTTGACAAAAAAACAAACAAACAAACAAAAAAACCAATAACCAATATACATCCTCTCTAAAAAAAGAGATCTTGATAGGTTTCGACTGTTTGTTTCGCATAGTCACTCAATTTCAGTTTCCATGTTTTTTGCCTTGTTTTGATTCTTCTTCTGTGTTTTTCAGTCAGTAAATTTCTAACCTTTAGCATTCATAGAATCCAAGGCCAGAAGGCACCATTGTGATCATCTTCTAGTCCGACTTCCTGTATAACATAGGCCATAGAACTTTCCAAAAACAATTCCTAGAACACGAATTTCCTAGTGTAATTGTCATGTTACTAAGCAGACTAAGGTCTCTGAATACCAAGCTCCCAAACCTTGTTTAACACTCTTTAATGTTGGACAGGGTCATTGTAAGAGGGCCAGACTCACCCCTGCGGTGCCTCCTGCTGGTCGTCCAGGGAATTAGCTCACCAGCCCCTGGAGCGCCCTCTGTAGGCCGGTGAGCCGCCTCATCCTCTTCTCTGGCCCCTGTGTCCCTCCCAGGACCCTGGTGCCCCTTGCTCTGGGTGCTGCCCCCTGGCAATACCCACACACACGCTATGTCTCCCCTCCCAGGGGAACCCCCACCCACTATCCCCACCTCACCTCAGGATAAGGCCACTGCCAGTCACCAACTAGCCCTCACTCTCTGGGGCAGACTGCAGTATAGGCCACTCATCACTGGCAAGGAGAGTTTGGACCTGCTGCCTTGGCCCAACCCTGGGCTGCCCTCTGCAACCCCCAGTACCCCTTGGCCTATTACCAGGCTGCAGCCTGGGGCTATCCAGGCTAGAACTCCCCAGCTCCTCAGCCTTTCCCCAGCCTTGCTCCACTACAGGTACCCTGCATCTAGCTCCCTGCAGCCAGGCCCGTCTCTCTCTCTGAAGGCAGAGACAGACTCTTTGTGCTCCTGGCTCCCAGCCTTTTTATACAGGCCAGCTGTGGCCTGATTGGGGTATGGCCCTGCTGCAGCTGCTCCCCCAATCAGCCCAGCTTTTAGAGCTGCAGCCCTCTGCAGGGCTGCTTTCAAGCCCTGCCAGGCAGGAGCGGGTGTCCACCCCGCTACAGTCACGTTAACGCCTTTGACTCTTTTAGCTCATCTATTCCACCTAATTTAATACAACACTACTCACATAGGTAAGGAACTAGATTCACAATTAAGGTCCTAAAAATAAGTACGTTTGATAGAATTGGGCCCTAACTGAAAGCTATTGATTGGCTCTGTGACATGGAAAGACATGGACCAATATGTGGGACCCAAACAGATTATTATTGGGGTGCATTTGGGGACCCATAGGAGATTTAGATTTAAACACTTATTTTTCTGTTTTAGAAAGTATGATCCCCTTTTTAACAAGAAAACATACTTGAAGATTAGTAAGATTCACACCATTACCATCAGTCTTCAGCAGACTGAATTAATGATCTGCATAGAACCAGGGCCGGCTCCAGGCACCGGCCCACCAAGCTTGTGCTTGGGGCGGCACCTGGAGGGGAGCAGCGCGGTGCTCCGGCTCCGGCCGCCGGGGAGAGAGGAGCCCCGACCGGGACTCGCTGCCCTCCCCTGGCGCTCTGGCCGCCGGGGAGAGCGGAGCCCCGACTGGGACTCGCCGCCCTACCCCCGGCGCTCTGGCCGCCGGGGAGAGCGGAGCCCCGACCGGGACTCGCCACCCTCCCCCCGGCGCTCTGGCCGCCGGGGAGAGCGGAGCCCCGACTGGGACTCACCGCCCTCCCCCCGGCACTCTGGCCGCCGGGGAGAGCGGAGCCCCGGCTGGGGGCTCGCTGCCCTCCCCCCGGGGCTCCGGCCGCCCCTCCTCCCCCCGCCGCGCTTGGGGGGGGGCGGCCGGAGGCTTTTTTGCCTGGGGCGGCAAAAAAGCCAGAGACGGCCCTGCATAGAAGACAGAAAATATGAAGAAAGTCCACAGTTAATATTTCTCAAAAGTAATTTTGCGCTAAAATCAACAAATGGCTAAATAATCATTGCAGACCCTCTTCTCTTTTTCCCTTAAAACAAAGGTGCCATAGAGGGGCAGGATCAGGTAGTAAAGAGTAGAACCATTTGGGGTAACAAGTTTTTATTTGGATATGGGGGATAACCAGTTTTTATTTGGATGAAATTTGGCAATTTCAGATTCAAATAAGTATTTGCATATTTTAAAATATGCTCTTTTAGCTTTATACCTTTTATTAATGCATCCATTTATAGATGCAATCTGGATATACTCAAACTTCCAGCAGACAAAATTCATATGTAAACAGCCAGGAAAACAAAAACTGGCTAAAGTTTATGAAATGCTGTCCAAAATAAAAATCCTGCTGTTTTGCTCCACTCTAGAATAGAGAGATACTTTTAATCATAAAAGCTTAGCATGCTTGAAACAAAAAGGGGAAATCATTTCCCCCATTCCATCATAAAACTGGAAGATTAAGTTACATCTCTATGAAATTCTGACTTGTACTCTTGCAATTGAAGCTGATCATACGCCTTTGACTTCAACAAAGAGCACTGAGCCAGTCACTTGCCCTTCTTGTACCTCAATCAACTTATCTGAGATACAAGACTTCCTGAAAACCAGATATGCCAGCTGAGCTAAAATTCTTAGCTAAACAGGTTATCCAACAAAATTAATTTTAATTGAAAATTCTGACTTCTATAACAGTTACATCATACTCTATTCACATTATAGAACTATAAACACTAACAACCTTCAAAATTAAAGTAGTATAATAGGCAAGAAAAGGAATTGTAAGAGAGAGGGGATATAAATATTTTCCAAAGGACGTACTTATTGACCATGATCATTTTATACCTTTTAGAGCATTTATTGTAAGCATTTATTTTTCTGTACTCCTCATACTTTTATTTTGAAAAGAGAGAGAGAGAACTGGAAGTGTCATTTTGCACAGGGATGTTTGCAAAGGGTGACCTGACACTTCTTTTTAAATCTTATTTTACATACTACTCCTGTGTTTCCTTCTTTTACTGTATACGAGATGCACAGTACTGACAAATAAAAGCATATCTGCTTACTCTTAATTACACAATATACCCCACAAAAGCCAGAGAATCATACTCATTGGTATGGAAAGTCTATTCATATGCTTCTCATCCCTAGAGAAAATCATTCAGAATTGAGCATCATGTTCTTCCATCATTAGTTATAAACTAGAAGGTTACATTATTTGCATTGATTTAAATCTAAACAGAAGCAGACTCAGGGTTTTCTGATCTTTGTTCATTATACCAGGGAATCCAAGAGTTGTGTGTATTATTCTGTGCCCAATATTCTGCCTGCCATTATTTAAGATGTATGATTCAGACTAGAAAAGCTCAGGGGACTGATAATAGAGTATGGAAATCTTTACCCCTAGGTCACTGGTTTGACTCAACTGAATTTGGTGCTCTTAATCCTTAGAATACAATTGAAACTGGCACCATTATTGAATGAATCCTCAAAGAGGCCAATGACTAAATCACTCTCTGACCCTTAAAGTAGTCACTCTAGAATTAGGGTGAGCATATGTTCCAGTTTTATTTGGACTGTCCTGTTTTTTCAGATGATGTCCCAGTATTGCTTGTACTTTGTTGCAAATTTTCATTTAATCAATCAAAAACATTTAGGTTTTTGTATAACTACAAAAAAAAATTTCAAGAGATATTGCTATATCAAGGAAGAATATGCTTTGTGTTTGCCACAAAAAGTCCATTGGAATAAGTGTTCAGAATGATGAACAATGTTTGGAATGAACAGAAAAGTCGAATGAGGAGTTGGACATTATTAAAGCTCTTCTTTTGTTCAGAGTAAATATCAATGCCACTCATTCAGAGTTTCAAGACAAACTCATTCAGAATTACTAGTTACTGGGGAAAAAAAATCTTGACAGAGAAATATGCATGTCACTGTTGAATCAGAAGTTGGCAGCAATGACAACAGCACACATTTTTCTAAAAATTTCACTTTTGTCTTTTGAATGACTTTCACAAACCTAAAAAATGTTGCCACAAAAACTTCCAGCTTTTGATTTTGACAATATTGTCATTTTACTCCAGAATAGAGTTAAGGCACACTGATGGGGCAAATCACAAAATGACGATTTAACTTGGAAAAACACAAACTAAAACATCTAACAATGGGGTTAGGGATGGCTATTAAATAATCATAAATAAAGATACTCTATGAAAGAGAGAAATTTAAAAAGCAGCAACACAAAGAAACCTAAAGGAGATACTATTCAGCAAATGAGGGACCTAATTCTACAACCCTTACAACCATTGGTGTTTACCTTCTTCTTTCTTTTAATAATTTTTTTTTAAATTTCTGGCTGTGAGAGTGTGTATTGTGTAGCTTTGCATTATTTCACATAATTTCATTTTTTAATCTGTGCTGTTATAAACCTTCTTTCTCCCTGCAAGGGCTTTCTTGTTTACTTTTCAATGTGGTTGCCACCTGTAACTGTATATTTTTCCTCTGGGGTGAAATAGGTTTTCATCAAGCTGTGTGCGTGTGAGCATTGTTATTGTTTTTTGTGTGGATTTTTCTTTTCATTGGGTTTTTTGTTAGTCTGCTTCTTTCTTTAATATTCCATCCCTCCCTACCTCCATGGCTTTTCTTGATATAAAAACGCTTCCTTTTTTTTATTATTAAACTTTTCATTTTTCTATATATAGATACCCCTATAATCATGCATTTTTTTCCACTCCGTATTGGCTTTTCTTTTTTCCCCCCAGTGTAACAGGGCGGCACCCATCTCTCGCGAGCACCCCCTTCTAGTTGGATGTGTCTGCAGTCTTTCAGTTGTGGTGTCCCGTCAGTGGTTTCTCAAGTGGTTTTTCAGTGACTCAGCCCTCTAGCTGAGTCTCACACACTGTCTGTATGTGAATCAGAAAAGACCTCTTCCAGGGTATACAGTCCACCAGGGGCCTATCTCAGCACCCCTTGGTTGGTATCTCTCTAGTCCTCCCAGGCTCAATTTTTAAGTAGTCCTGGCCCTGGAATGGGGCCATATCTCCAGGGCTTCCTCCTTGGAGACACTATGTTCCTGCGGCCCTCCCCAGGCTCAGTCCTTACTCAGTTTTCCAACAGCCAGCCAGGAGCTCCTTTGTTGCTCCCTCGGTCCCTGCCAGCAACTATCTTAGGCTCAGTTCTAGCAGCCAGCCAGGAGTTCTCTCGCTCCCCTGTCCCTTCCAGCACTGAGCTGTCCATGGTCCTGCTGCTCTTTCAGCCAGCCAGGAACACAGTTTTCTCTTCTCCAGCTCCAGGCAGCAACTGACTGCTGCTCTAGTCTGCAGCTCCTTTTATATGGCTCTACTAGGCCCTGATTTGCTGCTCCCTGCAGCCTATCTCATTGGTTGCTTCTCTGAGCTGCTTGGAGGATTTCTCTTCCGTTCCTTCCCAGGACAGGGTATGGCAGGACCCTGAGGCCTCCAGCAGGGGGCCTATGGGCCTAGTCCACCCCATCACACCCAGCTTGTGTTCACAAGTTGCCATTGTCACCTCAGATGTATGGAAGAGATAAGCAGAGAAAAAATTAAGCAGCCCACACACATCAGGATATATTCCTTAGTAAAACACAAATCAGAGAAGTTTGTGAAAGATGTTGCTTTGTTTGATAGCTTCAAAGAATCCATTGTTCTGGGGTGCATTTTAAGATTTATTTAATTAAAATCATAAACCCGGATGTTTTTCCACCATCAGTGAACACAGGAGCAGCATATTCAATTTTTCACGAGTAATTTTTATGCTTATTGTACCTCCAGCCACTGCATCTCCCAATCAGTCACAGCAGAGTATATTAAAAATACTTCTGGCCGAACAATCCAATGAATGTTAGGAGGCCCTAAATCTGTGCACCCCTCTCCCAAATCCTTTACCTTTTAGTCCCAACATACCACTCAGACTGTGTGTTATACTGACTCTTTCTCTGAAACTGTCCCACAATTCTAACACCAGCAGCTTCATTGGTGGTAATTGTGGTGGGAGCAACAGCACAGACAAGGTTTCAAGTGTCCACTAGTATTTGAAGCACTATGTTGCCTAAACCTGCTCAGAGAAGGGAACACAATGGAATGGTAAAAAAGGCCTTGTCTTGCACCTTGTCTACATGAGCGATTCCCACTATTGCTACCATAGGTAGCGATGCACCCCAGAACCTCATGCAGCCGGGTTGGAGGTTGGTGGGGCAGACTCCAGCCTGGGGCTGCAGAGGCTGCTGGGCCCCATTGATAGACCCTGAAGGATGGGAACAGGCTGACACCAGGGCAAGCAGGGTGAAAGTCCTCTGGCCTCTGCCCTAGGCCGTTCAAGAAGCCGACACCTGTCCCTGGGTGGGCAATACCCCTTTCAGGGACTACCCTTCATAACAGATCTTTCCAGGTAGGTCAACCCCAGCTGCCTGGGCCTCAAGAGAGGAGTGAGTCCCGGCTCAGCACTCCTGGACAGCAGTAGTTCCTTCCCCGGGAGCTGCTCAGCTCAACCACAATGGGACCTGGACCCTGGCAGCGGACACCTCCCAGCCCAAAAGGCCCCAGTTAACAGGCAGCATAGATCCTCCCCCACCCCCACACCCCCACACCCGGTACAAAGCCATCCTGGTTGGGGATTGTCATGCTTCTGTACTAGATATGGACTGACTACAAAGCTTACGTCTTTGCAAGATACATACCAGATGTGTTCACCATGATATCCTTTAATGCTCTGCCAAGTCTGGCTGAAGTTTCCTTAAATAAGGTATTTTACACACAGTGCCACCCAATGGCTGAATAGTGTAATACAATTTAGGATCCCATTACTGGGATGCTGATCCCCGCCATACAGGAGCAGCGGGTTCCTTTACACTAGACAGAGAGGGGGCACCCGCATCTCAGCCCCCACACCCAGTTTCTCTTGCCCAGCCCCATACTTCAGCCCCCTGCACTCAACACCCCCAGCCCAGCCCACACACCCTACATGAACCCCAGCAACCCTCGCACCCACCACATTGCCTCCTACACCTTTATAGATGAGCTCCTCACTGCCCCCAGACATAGTGGAGTTAAAGCAGTGGCTGCATTGTGAGTTGAGGGCAGCAGCCGGGGAATGACTGGGCATCAGGGCCCATGGGGACTGGACATGGAGCGGCAGGTACAGGCTGGGTGCCAACATGGAGCCAGATGGGCTGCTATACTTGTCACTGAAGCCTCATCCTCTTGTTTCATACCTAGGCTCCTAGCATCGGTGTATACACATTAAAGAATTTCTTCTCTTCATGCCCTTTTGTTCCTTATTAAAAGGGATGTGATGCTAGTTGTGAATGTTAAGAGTTATCACTAGGGGCATAGAGCAAGGAGATAAGAGTTTGTGAGAACAGGAAATATGGTCAGACTTGCATTCACCCCAACCATGGTGTGCAGGGTCTCTGTAATCTCTACACCTTTCACATTCCAAACATTGCTCTGCCCAACAGTCAATAATGAAAAATTAATGTAATTGATTGCTACATCCATGCTGAAGTCTATCTAGGGTTGCCAACTTTCTGACAGCAGAAAACCAAACATCCTTGCTCTGCCCCTTGACCCAAAGCCCCGCCCCACCCCTTCTCCAAGGACCAGCCCCCCCACCCACTCCAACGTGGGAGGAGACTCCGGGCTAGGGCAGGGGTGGGGTGTGGGCTCCAGGGTGGGGTCGGGGATGAGAGGATTGGGGTTCAGGAGGGGACTCCGGGCTGGGGACGAGGGGTTCAAAGTGTGCTTCCGAGCTGGGACAGGGGGTTAGGGTGTGGGGTGCAGGCTGTGGGAGGGAGTTTGGGTGCTGGAAGGGGCTCAGGGCTGGGGGATGGGATGCAGGGCGCAGGCTCCAGGTGACACTTACCTCAGGTGGCTCCCAGAATCAGCGGCATGTCTGCCCCCTGGCTCCTATGCGGGGGTGCGGCCAGGTGGCTCCACACGCTGCCCCGTCCCTGAAGCTCCTATTGGCTGTGATTCCCAACCATTGGGAACTGTAGAGTCGGCGCTCAGGGTAGGGGCAGCGCATGGAGCCTGCTGGCCACCCCTGCGCTTAGGAGCCAGAAGGGGGACATGCTGCTGCTTCTGGGAGCCGTGCGGAGCAAGGGCAGGCAGGGAACCTGCCTTAGCCCTGCTGTGCTGCCGATGGGCCTTGCTCACCAGAGCCACCAGGGTTCCTTTTCGACCGGGCGTTCTGGTTGAAAACCAGATGCCTGGCAACCCTAAGTCTATCTGATCAAATGTTGGAGTTTAGCCCGTAGGGACTACAGGCAGCAACATGCATGTACACACACAGAGAATTTTCTTTTCCCTTTAGTCTTCAATACATGGCCCTTGCAGTTTTTCAGCTAAGTGGCAAAGAAGATTTTGATCTGCAAGTACTGCAGAGCAGTGCTTGGAAAATAACATACAATGTCCTAGCAGAGGTCAGACTGGGGAAAAGTCAGATAGCACTGCAGTGTCCCCACCCTGGTGCCCATACTCAGGTACTTAAATGAGAGTGGCCTAATTTCACTAAACTTCCAAAGTTCCCATTGACTTCAATGGGAGATGAGGCTGCTCAGCACCTCTGGGTCAGGTCTCTTATTCAGGTGCCTAACACGGATCTTAGATGTCCAACTCCAAACACCCAAGTCTGAATGTTTTGGTCATAGACTCTCAGTCAACTGGAACTGAAGAGACTTCCTACCATTGTGAGCTATATATACAACACATTCACTTGGGACAGTCTGGTAGCATGACCTGAACCTTCCACTATCGGATAATAAAAATATCAGCTCTGACATGGTTTTTGACCCTAATGGATAAGGGAGCAGATTTCCCAAAATTTCTGTTGAATTAAAATATGCCATACCATATAGCACTCCATTAGCTCCAGTTTTCCACTAATCTTAATACCTTATCTTCTGATTTAAAGGAAACTTCCCCCACTGCTTTTCCTTGTCTGAACTCTAACAAATATTATGGGAAAGCAAAAAGGAGATGAAAGATTACTTTCAGCAGTTCTCTGCCCACTCAGCATTTCTTTGCTGATGTCCTTGTAAAAATACAGCAAAAGAAGAATAGTCTTAACTTATTAAAATCAGGATATATTTTATCCCCTGTGCTGACAAGGTGCTTATTGTTTTTAGAGGTAAAAACAAGCATTTTTCCATAGAAAAGGCAAATGAACCTAATTCTTGCCTCCATAATCCTGCATAATACTTCAATATTTTTCTTGACGTGTATATAAAAATTCACATCCCAACTCACTGGAGAAATTTCACACAAATTAAATTCAAAATAAGGAACAGAAAACTGGGATGCATGCTTGGGAAACTTTCCAAAGTGCTGCCAACTTTTAGAAACTGTCACATCAGCATTTCTTAAATGTCCTAGTTTGAGACATCGTTTTGTTAGTATTTTCCAGAATTGGTTATACATCAGTCCACCTACAGCTCCCCCAAAAAGAAAAGTACTCCTTTACCTTGATATAAGAATTGTGTAAAGCTGTCTCCAATAAAAACATATTTTTGACAATATACAATGTTCACTGCTGTGCTCTGATAATAGAGCTCTGTATTGATCACTGTAATTCCTTTAAGTTATTATCCACATTTGCTTTTCCCCTCCAGGCAATTCTCTGAAGGAACAAAGTCTATTGGTAATGACATTTTAATCTTTTCTATAGAAATGCCAATTGATGCCAAAACAATAGTCAATAAATGACTATGAATTGCTGAACTCAACTCAAAGGTCATTAGGCCCACTAAATTGTCCAGAAGATAGGCTCCCTTTCATCTGCAATTCAACAGATTGGAAAAACACATTTAATACTGAAACTGTTGAAAATTCAAACAAATCCTATTTCCACTTGAGAATGTATTTTCATTTATTCTTTGGGCTTATTTCAAGCACATTTGAAATAGTTCAGAGCTATTGCCTTTCCTCCACTGTGCCGGTAAACAAAGACATATAGAAAATGTCTGACAGAGTAATGAAAAAAAACTTAATTATTGGCACAGGTAAACTGGCACAATAAATTGGCCCAGCAAACAGAACAGCATTTAAAATGCAACATATACAAAGTTAAACTGCAAATTAAAAAAAAATCAAAGGAACACCCATGTATTATTATGGTTCATAATGAATCTAAAGGTTTTCTTGTCAAAAGGGCTGTCTATTGATTAATTTACTTTCCTGTTTCTCAAAAAAACAAAACTATGCTTTCCCAACATTACAACATAGCTAATGTTAGCTACATGATTACATTTCCTTCACTCATTCAGAAGTTTTGAAAACATATAGCATAACAGTCTATATAAATATATATTTCAAGATAAAGAATTGTCCAACCGGAATTAAAACTGAGAGTTAATATCAGTAACTTAAGGGTAATACAAAAAATACAAGAATAATGTAATTAACCCAAAAAGAAGTATTATACACTGTGGTAAATGCAGGACAAACAGCTACAAAGGGGGGGGGAGGGTAGTAATTAGTCCCAGGGGGTTAAAAGGCCTGTCCCTATCCACCGAGGAGAGATAACCAGGGGGAAATAAGGTTCAGCTGGAGAAGGGGTTATCAGGGAACTAATTAGGTTCAGCTGGCTCCAACTGCTTGAGACCTTTTTAAATCCTCCCCTGCATGGAAGGAGGAGGGGGTGTGTGTGAGAGAAGCAGAGAAGCTGCCAGTAGACTATGTGCAGCAAGACACCGAACCCTTCCAGGAAGGAAGGCTGCACTCCCTCCCCAGAGTTAAGATCGTTTTTGGTAAACCAGAAAAGTATGAAACCAGAAATCTGAACCAATATTGGTGTGTTAGAAATAAGGCCTAATTGGTGGACAAAATAATGAGGGGATGGGCTGGCTGTTACACCCTTTGTGGGTCCTTAAAGAGACTGTTGGAGCAACTAAATACACCTCTTCCTCGATATAACGCTGTCCTCAGGAGCCAAAAAATCTTACCGCGTTATAGGTGAAACCACCTTCCTTTGATCCACCGGAGTGCGCAGCCCCGCCTGCCCGGAGCACTGCTTTACCACGTTATATCAGAATTTGTGTTATATCGGATCGCGTTATATCGGGGTAGAGGTGTATTCAGGCCCTAAAACGGAAGCACCTCAAAAACTGTAACAGGAAAATCACTAACAAGATTTGGTAGAAATTAAAAATATAAGGCTTTGAACTTGGAGCAACAAAAATCCCCTAACAAATCTATGTTTGCAGAAGATAAAGAAATGTTGACATTAAAGAATCAGTGTGCTCTCCAAACCCTTCCCCCATCCCTTATTAGATTTAGGGGCTAACGTGGTGTAACATATCCTGATCTATAACACTGAAATATAAAATGAAGGATTACTAATGGTAAAATTAGAAGCTTTGATAGCTATATTTTTATTATTTGTAACTGTAGATAGTGAATGAGTTCAGATGAGGTGCCTGGCGTGTGTGTGTTTTAGCCAATACTTCTTTTACAAAGAATTGCTGATCTGCTTAAAATGCTGTTGCTGCTGACAGAACAAAGGTAGCATGTTGTGCTGGAAATTCTGAGGTAAAAAACACACAATTCTTTAACAGCAAGAAGGCTTTTACTGGGAAAACCCAGGAATAGAGTAACACAGAATGACATGACATAAGCAACAACAAAAGGCAGAAGTTGGGTAAATTGAAGCTTACACATGCATAATGTATGGGTTACATAAAAAATAAATGGTCAATGTGCTAAAACGGTGATTGGAGAAAAGTTAGGCAATTCAGAATTTGAAAATGTATGAATCCAAGTGAACACAGCCCATGATGGAGAAAAAACAGACTAGAAAATGAAGGAACAGGACTGAAGAACCAGACCAAGGGATCAGAGGAGGCAATGACTATCATGAAGTATAGGAAAACTTTCCAGTAACCCAGAATGTGGTAACTTGGGCCCTCTACCAATTCTGTCTGGTCTATTATTATTGTCTGGCATAAATATATGTTCAGATACTATAAGTGACCATAACTCTGAAGTTGTATAATAAAGACAAAAATTGATTAAGCCTACACTGGATGCACTTGTGACTCAGTTTCCCAATTTAACCCCCAAAAGACTTTGGGGAGAAAAACTGGCTACTAGAGCATGCTTCACCATCATTGCTGCCAGCCCCCATCTCCTGGGACCCTGATCATCTTCATCCTAATCCTGAGTGACATCCTATTGACCAGACTGGGCCAGAGAGAAGGACCCAGATGATATCACCATCTCTGCTGGCTCCAGCTGAAACCCAAACATCATCTCAACTAACTTCTTCTCTTCTACTCAAAAGGACAACTATTACCATCTAAGAGACTGTCAAATAAGGGATTTTTTCCTTCTAAAAACTCTCTCCAACTAAAGGGAAAGGAAACCAAGGATGTTATTAAAATGAAAGCCTTATTTAGTACTTTACACATTTCAAATACTTTAACAGTTCTCCTTTTTTCTTTATCTTTAATAAAAGGGTAAAATGATTTTTAACAGCGTGTTTGCGATGGTACTAAGCAGGCTGATGTCTCTATATCAAACCCCAGACTTTGTTTAACACTATTTAATGCTGAACAGTGACCAGGTTATGCTAACACCATTGGCCCACATATTCCATTTAAATTAATACAACAATGCTCAAAATTGCAGGCACAAGTCAGAATATGTTCATATCTATGTAATTTGAAGGTAAATATTAGTTATCTAAATGCTATAATTTGTGTCCACAATTAACTGTCACTGTAATTTGCACCTACAGATTACTTTAAACACAAAATTAGAAGCTGGGCTAAGGCCTCTTTAAAAATATGACGGTCATCGTCTGTTTATTTACTACACTAATACATTACACATGGTTCACCCAAAAAGATGACTTACATTCTGTAAGGTATGGAAGCATGAAATGGCTTTCTGAGAGCTGGCCAGTTGGGATTATAGATATACCTTCTGATTGTGCAGTTGGTGAAGCAGAATTCAGATTCCAGATTCCTGCTCATAAGCAAAGAATGACAAAATAGCCACCACTCAGTGAAATATATTTTATCTGCTACTCAGAAACAATTCTTTAAACTGCTAATAAAATGCATTGAACTTTGCATTGATTTTTATTCAGAGCATCATGTTTTGTTTTTGTTTTCTAAGGAAATAAAATATATAAACCAGTATAGGTAATAAAACTGCTAGGAGAAGGTCAACATACACATCTATTTGTCACTACCAGAATGACAAGTACTTTCAGCATTTCAACACACCCGTTCTTAAACCATTTTCACTTCTCTTTTTTGAGAACATTTTAATTGAACCTACTGAATACCTCTGTGCACATTTATTCTGCATGTTAAATCTTCTGAAAATCAGAGCTCATGCTACCGAGAACACATGTAATGGAAAGGTACTTTATATGAAAATGTCAAAAGGCATACACAAAGTGGTAATTCATAAGACAAAATAAAATTATGACATCTCTGCGCAATGAATTTAATTTATTATCCACATAAAACCTGCATATAATGAGGGATTTTTTTTAAGTAGGGCAACACACTGAAACTGCAGCACAACAGTTTTCATTTAACATACTATCTCACATACTATGTTTGTACTGAGCAATTTAACAATACAATTATTTGCATTTTTATCCTTTGCCATAGCTAGTATGTTTGAGCAGGAACTACCTCAAGTTAATAGAGTCTTTGACAAACATTCTATTTTAAAGTAGCTATTTTCTTCCTTAAAAACCATGGCAAACTTTCATATTTTGCTTTACTTATCTTGACTTTTATTCCCTCAAACGCCATTCATGACAATGAAAAACATATATGATATTAAAAAAGAAACCACACCAACCCTACAGTATTCCTATAAACTGTGCTTTTAAGAAGTCAGAAAAAAATGAAAGAAAGGATTCCTGGACATAACTTTAAAGAGTCCTGTGCTAAAGAAAAGCTGAATAGATCTACAAATTAAAGGATGGATAGTCTTGTGTTTATAGCTTAGGGCTGAGATATCAGGAGACCTGAATTCTATTCCTAGCTTTGCCAAAGGCTTCTTTTGGGACCTTGAACAATCACTTAATCTCTCTGCACATAATTTTCCCTATGGGTAAACACTATGTTTGTTGTGAAAATTAACTTATGTCTATAAAACACGATGAGATCATTGGATAGAAGGTCGTCAGGAAGTGCTATTAAGGAGCATATCCTAAACCACCTCCATCCTCACATAGTCTCACAGATCGCTTACCAGTGTGGTTCCATTAGAGCAGATGGGGAAATTTGGAGGTAGGATTCCACAATTCCATGTAGGGGTTTCAAACCACCTGTATGATATAGCATTCTCTGCCCCACCCCCACGGCCTATAAATCACCGCTGGACCCCTACCACCGCTACCCCAGAGCTGCGGCAGCGGGGCTCGGCCGGCGATTTAAAGGGCCCGGGGCTCCCCACAGTGGCCGGAGCCCGGAGCTCTTTAAATCACCGCTGGAGGCCTGCTGCCGCTACCCCGATATAACCGGGTTTCATCTATAATGCTGTAGGGATTTTTGGCTCACACAGACCGCGTTATATCGGGGTAGAGTTGTATTTATTTTTCAAATACTCAGAGAAAATATACAGAAAATAAGAGGTGTGTTTAAAGCATCATACACACTCTCCAAATTCTTAGGGGCACTAGTTACAGAGGTAAATTATTCATAGATTTTAAGGCCAAAAGGTAGTTCCATCCAGTAATTCCTGCATCAAGTCCAGTAACTTGTGAATGAACTAAAGTATATTGTTTGAAAGAGAGCCAAATCTTGACTTAAATATTTTGAGCAATGGAGAATTCACATTCCTTGGTAAGCTATTCCAATGGTCAGTTACTTCTACTGTTGTTGGGGGGAAAGTGTGCCTTATTTCTAATTTGAATTTGTCTAGCCTCAGCTTCTAGCCACTGGATTGTGTTATGCTTTTCTCTAGTAGATTATTTTTTTTCAGATATCTTCTCTCCATGTAGGTAATTCTAGATCATGGTCAAGTCAGTTTTTTAACCTTCTCTTCAATTAAATTAAAAACTGAGCTCTTTAAGTCTTTCACTGTAAGGCTGGTTTTCCAGTCCTCCAATCAGTTCTTCTCCAATTTTTAACGTTTCTCTGAACCAGAAATAGACACTATTCCAACGGTGGCCTCACTAACACTGAGATAATCCTCATTTATATTCAGTATTCCCCCTGTTTATACATCAAAGATCACATTAACCATTTAGCCACAGCATTGCTAGTGAGAGTCATGTTCAATTGGTTATCCATGACCCTCAACTCCTTCTCAGAGTCTCTGCTCTGAGGATACAGTACCCCACCCTGTACTCATGTCATATTCTTTGTTCCTAGATATATGACCCTTCATTTGGCCATATTAAAATACTCAGTGTTTGCACCAAGTTTACCAAGTAATCCAGCTCGCTCTGTACATATCTGCCCTCATCATCAATTACCACTCCAGCAATATTAGTGAAAACTTTATCAACAATTATTTCATATTTTCCTACATAGCACTGCTAAAAATATTATTTAGCTTAGAGCTGAAAACCAATCCCTGTAGTACCCCACTAGAAACATGCCCATTCCAGGATGATTTCACATTAAGAATTATGTTTTGAAATCTATGTTTTGTGCTCCACTCTGTTTGTCTCCTGTTAACCTGCCTTCTTCCAGAGCTGCAGAGTGGAGAATCACTCTTGCCCTGCATAAGAGAACAGAATGGTCCCCACACTCCGGAAGATTTTAAGGATACATACAGAGGTTCCAGAGGTAGTAATATTCTTATTTCCTCAAAAGGCCTCCCTGATAACATCATTTCCCACAAGCCATTCTAAATTACTTTCTGAGTGTCTATCTTCATCCTCAAAAAATCTGTCTATTGGATACCCATTAGGTCCAATCCCCCTTCCCTTACTAATGTACGCCATTGTTTTCAATGGGACTGACCCTTAGAGTAAGGGGCATAATATATCATTTCAATCACTATTTATTAGATTCCCAAAAGTCATTATTGGGAGTACATGGATAAAAAGAATTTTTCCATATGTATTTGAAAGTGATGAGGGTTAGTCCAGACAATAGTTAAAAGGATGGGTGCTTTAAGTCTCCTTAACTCAATTATTTGTATAATATTTCTCCTCCACTGGTAGCATTCACTTCTAATCTGACGTTCAAGATGCCCAGTGAATGGGTTATGAGTTGAAGAGGGGAAGCTGACTTTGTCAGGGATTACATAGGAGGCAGGGGAAATGGCTTATAAATACAACATTAAATAGCATGAGTACAAAAGAATTAGGAAGACCATGTCAAGAAGATGTGTATTATATTGAAACCAATTAAAATCATGGCTTGTTTTGTTTATAAAAGCAAGCTAAAATAAATTAACCTTTATTCTGACATAACAACAGGGGGAAAAGTCTAACTTAAAACTCTTTTTGGTCACAGTTGCTTTGTTTTATTGTTTAATATACCAGTTACTTTAGTCAAAATGATAGGGAATGTATTTATTTAGCTAAGTATTTATTTATCTAAGGAATTTTATGAGCACACACTTGTGAACAGAGATTGAGAGAAGTAGCACCGGCTCTGTAAAAGATACTTTTTTAATCTTTAAACTAGCTGTGTTACACCTGTTAAAAATAAAATATACATGTTGGGCAATGTAACAATCTCAGTAATGCACTCAGAATTCTGTGTGTGTGCTGTTTAATAAATAACTACAAATCTGCTCTGCAACAGAAGACACAATAGAATTCCAGTACTGTCGTAGTTGTATGCCAAGGTGTCAAGGTCACTCCTAGTATCTGTGAATATGAGTGTAAATGAAATCATAATTGCAGATCAGCAAAAGGTGAACTGCAAAGCCAAAAGGGAAACTGAGTGAAACACAAAAATATGTGCTAGATGCTCCCACTCATGAGGCTGTGCAGAATATTCACATATATGCTGCGCACATGTTTTAACTTTTGCTAATTTTCAGCCTCCGTGACTCTGCTGTGCCTTCACTGGAGATGCCCCAGAATCCATAATTCTGAGACATCACTTTGACGCTGGCAGGCCAGATGCCCAGGCTTCTGGCATTGGCTAAGAACAGACAATCTCGTAGCTGAGAGCAGACCAGGTAACCTGTATATTAGTTCTGCTCGAATCAGCTATTAGTATTATAAGGATGTATTTAGTGTTTACACTCTATGAAATGCTTCTATGTTGCTGCATGCATTACTCTCACTTATAATATCTATGGCTCATGTAATAAGGAAATATTTAAGTGGTTCCTCTGAAATTGGAAACCCACCCAGTCAGGAGACAAGCATTACTACGTGTGAAATACTAGTTTGCCACAGGAGGTGTTAGCTTCTGCCCAACAAAAGAAGTCCCATAGACAGCAGACAAACCACTATGGAACATCAGAGGACAAAGACTCTGTTGATTGCCCCCTACCACCGCCACTGAGAGAGACGTGCACATGAACTCGTCCCATCATCTTGAACTCTGGGGGAAGGAAATAAAAATACCTGACGAGAAGAAACTGCATCTTTTTTGACTGTTTGAATTCTGAAGGGCCAGAGACTCTAAACTGAAGCCAAAAATCCCCAGGGGCGGCCTCCTGGGGCTGCCCTGAAAGACACTTTGAACTGACAGATCACTATAATTGTGACACTCTTAGGATTTAGATGGTAACTGAATTGTGTGTATATGTTTGCTTGTTTTAACCTGTAAATAACTCTCAATCCTTTTTCCTAATTAATAAACCTTTAGATAGTTTATTACAGGATTGGCTACAGTCATTGTCTTTGTTGTAAGATCTAGGGTACCAATTGATCTGGGATAAGTGACTTGTCTCTTGGGACTGGAAGCAACTGAATGTCGTGTGATTTTGGTGTAAGTGACCATTTATCACAAAGTTCAGTTTGTCTGGGTGGCAAGATAGGTTTGAGGGGACTATCTGGGACTCCATGGTAAGACTGTTACAGCAATCCAAGCGTTCACATTTGTTACTGGCTTGGTGACATCTAATTATAGAACATGCCACCAGTTTGGGGTGTCTGCCCTGTTTTTGATAGTCTGACCTGAGGAATTCACAGTCGTGAGCCACTCCAGACAGCGTGACAATCACATATACTATAAGACTCCATTCAAACACTGTTCTGCATTATCTTTTGTAAACTCAGAAGAGTCTACAGAATTTTAGAAAGGAAAGTTAATTATTTATATGATGGATACCCCTCTCACAGGTAAGACAGACATATAGCACATATTTCTGTGCTTAACTCCAATTTCCGTTTGGCTTTGCAGCTGGCAAGACAATACCACTGAAGATGAGAGCACACAAGCTAATAAACTAGACTAGATGCTTCAAAGGGATAGGTCATTAATAATTAAACTGAATATCCTCTGACCAGAAGGATGAACAAAGTGGCTACTAGATGCTGCTTCTAGATTCTGACCCTAAAGATTTTATGATTTTTCAGTTTCTCAAAAAGTCTCAAAATTGTTATTCATCAGAAAAAAATAGTGTCCAGACTTTAGGCCCCAGTCCTGCAAACACATGAGTCACTCTACTGACATGTTGTCCCACTGAGCTCATATGAATAGTTACTCATGTGTGTAAATGTTTCTACAATCATGGCCTATGTTCATAAATGGAGTTGTTCCAGGCTTTCAAAGCTGATGTGAAGGCTAGAGACACTGAAAAAGGAGGTTTGGCTTATTTGAAGCTACATACATTCAGAACTTTATTTTTGTTTCACTGTAAATAAATATGTACAATGATAGTGTTTACATTTTTGGTTTATAGGTTACAGATTTTGCACCAATCCAGAAATCTCTCACATATTAATGAGGGCCACTGCTTTTATTTTTTTTAAATCCCACATTGTAAATAAGGATTAAGAGCAAAATTCCCCTCTAAACTCCACAAAGGAGATCTCAGCTGGGATAGTTTGCTTTCCTAGATACATGTATTGCCCAGTATCTTAAAACAAACAAAACATACTAGCATTAATGACTATTTTCTTTTTTATTTGTTTTAGACAAAGCATAATGTCACCACTTCAGCCATCTGTATTTTGATCATAAAATTAACTTATTTTTAATTAGACTTTTTAAAAATAGTTCTAGGAAAATTCCATATTCCAACCAATGAATGAATGAATGAGATTGAACCAGAAACACAGTGAAGGCAAATAACAGCGAGAATTTAAGGAGCCTTTGCATGAACAAGACTTTCGTGACAACAATAGAAAATTAGAGCAAAGCAATCTTTTTAAAAGGTCATTCTAATAAAGAATGAATGACTGAGATTAACTCATAAAATGGGAAATGAGTGCAATGGAGAAGGAAATACAGACCTGTGTTTGTTTTTTTTTTTTTTTTTTTTTTAATAATCTGATTATTAGTGGCCCTGGATTTCGCAGCAACAGATTTCCTTTAAAAGAACTATCACTGCAGCAAAGGTAAAATAAAATAGCACATAAATTAACTTAGAAGAAACCATATTACGCAGATATTTTTAAATGTCTATTGGGACACAAAGGTTTGCTTAACATTTATTCTGTTTTATTAGCAGCAAAGTACCACTTTACTCACCCAATAGATCTCAAGCTTCAAACTTGAATTCAGAAAGTTAAATCTACAGTGCACTTATTAGATGCCAATGTCACCTGACGTGGTGACTGTAACATAAATAAACATTGCTCTCAGCAATTAGAAATATGCCTGTCTGCAGACAAGTGAATTTTCCCTGATGCTACAGATTTGATTAAAAAACAGCCACAGAAACTTAACTTTTCACCATCAAAAAGCATCATGAAAACTGAAACACCCCTTACATATTAGGGCAAAAAAACCTTTTGTAAATCTTTGACCATTAGTAATAGTCTGCAGTTCATATTAGAGGTACTATGCTACCAACATGTCTAAAGCACTAAGAAAAGGAATGCAGAAACCACACAACCACAAGTTCATTGAAGTAGGATCCTATCCCAAGTCAAAAAGAAAAAATTCAATGGTTAGCAAAGCATGTCAACAGAGCAAATATCAAGTACTGCAGATGAAACCACCACTATTCCTTTCCCATAGCAGCAGTGAAGGATGAGGAAATTTCACACCAGTAAATGGGGAGTCACAGTGCATTACAAGGAGAGGAATAAGGGAGGAACAGAATAGCCCCTCCTTTTTTGTGCATCCCCAAAATATGGACCAGCTCATGAGCCAGAAGTTCACTAGCAGGGAATATAGGGTAGCTGATCAACCACTTGGAGCCCTTTGATCTTTCCTCTCTGCCTTATATGTTCCAGGGGCAAAGGAGGGTTGAAGGAACAGATTCTGGTGCATGTGTCATGGGACAGACAGGCAAGTGACAAACACCTCCCATTTAGTCGACTTAAGGTACCTTCTCTACACACATGCACATCATACATCATTTAAAAGCTCATTATGTCTACTTTAAGATGAGTATGATGTGGAGTTGTCAAGTGGTGCTGTTAGCATAGAAATAGGGATAAACTGAAACCATTAACACATTAAAATGACCACTTTGGAATATTTGCATTCGTTTCTGTTGGTTTAATGACTATGTATTATTTCAAGACATAACACTGGATTTTTTGAGACCTCAAAACAACGTAACAACAATCTAAAGGGTAAAACAAAATCTACTAATAAATTTGTACAGGTATCATTGAAATGTAATAGAACTGGTGACATTTCTAGTCAACATCATTATCATAATCTTGTTCATCGTTATGGTCTCTGTTGAATGCGTGCAGTTTACCACAGTCTTCATTGCCTTGGCATGTACCCAGTTCTGAGCAGGGAAGATTGCTCTGACTACAGATACAGTTGATTGCGCAATGATTCCTACTGCTACAGACACAAATAAGGTCTTGTAGATGCTCAGATGCCATTGGGCCCTTGAAGAATACAGGAAGTAGCTCATCATCCATATTTTGCCATGCATATTGCAATTGTGATCCAATATCTGGTTTACCTACGTGCAAAGACACCCAAATCTTTTTTGCCAATATGCTCTTTTGACATGCTCTTCAAAAGTGTCCTCTCATGGTGGGAGTTTGGCCAGTGACTTGTCCTGTTAGACGGCTAGATTGAGGCATAATCAGGTCCCTGTGGATCTCCTTTTCTTTCGCACTCTGGTCATATAGCTATATATATGCTACCGACATCCTTGCTGCAGAAATTGCAGCTTGTCCGTCACTCTCTCCCAATTTGGCAAGATCTCTGAAGTGGTACTGTTCCTTCGTTTTGACAACGTTAAACACAATTTTTTCCAATAACAAACACAAATGACACAGTCACATCCTGTTAATGTGTGTTCAGCAGGAAGTATGTTGCAGAAGTCAGGAGTGAGTGTGTCACAAATTGCAAGCATAGGAATAAAATGACGTTGTCAGTTGTGCTGCTAATGGTGCCTATTTCAATCCACATGTTGCCTGTGTGTTCCATTTTTGGAAAGTGGTGAACAGTAAGGACCAAAACCTCTGTATCAGGAGGCCTAATTACTATGGTTCCTTTGACACTGTGATGGGGCATCAGCCCCATACTAAGGGATTAATAGAGACCTAGGAAGGCTGCACAAGAGGCAGCCAATTAGAAAGCGGCTGTAAGGAGCAGCCAGTCAAGGCCGGGCTGGCTCAGATCAGAAGGGCTGCAGATCTGGTCAGCAAATTTCAATTGAAAATATAGAAAACTATTATAATTACTTGTGAGATTCTTTGACAATTAAGAATACAAGATGTGAAAACATTTCATGTTAGTATATTGCAAAATGTTGATATTCGCCATTTTTGCCACATACTAAACAGCTTTAGCATTTCTGGGAAAAAATACTTCCCATGCAAAACCAAAAAAAAATCACTCTTTTAATCACAGAACCATGGAAAGGTAGTGCTGGAAGGGACCTCATGAGGTTATCAAGCCCAACCATCTGCACTGAGGTAGAACCAAGTAAGCCTAGACCAGGGATCAGCAATCTTTGGCACACGGCCTGACAGAGTGCTTATCCTGGCGGGCTGGGCCAGTTTGTTTACCTGGCGCATCCGCAGGTTTGGCCGATTGTGGCTCCCACTGGCCGCGGTTCACAGCTCCAGGCCAATGGGGGCTGCAGGAAATGGTGCAGGCCGAGGGATGTGGTGGCCGCCGCTTCCCACAGCCCCCATTGGCCTGGAGTGGCAAACTGCAGCTAGTGGGAGCTGTGATCGACCGAACCTGCGGACGCAGCAGGTAAACAAACAAGCCCAGCCCGCCAGGGTAAGCACCCTGGCAGGCCGCGTGCCAAAGGTTGCTAATCCCTGGCCTAGACCATCATTGGCAGGTGTTTGTTCAACCTGTTCTTAAAAACATCCAATGATGCAGATTCCAAGACTTCTCTTGGAAGCCTATGACAGAGCTTAATTACCCTTATAGTTAGAAAGTTTTTCCTGATATCTAACCTAAATCTCCCTTGCTGCAGATTAAGCCCATTATTTCTTGTCCTGGAAACAGAGAGCAATTGATCACCATCCTCTTTATAAACCCTTTATATATTTGAAGACTGTGATCAGGTCCACGTTGTTCTTCTTTTCTCAAGACTAAACATGCCCAGGTTTTTAACCTTTCCTCACAGGTCAGGTTTTCTAAACTTTTTATCATTTTTGTTGCTCTCCTCTGGATTCTCTCCAGTTTGTCCATATCTTTCCTAATGTCTGGCATCCAGAAGACACCGTACTCCAGCTAAAGCCTCACCAGTGTTGAGCAAAGTGGAACAATTACCTCCCCTGTCTTACATACAATACTCCCTGTTAATACACTGCAGAACATTAGCCTTTTTTGCTATAACTACATCACATTGTTGACACATATTCAATGTGATCCACTATAACCCCCAGATCCTTTTCAGCAGCACTACCACCTAACTAGTTATTCCCCCATTTTGTAGTTGTGCATTTGATTTTTCCTTCCTAAGGGAAGTACTTTGCACTTGTCTCTTGAATTTCATTTTGTTGATTTCAGACCAATTCTCTGATTTGTCAAGGTCGTTTTGAATTTTAATTTCCAATGTGCTTACAATCCCTCCCAGCTTCGTGTCATCCACAAATTTTATAAGCATACTCTGCACTCCATTATCCAAGTCATTAATGAAAATATTGAATCATTCCAATAGTAAACAATCCTCGCCTTTGCAAGCTATCCCCGGATATGAACCTCACCCAGATCTCTAACCAGCTTCAGACATGATCTGAAATCCCTCAAAGGCAGAAGAGCCTTCCAAACCAGACCACCTAAATGTTTGGGGTTCCCCCATCTCTGCACAGTACTTTCCAAGCGCACACTCGCACTGATTCTGGATGCAGCCTTCCAAAATAACCAGAGTATAGTCAGGAATAAGTCTGCTTACTTTATAATGAGCAAATATGCTTGTGGGAAGTATCATGCAGTGATGGGCAGACATCAAACACATTGGAGATTCTGTGAATAAACCTACTATGTTGTTAGTTGGTAGCTTTGACCAAAAAACACATATGAAGGTGTTCAAATTAACATAAACAATAAAAACTGTAGTCAGTCATGTTGCAGTGTTTCTGGAACTGTGCAAAAATTACACTTCCTTATTTTTTATGGCATCACTTGATAGCTCCACCTTATACCTCATCTACACGTAAATAAAATGAGCTTTTAAATGACATCTGATGTGTTTGGGTGTAGCATGGGTACACAAAACTTTTTGGAGAACTGATGCATGCCTAAGAAATGAGGATGCAACCTTACTTCTGAACTTCCTGACATTTATGCAATTAAAATGTGAACTTATTGAATAATTCCATTTTTGCAAAAAATGTTCCACTTTAGAAGTAAAGTAATGGAAAGATCAGTTAGAATTCAAAGGAGAATGTATCCACTGGGTGAAAGATTCATTGCAAAGGTGTTTAAATTATAACATTCTCCAAAATTGGAACAATTTTATGAAACTTCCAAGTTTTTCAAGGAAAGTTTGCACAAAAATTGAGAAACCAAAATCAGAATCTCAAAATCTCTGAAAAAGCTGCCAATCAGAACGTTAGTGGTGTCCCCATAAATGCAACATGGTCTAGGAAAACAAGCGCAGGGTTGAGAGCAAGTTGGTCTGAGGTATAATCTTAGGCTGTAAATTCTTCAGAGCAGGGACCATGTCGGCTTCTATATCTGTACAGCAATTAACATATTTCTGGGCACTACTGTAATAAGTATAAATGCTATTAGTATTAATAATTATACCCAGATATTTCACTGAATGGCCTTAAAATAATTTGCACTTAAAATAATGGCTGGGTCACTACAAAAAATAATTTTCCCTCTGTTGTTACTCACACCTTCTTGTCAACTGTTGAGAATAGGCCACTTCCACTTTGATTGAATTGGCCTCTTTAGCACTGACCCCTCACTTGGTAAGGAAACTCCCATCTTTTCGTGTGCTGTAATATATATACTACTTACTGTATTTTTCACTCCATGCTTCTGATGAAGTGGGTTTTAGCCCACAAAAGCTTATGCCCAAATAAATTTGTTAAGTCTCTAAGGTGCCACAAGAACTCCTCATTGTTTTTGCTGATACAGACTAACACAGGTACCACTCTGAAACCTTGCACTTTTATATTACTTTCCAAACATTACTGAGTTATGAAGTAGCTAAAAATTATGATCCCCATTTTACAGACAGGCAAACAGACTCAAAGAGCCTTGAGTTACTTCAAGTTACATCACAAGCATCAGAGTTAAGATTAGAGCACAGGTCATGTGGTTCCCAGAAGGCAACTGGGAGGCTGCCTCCAAGGCAACTCATTCAAACTTACTGGCAGTTTCCAAACCCCAGAAATGAGGATAAAACACTACTTTGCCTACCACCTACTTGTGGCCATCCTAAATCCTGGTGTGTTTCTTGTTTTGTTTTAATCTCATCTGTGGTAAAACATTGCCCCATTTTATAATTGGGGAAAACTAACACAGAGGAATGTTGAGTGACTTGTCAAAGTCAAGTAGGCACATGCCTAATGATTGTGAGACCTGACTCTCATACCAACAGCCAGTATCTTGGGGACTATATTAACAAGTTTATTTTAGGCTAATTTTAAGTTATATCTATGTAGAAATTGGATTTAAAGAGGATAGTTTTGAATTTAACCAAAAATTATTATAGTTACAAATGTGCAGTGAAGTATTGATGGTTTCTATTCAAAGGCATGCCACAAAGTTTGCCTGAAAACATAGAACCTCCAGGACTGTTTCTCCCATGGGGTTGGCTCTATGACATTTATGGGTAATGGTCAATAGTCTTCAATCCATATGCAATCTTCTTTCATATGAAGTAAGGGAATATAACACTTTGTGACAACTAGCCCTCTTTGATATTTTCCAATATTCGTAACAAATTACTCAATATTCATGAAAACCATTTCACTTACATGATAATGTTATTAATTATGTTCCTGTAACCCCATAGCATACACAGAACCCATTGAAGTCAATGACAGTTTTGCCTGTGAAAGGACTACAGCATGAGATCCTTTATAATACTGATAGCAAGCATTTTACAAAAATGAAAGTAAGCACCTGAAAAGCATCTGGGATAAATTTAACAAATAATTTAAGTCTACTGCGATTATTTACATAATGTCCTATGCTAAAGAATGAATGTTCTAATTAGTAGCAATTGATTGAGGAAGTTGGAGACATTTAAAATCTTAATTTTAAAAAAAATTGTCCACTGCTCCTTTTTACTGAATTTCTATTTAAAAAAAAATAAGTAACAGGCCTCCAATTACATCCAAGAAAGCTTTAGTATTTTCATTTTCTTTCATAGAATCACAATGAGCCTCTGATGTTATGATTCTTCACTTGGCTCATCAGTGCCTAACTTTGCAACATAAGGTACCTTTGATTTTGTTACCACTATTGAACAAACAAAATGTTCTAGTAGTTCACTTAATTTTGATGTACACTTCAGTTATAAAATTATGACATGAAAGGAACCACACAGAAGTGCGACATACTGAGGACCGTTTGATTACTGAATCACTTTCTGGATTTGTGTCTGAGACTCCTGTTTGAGAAGAAAAAATGAAAATGACTTAGATAAAAAACTCTAATCATTATATATGACAATGGAGATATCCCATCTCCTAGAACTGGAAGGGACCTTGAAAGGTCATCAAGTCCAGCCCCCTGCCTTCACTAGCAGGACCTGCACAATAGAGAAGAATGCATTTTAGTTGGTGATGTCAATGGTATTATTACTTCAATACAGAACCTTCCATTAGTACCAATAATAAATAGAAATCTCAATTCAGACTTAGTCCAGCAGTGACTATTTAAACTCTAGAAAGGACAATCTGTTCTTTTAGTGGAAGGAGGAAGATCTTTCCTTATATCTATCTGCCACACTACTGGACTCTGACGGTATACTGCTATTTATAATTGATTACCAAAAGACATAGTGGTCGAAATAATTTGGAAACTGGGATGAACCATTAGTTAACCATCTCAAATGTGCACCAAACCATCATGCAAAACTTCCTTTGGAAATGACGATAAATTCACAGTTGTGGATTTCCTCCCTCCCAAGGCCCAAGCCTTAAGGCAGAAAAAATGTAGGTGGGTACAGTGTGTGAGGGTTTTGCAGGGGGTAGTGTGTGTGTGTGTGTTGTGCAGGGAGGTATAGTGTGTGTGGGGGGTGAGTGCTAGACTGTCACATAACCCAATACTCTGTGATCCTCCCTTCCACCCACCCCCATTTATTTCCCTGCAGAGTCTGGCCTGGGAAAGTGCAGCCCAGCCCCCTGGTTCTGGCCCACTGCGAATTCAGCCCCCACCAGCCTGGCAGGCACCCATCCGACAGTTGTGCTGGGCTGAGTGGGCACTGCCCTGAGGCACAGAACAAAGGCTGCCATTCTCCACGCCCCCTCACTGGGCAACCTGCCTCTCCTCCCAGTCTAGCTTGTTGGGCTCAAACTGCATAGGGGTTGTGGCTGATGTGTCCCAAGCATGCTCTGAGCCCTCCCCCCCGGTTCCATGCAGCCCCCCCAAACACACCCAGCTCCCCATTCTGTGTAACCCTCCCAAACTCGCCCAGCCTCCCCATTCTGTGCAGGCCCCAAACATGCTCAACTCCCTGCTCTCATCCGTTCTGTGCAGCCCCCCCCAAATACGGGCCTCAGAGGAAGAGGTTGAATGGGGATGGGGCCTCAGAGCTGAGCTACAGTCCAGGTGCCAATGGCCCCCACTTCTAGGGAGCTTTCGGCGCAAAGTCCACCAGGCGCAAAGTCATCGGGCTTCAAAAGAGAAGTGACCCACGCTGCAACTGGCATTTTCCCCCTGCATGACCAGCCTATTTTGCTTTGGGAACGCTCAGCCTCCTGAAGCCTCTTTTATGCACCTCCTATGTGTGTGGCATATTGGAACATGTGTTAAGTGTTGCCTAGACAACGAAATCTATATAACATGATCACTTATTTTCCAGACAGTTCTGTAGCTTGCTGCAGTCCTTACACAGACAGGATCTTCCAAATTGGATATCTGACTATAGGATCAAGCCCAAATTAGTTTAACATACCAAATATACTTAGATGAAGAAAAATGTAAAACAGTTAAATCAATGATGACTAGACAGTACCATACTTGTGCAGTAAACATGAAGTGAATTAACCTAAATTTGCTATGTGGTTTGCTGCAAAGGCCTGCTAAATAACATGCACATTTTTTTTAAATGAACCCCATAGAAATGATATCTGGCTTTTTTTCCCCCATAGATATGACAGCACTATGAAATGAAGTAAGAACTAACATGTTGAGAATAATCATTGACTAATTTTCTGTTTTCTGTTCCGTAATTGTGTATTTTGTAGGTGTGGGAGGATGGGTATGAAGAATTTCATGGAGATAGAATAAATTAACACTGCTGCCGAATTTAATGGCTCTTGCTGTAGAATTTGGTCCCACTAGGCTGCAGATTATAGGGTGCCCTGGCTTCAACCTTATGCATGCACTTGAAATTGTGGATTTGTCACTTACTATTAGATATACAATATGATTAAACATTCACTGCTCTTGTAAATTAAGTTTAGCTGTTGTTTTCCTCCAATAGGGAATGAAATTCAACCCTTCAGAAATATCTCCAGCAAAGTCCGCACCACTACCATCTAGAACATCTCTGGATACTGAATCATACCCAACGGCAACTATCGTAACATCAGAAAACATCCTGTGTAACGTAATTGAAGTCCTCTTTCCACAGGAAATGCTAGCATAACCCCACTCTCTTAAAACCTTGAGAATGTATATGGAATAGAGTTGAGCAATCCCTCCAGTTCCTATTAGCTATGTATTCTAGTGCATAACTAAACATTATGATGAGCAGTCAAAGGAATGTACTAATTTGATCCAGCATATTTTACCATTTTCACAGCAACTTCTCCACTGTGGAATCTGTCTTTTATTTCTGCAAAGCCCAAGAAAAAAACAACACACAAAAATACCCAAAACAAAACCAAATTGCAAAATATTTCAGGTTTTCACAAAAATATTGGGGTTGCTAGCAGAGACTGGAGAGAAAGCCTTTTAAAAAAGCACACAAACCTACATAGTAATTCAGATAATACTGAGAGTAAAATGGGTGAGAAAATAGTAGTAGTCTCATTCTAATCTGCTTATTGAAAGGGCAAACTCTTATCCTCTGACATCTTTGTAGGCACAAGCAGAAATATCACATGCAAACTTTCCCCACCTCCCCCCTTACATTAGGGAGGTTAACAAGTTTAATCACATTGACTTAATAAAGTGTTGGCTTTGTCACAACTAATGCAGCCACTGACAGGCTAAGGAAATGTAGTCATTTGTGCTAACATGCAAAAAAAAAAAAAAAAAAAAAAAAAAGAACTGAGTGTCATAGATGACCGAATAGCCCTACCTTCAAGGTCAGTGAAGTCGGAAAACATTACAGTGGTGAGACATTCAGATCACTAGGGATCAGGATTAGAGATGGCTTTAGAAGAAGCAGAGCATCTTGTTCTTCAGCAGGAGATACACTGCTTAAAATACCACTCTAGCAACTGCTAAACAGCACAAAAGTATTAGAAAGAAGAATTAAAGGCTGAAGTGTTGGAAATATGAACAGTCTCATACCCATCCAGAAAAACAAAAAGTAAACTTTTTATTGTAAGAAGGTACACAGGAATGCCTGAAAAAGCCTAGATTCTGGGCTTCAACTTTTAAGCCACTTCATTTCAGCTCATTTTGAAAATTTTACTTTACTAAGTGTTCCTTTTTTTACTACACACAAATACACTCACTTCACAAGTATTCATTGGTTAAAATCAGAAATGGGGCCTTATTTCTTTATTATTTAAAAGATATTGTAATTCTATAAATAAAAATAAAAAGTCTATTACATAAAATATATTCATTTAATTATTTACCTGAAAACCTGATTTTACAACAAAATTAATTACTTCATTTACCTCATAGTGTGAGGTACTGAAAAGCCATTGAAAGAAAAAAAAAATCTGCTTTCAGTAACTTTCTGATTCTTGACATGATTTAGTAACTTAGTAACTCAAAGTCAAATGCAATACATTTAACATAATTTACTAACTCATGCTGTGTATCGGAAACTTGCCAAGTTCCCTTTCCCCTTATGTTGTGAAAACTACTAAAGGCCCATGTTTTAAATGCAAGGCTTTAATCAGACTTTCAAATTCTTTAGTCAGAACCCCAAAATAGTAATTAAGTAGTTATTCTGAAAAAACTTTTCAAATGCCTTTATAACTAACTGTTATTGCAATGCTCCTTCTACAAAGTACATCTCTACCCCGATATAACAAGAATTCGGATATAATGCGGTAAAGCAGTGCTCCAGGGGGGTGGGGCTGCGCGCTCCAGCGGATCAAAGCAAGTTCGATATAACGTGGTTTCACCTATAACGCAGTAAGATTTTTTGGCTCCCGAGGTCAGCGTTATATTGAGGCAGAGGTGTATAGCCTAGGGAAGCATAGAGACGAGATACCATCGCAACATTCTTTAGTTGCAAAGGCAAAAAAGAAGGACATAAGTAGGTGCGTCAAAATGGCAGTTACATGTCTGAGTACCAGTTTTAGCCTCTGGACATAGTATTTGAACTTCCTATTAAATATGTGCACATCCCAGCTCTACATCATATTACAAATGTCTCTGTTGACAAGACATACAAACAATTATAAATTAAGAAAAGATCCATGAGATTGTGTCTTCCACATAGAAAACTAGTAATTCAAGAAACTACTAGTTTCCTCATGTGATAAAACTTTGCCTTGGCCTTGCAATTCAACATGAATATTGTTCCATACCTCTTGAGATTTGGGAACTTCTCTCTTATTTGCTCAATCTTTTTCCTCTGTGCCTCCTAACCAGATGACTTTGTTAAATCATAAGAAGAAAATCAGGTCCTCTTCCTTCCCTCTAGACAGGAAGGAGTAGTTTGGTCATTGAAAAATAGAACATTCTTACTGAATTAGAGGATTCCTCATGCAAAGCATCCCACAAACCCAAATACATTTAAGGATCCATTTAAGTGATTTATCACTTGTTATACAGTGACAGAAATGAACACAATGCTGTAATGGCCCTGACTTTGGACTTGAGTACCACTGCTCTAATTTATCCTAAAGAAACATTTTAATTGCTTCTCTGTAATGCTTAGACTAGTTAAGGAAAAATTATTTATTTACGGTTGCTGTCCAAATAATTGGGCTATTTCATCTAATTGCACTTAAATTCTACAGTTTTGCAACCAATTTACAATTAGCAGGCATTTCTCATGAATGTTGACCAAATTATATAATATAGAAAATTCATGCCTTTGGGGATTTTTCTTGACTGCTTGTTTTGTGTCTATCACACAGCATAATTTCATATTGTCAGCATAATGAACAATGTTACAGTCATCCTGTCAACGTTATTTATTTAAAACAGAATCAGAGATGACTACAACTTTGATACATGTTTTAACACGGTAAGTTCTATGACTTTTGGTAATCGGACAACTTCCAATCAATGCCTATTTTATTATAAATCATGGCTCTATCTTTAAATCTTAAAAGTTGACTCTTTTAGAAACTTTATAAAAAGACTTTCTGAAATTATATGTAAACCCATGTAGCATATAGCACTGTTATACAAATTATTTGTTATAAAAATAGAGAAAGAAGAGCTTTTCTAACCTAGTCTGTAGAATAAATTCTGACAGGTTTCAGAGTAGCAGCCGTGTTAGTCTATATCCGCAAAAAGAACAGGAGTACTTGTGGCACTTTAGAGACTAACAAATTAATTTGAGCATAAGCTTTCATGGGCTGTAGTTAGTCTCTAAGCTGCAACAAGTACTCCTGTTCTTTTTGCAGAATAAATTCTGATATCCTATATGCTAAATTTATAAGCGAGCCTGTAATTTAAAAATTATCACTTTGTAACATACCTGAGGCCTGTTCTTGAATATAGGTACCATATATGTTTGATTCTAATTCTGGACCTTCACTTCACTTAAAATATTTCCTCTAACCCCAGAAATCTTCCAAGATAACTCTGATCTCGGAATTGTAAGGTTTCTTTTGGAGGCCACTTATCATTATTCACAGGTTCAAAGAGAACCTTTCAACAATAATAAAGTCTTCCAAGGTCTGTTGTCGGTTTCCAAAGCCCCTATTCAAGATACAATGTACTTTTATCTGACAAAACAGTACTTTCATTTCAGACCATCTGCTGACGTGGAGTTTCTCTCGCATATATTTAGCTTACCAGCAGAGCAGCTCAATATAAATGTAGGTATAATATCTGTCAAATTTCAACAGATTTTTTCTCACTTGAGAGCTCATGTGAATTTGTATGTATAATATAATTACACGTGGAACAGATAGTGATGGCTATAGTTAAGGCTGCTCAACGCCTTGCAGTATAAAGATCTATTTTCAATTACACTGGTCTACAATTTTTGAGAAGTCGTCTGCTTCAGAGATAAAATGTGCTATTTATTATGTATTTTGTTGTCTAGCAAAGTGTGTGTCTCCATCCCTTCCACATAGAAAATAACAACCTAGTACTGCTACCATTTACTCCATTAGCTCAAATGTTAGGGAACTGGTACTGTGAATCTAAAGATCCCAAACCCTGCTCATGATCCATGTCTTATTCATATATTCATAGAATTTAAGACCAGAAGAGACCATTAGATCATCTAGTCTGACCTCCTGTATGTCACAGGACCTTAAATTTCATCCAGTTACCTTGTATTGATCCTAAGTTTTTATACATAAAAAGAAAGCATAAATTGTGTTTGGCTAAAACATACCCACAAAGGCATACAGTCTTGAAGTGAGGACACCTAGAAATGGGGAATCTAACTATTAGAACAAACTATCAAGAGAAGTGGTAATCAACCTCACTTAAAAAATTGTTCCTTATTTCTAATTTGAATTTGTCTGTCTTCAGCTTCCAGCCATTAGTTCTTTCTATGCCTTTCTCCATTAAATTAAAAAGCCCATTAGTACCTGGTATTTTCTTTCTTTGAAGGTACTTATACACTGTAAGTCACCTCTCCATCTTCTTTCTGATAAGCTAAACAGATTGAGCTCTTTAAGTCTCTTACTGTAAAGTATTTTCTCTAGCAATCAAATCATTTTTGTGGCTCTTTTCTGTACCTGCTTCATTTTTTCTACATCCTTTTGAAAATGTGGTTACCAGAACTGTACACAATATTCTAGTATCAGTCTTTAATTACATGATCACATAATACTTTTTCCACAGGACCCCATCTCCTTCAGATCACAGGATGGGTCTTCTTTGGGGAGGAATCAGGGTTGGTAGTGAAGGAGACTGTTCTCTGTAGGACCCCTGCCTCATTTGTTCCAGAAGCTGGCAGGAAAAAAAGGATAGTCTCGTGAGAAAAGTTGTTGAATGGCACCCCAAAGGACTGGATTGTATCCAAGGCTCTGCCCCGAATTCCTATGTGGGGCTGGGCAAGTCAAATAAACTGAAAATTGTCTAGGTGACTGTTAAATGTTAATTTTCTGAGTAACCAACCTGAACTGCAGAAGTACTGATTCACAACTACCACAGAAGTCAATGAGAGCTGTGCTCTGAACATATAAACTGTTATATAATGATAAATACTCTGAAAAATCATGCCAAGGCTTCTCAGATACATCAACCAAAATTAGTTGACACTTGACAATTTTGGCTTAAATCCTGTGTATAAAATGAAGATTATTATACACTCATCTCATGAGATGTTGTGAAGATAGTTATTTACAAACATCAATGAATTTAAAATATGACAATGAGAGCACTATAGAAATGCCCATGAGGGAATTAACACTTGTCTGTCCAGTGCTCTATTTGGATGGTATGCAGCAAATAATCGATGAGGCCACACATTGAGTGATGAGGATAAAAGGATATACTGATTAGTGGTTCATTCAGTGAACACCAGCCATGCTATGCACTGTGGAAAAAGAGTATGCACTCATGTAATTAAAGACTTGTGACAGACCCAGACCAGTGGGGTACAGGAGTCTGGTAGAGGGCAAATATACTGGTCACTGGATGAGTAGTTTTCTGTTCCCTGAGTGACCAGAGCAGGGACTGCACTAGAGTAATCAGGAACCTGCTAGAACCAGTTAAGGCAGACAGGCTAATTAGGACACCTGGAGCCAATTAAGAAGAAGCTGCTAGAATCAATTAAGGCAGGTTAATCACGGCACCTGGGCTTTAAAAAGGAGCTCACTTTCAGTTTGTGGGGTGAGGAGCTGGGAGCAAGAGGTGCAAGGAGCTGAGAGTGTGTGCTGCTGGAGGATGGAGGAGCACAAGTGTTATCAGACACCAGGAGGAAGGTCCTGTGGTGAGACTAAGGAAGGTATTTGGAGGAGGCCATGGGGAAGTAGCCCAGGGAGTTGTAGCTGTCATGCAGCTGTTACAGGAGGCACTATAGACCGCTGCAGTCCACAGGGCCGGAACGTGGAGTAGAGGGCGGGCCTGGGTTCCCCCCAAACCTCCCAATTGACCTGCACTGTGGGTTCTTCCAGAGGGGAAGGTCTCTGGGCTGTTCCCTAACCCACATGGTGAATCTCTGAGGCAAGAAAATCCGCCAATAAGTGCAGGACCCACCAAGATAGAGGAGGAACTTTGTCACAGACTATATTACAATGCATACATAGAAGGGGGCAGGATTAAGATTTCACAGGCAGCCTTAATTCTTGCATTTCTTAACTTTTGTGTGCTTGATGTTGTTGCAACCTTAACAATTTTTTTAGAATGGGTTTTTGATGGACTATACATCAAAACTTTGTTTTATATGCTGGAATTTTATACATTCTAAAACACATTCTTGAAGTTTTCCAAATGCTTATTTAATACATTCTATTTAACATATATTATTTAAATTGTGTTTTTTCCCTGCATCTCCAGTCCTGAATCATGTGTTTAGTCACTTTCCAGATTTTTCTTTTTATCCATGCTAAAAATTTTTGGAACCTGTTCACAATAAATATTCACAGTCACAGAGAGGAGTAATTGGCTCTTTTGCTGAGTCACTTTCATGTCATGTGCCAGGACCCTGCTGATGGAGGCAGAATTATTTCTGCCTTCTTACTGTGATAAGGTTACCATATTTTAATTTTAAAAAAAGGAGGACACTCCATGGGTGCCCTGCCCCAACTCTGCCCCTTCCCCAAAGTCCCCGCCCCCTCCCCTGAATGCTCTGCCCCCTGCTCCTCCCCCTCCCCTGCTTCCCGCGAATGAAATGTTTGCAGGAAGCCTGAAACAGGGAGGCAGCAGGTAAGCTGGGGCTGGAGCAGGGCGGCCCAGTCCGGCACCACTGGCCCCCGGCCCCACCTGGCCCAGCACTGCCAGGCCCGCCCTCCTTCCCTATTTTCCCGGATATGTCTGGCTTTTTGGGATTTCCTCCTGGACGGGATTTGAGGCCCAAAAAGCCGGACATGTCTGGGAAAATCCGGACATATGGTAACCCTATACTATGATGACAAGTCAACTGGATTCTATCAGCTCCACCACAGGAGTATAAGATTTGAATATCGGAAGGTTCTCGCTGAGATAAGCCATAGCCTCCAGAGAAAGCAGAGAGCTCCAGCTTATTGCTCACTTAAGTACAACAAAGTCCAAAAGGGATGAGTTTGGACATTACTGATCGATAGTGTGTATGTATGTATTAACAGGAAGAAAGACCCTTTTATCCTCTAAGCTGATGTAAAATGGTAGGAAAATAATTAAATGTGTTGCATGTAATTTACTTTAACCGAGGTTTTGTACACTCTGGACTCAGTCCAATAAGATAATGAGCAGTTCTGGGAGTTGCTTAGCGCACTTAATTGCTAGTGGTGTTAAGGGGACCTGAAGGCAATCACCACCTTGCAAGATGGAGTCCTCCAAGCCCAATATTTCCATGCAGTTCAGAAACTGGTGAGCGTGTATGGAATATTTTTGATGTCAACAACTACATTTTTCATCTGGCTCAATTCTAATTATGCACACTGATATAAATGGGTTTTGGCACTGGTTAAATTTAATGGGAGTACTTGTGGCACCTTAGAGACTAACAAATTTATTAGAGCATAAGCTTTCGTGGACTACAGCCCACTTCTTCGGATGCATATAGAATGGAACATATATTGAGGAGATATATATACACACATACAGAGAGCATAAACAGGTGGGAGTTGTCTTACCAACTCTGAGAGGCCAATTAATTAAGAGAAAAAAAACTTTTGAAGTGATAATCAAGCTAGCCGAGTACAGACAGTTTGATAATAAGTGTGAGAGTACTTACAAGGGGAGATAGAATTGATATGCAAACTAGACACAATCAACTCCGGTTTGAATAAGGACTGGGAATGGCTGAGCCATTACAAACATTGACTCTATCTCCCCTCGTAAGTACTCTAGTGAGGAGGGCTTTAAACTAGGTTCGACGGGGACAGGTGAGCAAAGCCCACAGGTTAGTGGGGAACATGGAGACCTGGGAGATGGGTCGGAAACGAGAGGGAATGTGGGCTATATTGGCAGAGAGAAAGGAGGGTCAGGACAAAACTGGGAGGAAAGATCAAACCAGTATCTTATGCCTATATACAAGTGTGAGAAGTATGGGGAATGAGCTGGAAGTGCTAATAAATAAATACAGCTATGACATTGTTGGCATCACTGAAACTTGGTGGGATAATACACATGATTGGAATGTTGGTGTGGATGGGTACAGCTTGCTCAGGAAGGATAGACAGGGGAAAAAGGGAGGAGGTGTTGCCTTATATATTAAAAATGTACACACTTGGACTGAGGTAGAGATGGACATAGGAGACGGAAGTGTTGAGAGTCTCTGGGTTAGGCTAAAAGAGGTAAAAAACAAGGAAGATGTCATGCTAGGAGTCTACTACAGGCCACCTAACCAGGTGGAAGAGGCTTTTTTTAAGCAACTAACAAAATCATCCAAAGCCCAAGATTTGGTGGTGATGGGGGGGACTTCAACTATCTGGATATATGTTGGGAAAATAACACAGCAGGGCACAGACTATCCAACAAATTCTTGGACTGCATTGCAGACAACTTTTTATTTCAGAAGGTTGAAAAAGCTACTGGGGGGAAGCTGTTCTAGACTTGATTTTTAACAAATAGGGAGGAACTTGTTGAGAATTTGAAAGTAGAAGGCAGCCTGGGTGAAAGTGATCAAGAAATCATAGAGTTTGCAATTCTAAGGAAGGGTACAAGGGAGAACAGCAAAATAGAGACAATGGATTTCAGGAAGGCAGATTTTGGTAAACTCAGAGCTGATAGGTAAGGTCCCATGGGAATCAAGACTGAGGGGAAAAACAACTGAGGAGAGTTGGCAGTTTTTCAAAGGGACACTATTAAGGGCCCAAAAGCAAGCTATTCCCCTGGTTAGGAAAGATAGAAAATGTGGCAAAACCCACCTTGGCTTAACCACGAGATCTTGCATGATCTAAAAATAAAAAGGAGTCGTATAAAAAATGGAAACTAGGACAGATTACAAAGGATGAATATAGGCAAACAACACAGGAATGCAGGGGCAAGATTAGAAAGGCAAAGGCACAAAATGAGCTCAAACTAGCTACAGGAATAAAGGGAAACAAGAAGACTTTTTATCAATACATTAGAAGCAAGAGGAAGACCAAAGACAGGGTAGGCCCACTGCTTAGTGGGAGAAACAGTATCAGGAAACTTGGAAATGGCAGAGATGCTTAATGACTTCTTTGTTTTGGTCTTCACTGAGAAGTCTGAAGGAATGCCTAACATAGTGAATGCTAATGGGAAGGGGGTAGGTTTAGCAGATAAAATAAAAAAAGAACAAGTTAAAAATCACTTAGAAAAGTTAGATGCCTGCAAGTCACCAGGGCCTGATGAAATGCATCCCAGAATACTCAAAGAGCTAATAGAGGAGGTATCTGAGCCTCTAGCTATTATCTCTGGAAAATCATGGGAGACGGGAGAGATTTCAGAAGACTGGAAAAGGGCAAATATAGTGCCCATCTATAAAAAGGGAAATAAAAACAACCCAGGAAACTACAGAGCAGTTAGTTTAACTTCTGGAGCAAGTAATTAAGGAAATCATCTGCAAACACGTGGAAGGTGGTAAGGTGATAAGGAACAGCCAGCATGGATTTATAAAGAACAATCATGTCAAACCAATCTGATAGCTTTCTTTGATAGGATAACTAGCATTGTGGATAAGGGTGAAGCTGTGGATTTGGTATACCTAGACTTTAGTAAGGCATTTGATACGGTCTCGCATGATATTCTTATCGATAAACTAGACAAATACAATTTAGATGGGGCTACTATAAGGTGGGTGCATAACTGGCTGGATAATCGTACTCAGTTGTTGTTAATGGTTCCCAATCCTGCTGGAAAGGCATAACGAGTGGGGTACCGCAGGGGTCTGTTTTGGGACCGGCTCTGTTCAATATCTTCATCAACGACTTAGATATTGGCATAGAAAGTACGCTTATTAAGTTTGCAGATGATACCAAACTGGGAGGGATTGCAACTGCTTTGGAGGACAGGGTCATAATTCAAAATGATCTGGACAAATTGGAGAAATGGTCTGAGGTAAACAGGATGAAGTTTGACAAAGACAAATGCAAAGTGCTCCACTTAAGAAGAAAAAAATCAGTTTCACACATACAGAATGGGAAGAGACTGTCTAGGAAGGAGTACGGCAGAAAGGGATCTAGGGGTTATAGTGGACCACAAGCTTAAATATGAGTCAACAGTGTGATGCTGTTGCAAAAAAAGCAAACATGCTTCTGGGATGTATTAACAGGTGTGTTGTGAGCAAGACACTAAGTCATTCTTCTGCTCTACTCTGCTCTGGTTAGGCCTCAGCTGGAGTATTGTGTCCAGTTCTAGGCATCGCATTTTAAAAAAGATGTGGAGAAATTGGAAAGGGTCCAGAGAAGAGCAACAAGAATGATTAAAGGTCTTGAGAACATGACCTATGAAGGAAGGCTGAAAGAATTGGGTTTGTTTAGTTTGGAAAAGAGAAGACAGAGGGGACATGATAGCAGTTTTCAGGTATTTAAAAGGGTGTCATAAGGAGGAGGGAGAAAACTTGTTCACCTTTGCTTCTTGTTCTATCCTTAGAGGCTATGGGTTTAAACTGCAGCAAGGGAGGTCTAGGTTGGACATTAGGAAAAAGTTCCTAACTGTCAGGGTGGTTAAACACTGGAATAAATTGCCTAGGGAGGTTGTGGAATCTCCATCTCTGGAGTTATTTAAGAGTAGGTTAGATAAATGTCTATCAAGGATGGTCTAGACAGTATTTGGTCCTGCCATGCAGGCAGGGGACTGGACTCTATGACCTCTCAAGGTCCCTTCCAGTCCTAGAATCTATGAATTCCCTTTTCAGATTTACAGACACAGCTTCTTCCCCTCCCTTCAAAACTGCATGTGTAGCAATAGAGCCTTTGCAAAATTATTATGGCCATTTTGCTACCTTCTCATTTTCCTTGATAAAATTCACCAGTGTTATTGGATTTTGAAGTTAAATGTTTTTAATTTTCAGAATATTTGACAGTTTTGACTGCATATTGAAAATTATCCCTCATAGTTTACAAGGACAAAAACAATGGCCCCGATCTCTAACAAAATAAATGCATTTCACTGCACACACAATTTGAGATTTCTGTGTGCATATTATATGCCCATTTGATGCCACAAGTCAGTGACATCCTTTGCAGCAGCGTGGATGTGAATTTTTATGTTTCAAATATTGAACAAAATGAATTTAAGAGCATCTTAAATCGCTCCATACAAATTGGAAAATGTACAGGCAATTTAAAATGCTCATCCATCCATGAAAAGGTTGCCCAAAATATCTCAAACTTGTCATTAAGAGACCTACTTAATTAATTTAACTCTCCTATACCAATCTAGACTAGAATGCTTGGTTTGTGACTGTCATGCCAACATACTAACAAGCTATTAAATATGTTGCTATGGGGCCTCAAAGGTGCTAGGTACCTTGTGAAGGCTGCTCCAATCCCACTGAAGTCGGGAAATATACGGCACACCTTGCAGGATTCGGCCATTAATTCACACAACGGTCTGAGGACACAGAGCAAATTTCACTCATTTCTGAGAAACTTCATCCTGATCCAGCTATACCAATCATGCCTCACATTCCATTAGTACTTGTCTGATCTAGACACTTCAGTGTCTGGGTTTTTGCTAACAAAAGAACAGTATTATGACCATCCCTTTTATAACTCTTTTTTTAACCCCCATCTATTTTTTTCCCCTTTACAGTTATATTTCACTATAGCACAAAAGAATCTTTCATGCATTATGAAAGACAGAGCACTATGAGAATTTTTGTGAGTGCTGCAGGACTTAATATCAAGACAAAAGAATATTTTAAAATCTGTTTCTACTGTATTACATCTAACATATTGATAACATAATATTATGTATATTTGTGACAGGTATGCACATAACTGTGCTAACTTACCCCTGCCGTGAAGTTGTTACAATTTCATTTCAAAGACAATCTTTGAGAATTGTCCAGTAGTTATGGGGAGGAGGGAAGAGAAAAATCAATGCACAACTAAAAATAAAAAAAAAGATTAGTAAGTGTTATATTTTGCTACATATTAAAAGTGACAAATTTTAAAAAATATAAAAGAGCTTACCTTTCAACCAGTTAAAATCTTAATGAGATTCTTAATCTAACCGTGAAGTACATTTCTAAACTATTAAACATAGAAGTTACTCTGCAGAAGGATAATACTACATAAAACACAGTTTAAATCTAATAATTAGATTTACTCACAAAGTAGTATGATAAATCTAAAGGGGTTTAGGATAGGCATAATTGAAACTGAACTTCATTTACCAATTTTTTTTAATTCTGCTTTACCCTTAAAGAGTAATTCTAATAAAGTCCTTTGACTTCAAGTCCAGATATCATTTATATAGCAAGAGAAGAAGAAAAATCTTCATTGACATACGACATCTTTTTCAGGTATGGAAAGATGGGAGTTGAACATCCATGCTTTACACCTACTCCCCTGCATAGAAAAAGGAATCTAGGAAATAAAATATTTCTTACCAAAAACAAATTTGCTTGGTCTCAAAAGAAATGCAAATGTGTTGGGTGCAAGAGCCAGACAGTATAGTTAATTAAGCAACAAGGTCCCATGCCTGCAGAGAAACCCTTCATTCCACTCAAAAAATATTTTCTTGCAAGTTGGTAAAGGTTAAGATCCTTTTCTGAAAACACTTTTCACCAGTGTGTCTCTCTCGTTTTGTGCAACTACCTTTTTTTATGGCTAAAACAAAGGAAAGAATAAAGAACTTACAAAAATAGCTTACAGAGCCTAGCTCAAAGTCAGAATACCCATTAGAACTGAAGCTGGGTAAAGCTAAAGGCAATGTTGAATTTTATTCTACATAATATCCACTGGACATGTATATTATGGTCTATAACAATTCTCCATCTTTGTGCAGTCAGCTAAATGTCCAGTGTAGGAATATATAAAATAGTTAGGGTGGAATTTTCAAAAGCACCATAGTGCTTTTGAGGATAAGTTCCATTTTTTGAAAATCCCACTCCATGTCAAAGGTGTTATTGGGTATTAATATTGGTATAAATTAATGCAAGACAATGCTTTTCCAGTGCTAGCATTTGTACCTCTTTTCTTATCTAGATGCCATTTTCCTGGTATTTTCTTTCTAAAATTAAATATTAGTGTTTTATTTTATTTTGCAAGCTATGCTTATTTTGAGAACTCCTGTAGAGGAATATATATCAAACAATATAAATATTATTTGCAAACAATTATAAATAAAAAAGGAAAATGCATATAACTTTTGTAGTATAGCAAATACTACAAACACCTTTGATGGAAACTGGAGAGGTGAACACACCTGCCAATGTGCTGTGTAAGTGTATGATATAAGGTTACACACATTTCAGAACCTGACACACAAATCAGTCATCAAATTCATTTTCTTCACTTTCACAGACTCCATCAGAAACATCACAAACCTACAATCATGCCTTTTCTTGTGTACTATATCTGATCTGCTATCATTGGAGGAGATAGTCACATACATTACTAATTTGTTCCTGAGTCCTTTTCAGTCTTTGTAATTCAGGTGTGTCAGTCACAATGCTGAACCCTCTTCCTTTGCTTTCTTCAAAGTCTCTTTTGTATTTAACCTAAGGAATAGAAAATACAGAAGAATAGTTATTTTCACAACGTACTATTAGTAATATCACAGACTAAGATTTTTTTTTTAAGTACTCGTGACAGGCTGATAGGCTTGGAGGGTGAATTCTTCTCTTTATCCACAGAAAACAGGGCAGCAGTTGAGCAAGTTTCCCTACTGTTCCACCCCCGTGCCTCCTACACTGTAGGAGTGAGAAGATCAGTCTTCATGCCCATTTCATCCTTATACCAGTTGCCTCTGCTGAAGATTGCCAACAAAGATGTCACGCAAGGACCATGAAACACTGACTACGTTCAGACATGCTTTTGTAATTAAAAACAAAATTTAGCAGAGGTTAAATTAGGGTTCATATAACAACGTTTCATGTTAACGTCTCTCTTTATAATGGGGTTCATCATTCTCCTCCCCATTCTGAATACAAATTACACACAAAAACTGTGCAACTATTAAAAGAATATTACATACAAGCACAGCTCCCACTAACTTTTTCGTTGCTCAGCACTTCTGCAATCAGACCCCCAGGGTCTCAAGTTTGGCACCCAGAAAATGAGGAACACACAATTATCTACCACTTGTGAAAAGTCTGGTTTAAATGACTTGTTCAGCATTATGTGGAAAGGCAGAAGCAGGAATAGAATCCAGTTCTTCCAGGTCAGCATTCAACTATCCTAACCATGAAACTATCCTTTCTCTTACTGCAAACCCTGCCTCATTCCTTACACACCTTCAATACATTCAGTAGATAAGGCAGGAATCCTATGGACAACATTTCCTTCAAGTTTTGCAAAATTATAAGCAACTGAAACCGGGGTCTTATAATAGGAAGTGTTAGCCAACCTTAATGATGGATGGTGCTACCAACCCTGTCTATGATAATATGTTTAAACAGAAAAACTATACATGGTGTGCAATAATATTTCCTTGTATTCCAAATACACCAGCAGTTAACCTGAAGTGACTTTTTTCATATTATGGAACAGCAAAAAGAAAATAGAGAGAATCATGGAATTTGCACTATGCCCTTCATCATTTTGAATTAGTTGACATCAAATTGGAGCTATAGTTTTATTTGATTATCAATTATATCCACTAATATATAAATCTTCACGTAACTAAATATAGCTTTCAAAAAAACTCTGTAAAATTTAAAAAAATGAATTAAAATGTTGGTGCAATAGCAGCATATGCATTATACTGGGATATTGCAATCAATTTTCAAAACTTTGTTTTAAATCACAAGAATCACAAAATAGTATCATACGCTTAAGTTTCATTAACATCACAGCTGTACAAATTGTTGCTCTCAAATGCTGGTTTTTGTAAATGTAAAACAACCCAAAAAACTCAACCAATGTCCAGACAACATGAAATATTAAAGGATCCATACTCTTTGGTGCATATATATTATCATGAACTTTACTGTCAATAATGCAGTGCAGTCTCCCAAGGTGCAGAGTGCCCTCATGTACCTTACAGGAGTACTTAGCACCATGCCGGATAGTTTCTAGGAATCAATGGTTGTGACATAAAACAATAGAAACAAAGCTTTCAAAAACAATTTTAAAAGAAATAGTTTAAAGTGAAAATACACAGTGAGGAATAACGTTTACGCTGGTCCCCAGGGAAAGACTAGGTGATCTAATAGATTTTTTTCCAAATCAAATTTCTATGATTCATGGTTCTGGCCACGTCTTCAATAGACCCAAGTAGAAGATTTTGTTTAACCATTCTGGATTTTCACTCTGAGGTCAGTGTGGAGACCTATTCTTCTGTACCTAAAATCATATCCTGGAAAAATGGTATAATATTGTGCACTTTTTCAGTCAAGAATTCATTATTTTTCAGCTAAGTTTTGCCATTTTTCATCAAAGCCATCTATTTCCATAGAAATGACCTTTTCCATCTGTAAAAATTACTTCCCTTCCTGTTCCCCACCCCCACGTGCACTGTGGAAAATACACTAAAAATTCTGAGACCAAAAAGCTACTGATCTTTCACCAGTGGTATACATTTCTGCATTTATCTTTAACACAAAAATCATTTCCAGTAGCAGAAAGACAGCTCTTTATTAATTAACAGCTCTGCAAACAGGATGGCAATTCTAAAAACAAACAAACAAAAAAAGCAAAACAAAAACACAGCATAGCAGGTCATCATCCTCTTTATCATCAGTGGAGCATTCTGAATATGATTAGACCCTGAAGTTAATCCTTCAGTCTACCCCACCTCAAAATTAGTCAACCCTTAGAAAGCCTATTTTAGTCCCAATAAGCTTAATCCTTCCATCCATGCACCCACTCTTCTATTTGCCAGTAAGATCAGTAATAGAAAGACAATGAAAGAAGGATCTAGAGCAAGAGGAGAAAAATTTGCAGCGACTAATAAAAAAAAATAGGGAAATAAAGCCCATAAAGCAACTTCTAGTGTTTGAGTCTGTAGAAAACAGCTATGGAAACAAACTCCATACACATCTTTTGTTAGTAGTAAAGGAAAAGACCAGCACAGAAAAGACTCAGGGAACTACAGTGAATTGAGCTGATTGTTTTTGAATACTGCCTTCCATAATCAGAAGTAAATAAAATACATTCCAGTAGGTAACATTAAAATACCCTCAGAATTTTGCAATTCTTCCAAAAAGTCTTCTAAGTTATGAGCAACCTCATTACAGTTTTACTTTAAAGTGCAATAATTATGCATTTAGATCTGTTAGAACAAAAAGTTCCTCAATGCAAAAAAAAAAAAAAAAAAAAAAAAATTTGCTTCAGTGCCAAGTAATTTGACCACTACAGAAGCCCTCAGATTTGTCATATGGTAATTTCACAGGGTAAAGATGGTTCCACTGCTACCAACTGTTCGACCAGTGGGAGATCCTGTCCCTGCTCTGCATCATGCAGTAAACTGGGCACGACTCTGTTACAATGCACAGTATGCCTGATCAACTCTATGACCATCTGCAAATCTCTTTTCCATGTTTCTCTGAGAAGCTTCATAGTTTTGCCAAGGAGCCACTTCTAAAAAATAAAGGTCTTGGAATTTAGGATAGAGCAGTTAAAAAGCTGGATGGATGCAAATGATTAAAATGTATAACATGAGTAACTGTGTAAATAATGGCACTACAATGTAAAGTCTTTAAAGGTAGGATTGTGACAGCTGGTTCACAAAAAAATCACAGGCAAAAGAACCTCACCAACTAAGATCTGAAAGGAAAGAAAACACTGGTCTACAATTTTTGAGAAGTCATCTGCTTCAGAGATAAAATGTGCTATTTATGTATTTTGATGTGCTGAATTCAAATATGACAATTAAAACAACTGATTGGCTACTGTTTCTAAGATATTTAAGTTTTTACATTTTATGTCTATGTATATTGTGGAGATAGTAGAGTTTTAATCATAAATTGTAAACCTAGGTCTTTTCATGTGTTTATGCTTGCTTTACATGATAATATTTCACCTGTCCTGTTTATGTAACACTTTAAAAATCAGCAAAAGGGTTATATAAATAACATTTATTATGAAACAAAAGGCAAAAAACTATTCTGTACATAGTTTAGTCCTATTCAGTGTCTACTCGGCGCTTCTTGGCTTGTCTCTTGTATTCATTAAATGGAGCATCTCTTGTCACTGTCCAGCAATAGTCTGCAAGCATTGATGGGCTCCATTTGCCCTGATAGCATTTCTCCATTGTTGCAATGTCCTGGTGAAATCGCTCGCCGTTCTCGTCGTTCACTGCTCCGCAGCTTGGTGGAAAAATCTCTAGATGAGAGTGCAAAAAATGTATCTTTCGTGACATGTTGCAACCAAGGCTTTTGTATGCCATGAGGAGGTTGCCCACCAACAACCTGTAGTTGTCTGCCTTGTTGTTTCCGAGAAAATTTATTGCCACTAACTGGAAGGCTTTCCATGTCATCTTTTCCTTGCCACGCAGTGCATGGTCAAATGCATCACCTCGAAGAAGTTCACGAATCTGAGGACCAACAAAGACACTTTCCTTTATCTTAGCTTCACTTACCTTGGAAATTTTCCAAGGAGGTACTTGAAAGCTGCTTGTGTTTTGTCAATGGCCTTGACAAAGTTCTTCATCAGACCCAGCTTGATGTGTAAGAGTGGTAACAAAATCTTCCTTGATTCAACAAGTGGTGGATGCTGAACACTTTTCCTCCCAGGCTCCAATGACTGTCGGAGTGGCCAATCTTTCTTGATGTAGTGGGAATCTCTTGCACAACTATCCCATTCGCAGAGAAAACAGCAGTACTTTGTGTAGCCAGTCTGCAGACCAAGCAAGAGAGCAACAACCTTCAAATTGCCACAAAGCTGCCACTGATATTGGTCATAGTTTATGCACCTCAAAAGTTGTTTCATGTTGTCATAGGTTTCCTTCATATGGACTGCATGACCAACTGGAATTGATGGCAAAACATTGCCATTATGCAGTAAAACAGCTTTAAGACTCGTCTTTGATGAATCAATGAACAGTCTCCACTCATCTGGATCGTGAACGATGTTGAGGGCTGCCATCACACCATCGATGTTGCAGGCTACAAGATCACCTTCCATGAAGAAGAAGAATGGGACAAAATCCTTTTGACTGTCACGGAACATGGAAACCCTAACATCACCTGCCAGGAGATTCCACTGCTGTAGTCTGGAGCCCAACAGCTCTGCCTTACTCTTGGGTAGTTCCAAATCCCTGACAAGGTCATTCAGTTCACCTTGTGTTATGAGGTGTGGTTCAGAGGAGGAGAAGGATGGGAGAAAATGTGGGTCCTGTGACATTGATGGCTCAGGACCAGAAGTTTCATCCTCTTCCTCTTCCTTGTCTGACTCAAGTGAGAAGGATTCTGGTGCATCAGGAACCGGCAGTCCTTCTCCGTGGGGTACTGGGCGTATTGCTGATGGAATGTTTGGATAATGCACAGTCCACTTTTTCTTCTTTGACACACCTTTCCCAACTGGAGGCACCATGCAGAAGTAACAATTGCTGGTATGATCTGTTGGCTCTCTCCAAATCATAGGCATTGCAAAAGGCATAGACTTCCTTTTCCTGTTTAACCACTGGCAAAGATTTGTTGCACAAGTGTTGCAGCATATGTGTGGGTCCTGATCACCTATTTTGCAGCCAAAATAAAGGTGATAAGCTTTCTTAACCATAGTGGTTATACTGTGCTTTTGTGATGCAAAAGTCACTTCACCACAAACATAGCAGAAGTTATCTGCACTGTTCACACAAGTACGAGGCATCTCTGTTCACTTTGGCTAAACAGAAATGTGTCCCTTTGCAAAATCAAACACTGACAAATAAGAGAGCATGACACTGTATGATTTCTAGAGCTGATCTAGGGCAATTTGTTCAGCAGGGTGATGGAAGCTTCGTTATGATTGCATCATCCATGACTTCTAGGAATAACATGCAATTCATATCATGTATGACGCAATACCAGCTTCAGATTGCATCATTCATTGTTTTGCCTAAAAAGCAAGTACTGTCCAAACCCAGTAACAGATCCAATCAAAGATGTATTTTAGTCATTTCTGGTTTAAATTGAGATCCCTTCCCTTTACAACTCACTTATCCTCCACCATTCCCAAGTCAATGGTCATATATACTGACCCAATAGCATATCTTGAAAACTAGAGCCAATCAACAATTTTAAGCATCATTATCATTCTCAGTGACCCAGAATTAGTAAAGTTTGACTACATTTATTTCAGAAGCATTTTGGCTGTAGAGCAGTGAAATCAGAGGGAGCAAGAGCTCAGGATTACAGAATGAGGAAAGGATTGAGTTCATAGTTAGAATACACCACAACTGCATGTGTCTGGTAACAGGAATTCAAGTAAAGTTATGCCACTGATGAGTCCACTGAAACAACACCAAATAACTCTTATACTTCCATTCCAATCAGTCATGTACCTTACCATGCCATCAGAAATGACTTTACTGCTTAGTCACTTCCGCCCAAAATTTGACATTTAATCCACTTCCTTGTACCTTTGTGTTTTCATTGTGCAAAGTGGGTGTAACACACTATCACATTCCAAAGGCAGTATTTTCCCTCCACTTGATAGGGTAAAAAAGACTACATAAGGTACAGGGCAGCAGAGAATCAAGCCTTTTGTGCCTGCTACCCAAGCAAGTGGCACAAATTAACGCTGTGGAGGCTATTTTAATTCCAGGTGCTCTTTACCAATCTGCAAGAAAGCACTTCAGAAGCAACAACTGAATTACAAGCAGAGATGCAGAGAGGGACAATTCAATGCAATAAAAGCGAACAGGGTCTCCTGCTTGGAACTTGGACAATTCAGAGAAATATGGTCCGCAATGTAAAAATTGTCTTCTGACCTACTGACTGTCAGAAAGTGATAAATCTCTGGACTTCCATTGCTTACCTCCCCAGACTTGGTTCCTCAGAAGTAAAAGTCTGCAATTCCTACCCTGCCATTCTGGGACAGATCTGCCCCTGATATGTATAGACTATCTTTAATCAGGAACTGGAAGTGAGGTCTCGGAGATCGTCATATAATCTAAAAGTAATTTAATAAGCTACCAAAGAAAACCTGGATCTATGTTTGGCAATGATAGCCAACACCCTAGCCCTCAGAAAAATTACCCAGTGTAACTGGGATAAGAAAAAGACCTTTTTAAAAATTTTCTAGTAGTACGTTTTCTAAATCCCGGAACTCACTTTTAATTCATGTCTTCTCTGCCCCTTCCTATGTGGAAGAATTTTGCATATTTTACAAATAGCATGATCCCATGGTTATCCTGCAGAGTACAACTTCCTAGCAGCCACTTGAAATTGACATGGATTATAGGCAGGCAATCAATCACCACAGTGGATGATACACAGAGGCCACACTAGCTATAGGCAAACTAGGCAGCTGCCTAAGGCAGCAGATTTCTGAGGGCGGCATATTTCTGTAGACTCACCCAGGTTTCCTCCAAGGGCAGAAGATGAGGCTGCTGGGGCTAGGGGCAGCTACTAACTGGGGCTCTCGGTAGCAGGAAGCAGCCCTCACCCAGGCTGCCAGGGAAACACTCTTGCCTCTCTTGATCCACTGCCTGCCCCCAATGCAGATAAGATTGCAGCCATGGCTGAGGGCTACTCCTAGAGACACCACAAGCATAGCTGGGGCTTCAGCCACAAATGCAGCAACCCACCTGGCTTGCCAAAGGCCACTGATGGAGTCAGTGTCAAAGATAGTATTACCAATCAGGAGTTCATGACTCCCAGTAATCTATCTACTTATGGTGCTCAAATCACTTCGACCATCACACTCTCAGTAGCATGATGAGTTAAATCTCTGTAGCTCCATTGTATTTATGCACTTTCCAACTCTTCACACTTATTCTGTACTCTTTGCCTTGAAAATACTTCCCTCCGGTCTGGAAACCCAGTTCACCTCTCCTCAAAGCTTTCAGAAGGAAGGAGTGAACTGCAGTTTACATGTAGCATTTGACTCTTCAAATCCTAGTTATAATCCTTTCTTCCATTTATCTCACTTGTATTGCCAATCTACTATTCCTCCCCCATCATAAATGCTTGCTGCCAAAATTCTTGCATAAAATGTCCCCTTAAACCATGTTCAAATTATTAAACCACCATCCTCTAATTTCTGGATCCTCTATATAAAGCCCATTAAAGTGACTCCCAGTGATGTCAAAGGGCAGTGGATAAAACCCTTAATCCTGCAAACTGTTCCCCAAAATACAAAAAATCATAAAGAGTCTCGACGTGAAATCATCTCCTGTAATTACTGTATCCCTTCCATCATACTGTGTTCTGACAGTCTGCTCTGAAGCAATCATGTGACCATCTTCCTGAACATGTGACTCATTTCCTGAATTCTAGAACTGTGGATGGAGGCTGATACAGATTATTATTGAGTCTGTATAGAAATTTATTTCATATACTGAGAGCTGACGTACTTACCACACTCTTTGAATTGCTCCTTCGAGTGACTTTTTAGGTGTTACTGAATAGCAAAGCACATTTCAGATATGTAAAATCAACATAAAGGAGTGGTTATTTATGGTGTGTAAGGAGATGAAAAGAGTCAAGTGCCCTTTAAATATACCCATTATTCATTTGCATAGGGTGACCAGACAGCAAGTGTGAAAAATTGGGACATGGGGTGGGGGGTAATAGGCGCCTATATAAGATAAAGCCCCAAATATTGGGACTGTCCCTATAAAATCAGGACATCTATCACCCTACATTCTCAGTCAGTATAGGTAGCTTCTGTTTCAAACAGGATAATGTTTGGAGAGATGCCCTTCTAATAAAAACAAGGGAAGAACTTTGTACCAGACGGTTCCCTGCAGGTTGGAAATGAGAGTTGGAGCAGAATAAGTACAGTGCAGTGTAGCAGCAGGACTTTCAAACACACATACACAGACACTAATAAAAACAAAAAAATAAACAAGAGAGGGAAATGGGAAAGTGAACGAGTGAGTGAAATAATTCCAAAATAAACTGATATTAAAAAAGAAAATGTGGTACAGAAAAGGAAAACTAAGCATCTCAAAACAAACAAGTGTTTGTGCATTAAACTTCTTATCAGAGATGGTAGCCAGCAACAAGGGGGAAAGTTGAAACAGTTACAAATCATCCTAAAGGTAAACATTGTTTCCTTTGTTATAGGGTAATTAGTGAGAGGAATTGGTGGGTACCTAAAAAGGATATTGATTATTTTAAAATTGTTGTTTTGCTTTAAGAAACTTCCTGTATAATGTAAATATATAAAAATAATAATTTCTTTTTAACTAACAGTATTAAAGGCATCAAGCTATTTTAGGTGACCAGGGAACAGTTGAAAGGGGGTCATGGATACTTATAAAAGAAAAGTGGGAAATTCTTACCTATCCTGTGTTATGTTTGCTTTCAGATTATTCACTCAAGAAGCAGACTCATAGACTTTAACGTCAGAAGGGATCATCATGATCATCTAATCTGACCTCCTGCACGTTACAGGCCACAGAATCTCACCACCCACTTCCTGAAATAGACCCCTAACCTCTTTCTGAGTCACTGAAGTCCTCAATCATTGTTTAAAGATGTCCAAGTTACAGAGAATTCACCTTTTACACTAGTTTAAGCCTGCAAGTGACCTGTGCCCCATGCTGCAGAGGAAGGCAAAAAAAACCCAGGGTCTCTGCCAATCTGACCGGGGGGGAAATTCCTTCCAGACCCCAAATATGGTGATCAGTTAGACCCGGAGATGTGGGCAAGACCCATCAGGCAGATACCTGGGAAAGAATTCTCTGTAGTAACTCAGAGCCCTGCCCACCTAATGTTCCGTCTCCAGCCATTGGGTTTTTTGCTAATGGTAGTCGCTGATGGGACACATGTTTTCATAGGCAGTCCCATCATACCATCTCTTTCATAAACTTATCAAGCTCAGTCCTAAAGCTAGTTAGATTTTAGCTCCCACTGATCCCCTTGGAAGACTGTTCCAGAACTTCACTTCTCTGATGGTTTCGAGCATAAACTTGTTGATGGCCAGTTTATATCCATTTGTTCTTGTGTCCACATTGGCACTTAACTTAAATAACTCCTCTCCCTCTCTGGTATTTATCCCTCTGATGTATTTATAGAGCACAATCAGATCTCCTCCTCAGCCTTATTTTGTTTAGGCTAAACAAGCCAAGCTCTTTGAGTCTCCTCTCATAAGGTAGATTTTCTATTCCTTTGATCATCCTAGTAGCCCTTCTCTGCACCTGTTCCAGTTTGAATTCATCTTTCCTAAATAAAGGAGACCAGAACTTAACACAGTATTCCAGATGAGGTCTCACCAGTGCCTTGTATAATGGTACAAACACTTCCCTGTCTCTACTGGAAATACCTTGCCTGATGCATCCTAGGACTGCATTAGCCTTTTTCATGGCCGCATCCCATTGACAGCTCATAGTCATCCTGTGATCAACCAATACACCCAGCTCTTTCTTCTCCTCTATCACTTCCAACTGATAAGTCCCCAGCTTATAGCAAAAATTCTTGTTGTTAGTCACTAAATGCATGACCTTGCACTTTGCAAAGTTTTGAAGGAACTCAAATATGAAACTGCAGAACTACTAACTGAGGTATGTAACCTACCACTTAAATCAGCCTCTGTACCAGATGACTGGAAGGTAACTAATGTAATGGCAATTTTTTAAAAAGGCTCCAGAAGCAATTCTAGCAATCACATGCCAGTAAGCCTAATTTCAATTCTAGAATTGGAAAAGGTACAGAGAAGGGAAACAAAAATGATTAAGGGTATAGAACAGCTTCCCTATGAGGAGAGATTAATAAGACTGGGACTTTTCAGCTTGGAAAAGAGACGACTAAGGGGGGATATGATAGAGGTCTATAATATCATGAATGGTGTGGAGAAAGTGAATAAGGAAGGGTTAGTTACTCCTTCACACAACACAAGAAGAAGGGGTCACCCAATGAAATGAATAGGCAGCCTGTTTAAAACAAACATATAGAAGTACTTATTCACCAAACATACAGTTAACTTGAGGAACTCGTTGCCAGGGGATGTTGTGGAGGCCAAAAGTAAAACTGGGTTAAAAAAAGAATTAGATAAGTTCATGGAGGATAGGTCCACCAATGGCTATTAGCCAAGATGTCCAGGGATACAACCCCATGCTCCGGGTGTCCCGAAACCTCGAAACGCCACAAGCTGGGAGTGGACAACAGGGGCTGGATCACTCAAAATTGCCCTGTTCTGTTCATTACCTCTGAAGCACCTACCAATTGTCACTGTCAGAAGGCAGGATACTGGGCTAGATGGACCACTGTCCTGACCCTGTGTGGCTATTCTTAAGTCCTTGTGTTTTGAAGATTTCTGTATGGAAGAGCTTTATCGTCATATTTCTTTGGCAGACAATTAAAAAGTTGAAGATACAATTAAAGATACAATTAAAAACTTGTAACACAAATTCAAGTTTTCAATAGGTTACAACAATGTTAGGATTTATATTTCTCAAACATGGAGTGAGTAACCATTACTCATTCCCAAATGAGGAGCCAATATTGTTTCATTGTGCCTCATCTTTACTCGCCAAGATAATTTGGCTTTATTTTTAAAATTGAGAATACAGGCCATATGACTGAGATTATAGGAATCTGAGCATGCGTGAACTGGCACTCGTTGCTCACTTCAAGATTTCTTTTCTATGATAACCACTCTGAGAATAGTCCTACATTCTGTATGTATTATTTTGTGTGTAAGTCCTTTTATTTTACAGCATATCTGTTGGAAACAATCCAATATATTTGTAAATGAATCTAAATATTTATTAGCTATAAAGTAGGTTGGCCTATTTGTGGAACTTTATGTATCTACCAAGAGAGAAGAAGAATCCTTAAACTGAATCCGGTCTATTTCAAGAGCAGGGAATATCAAAAGACAAACGGAGACAAAGTCGTGTGCATTATACCCAATTTAGAGTCTCAAGGATTCCTACCTAAAGGTTAGAGGAAGTGAGGGAGGATTTTGTTTGGCAGATACAATTTCTGAGTGTCCAGGGCAGCATGAGCCAAAACTGACAAATGCAGATGCTGAGAGAGTTTGCATCCAAACTGCATAAATCAAGTGAGCTAAACAAAATCAAGACAGACTGAAATTAGCAACAGCATGCCCCCTGCCTCACAGGGCAACACAGAGCTGATGGATGATGTGATGATGACAAACAAATCCTCAGTTGCAGTCCAAAATCTGTCTAATAAATAAATTAGTAAAAGTCAAATATATCACCATTGCCATTGCTGCATCTGTTTCTATACTTCCATTAAATCACTGGGTGAATGTTGTCTTACTAATTGCAGAATTTTTTTTTTAAATCACAGGGCTGTCACATGTTCACATGTTAGCGGCAGACAGCAATAATAGTGACACCATAACACATTTTCCAAATATTAGTTTGAATTAAGCTCATTAGGTTTAATTTAGTTGGATTCACAGTGGCAAAAAAGCTGCCCTATTCATTTAGATTTCCTCCAATTTTCTGTGAGGGGGAAAAGCTGCTTCTTACAGGCAAACACTGGCGCAAGTCTGAGCCAATGTCCTACTGTTGATTTCACAAAGTTAATATTTTTTTTGAAAAACAGTAAACACTGCAAAATTAGTATAAATTTAACACTGGACCAAATTTAAAGAAAATCATAAACATAGTGGGTCAGACTAACAGTCTAGCTAGCCCAGTATCCTGTCTTCAGACAAAAACAACAAGCAGTCCTTGTGGCACCTTAGATACTAACAAATTTATTTGGGCATAGCCTCTAGGTCTCTAAGGTGCCACAAGGACTCCTTGTCGTTTTTGCTGATACAGACTAACACGGCTACCACTCTGAAACCTGTCTTCAGACAGTAACCAATGACAGGTGCTTCAGAGGGAATGAACAGAACAGGCATTCATCGAATGATCCATCCCGTCATCCACTCCTAGCTTCTGGCACTTGGAGGCTATGGACACCCAGAGCATGGGTTGTATCCCTGACCATCTTGGCTAACAGGCATTGATGGACCTTTCCTCCATGACCTTATCTAATTCTTTTTTGAACCCCATCATAGTTTTGGCCTTCACAAAATCCTCTAGCAATGAGTTCCAATGTGTGCTGTATGAATAATTACTTCCTTATGTTTGTTTTAAACGTGTTGCCTATTAATTTCATTGGGTGACCACTGGTTCTTGTATTATGTTAAGGAGTAACTAACCCTTCTTTATTCACTTTCTCCACACCATTCATGATATTATAGACCTCTATCATATCTCCCCCTTAGTCGTCTCTTTTCCAAGCTGAAAAGTCCCAGACTTTTCACTCTCTCCTCATAAGGGTTCCATACCCTTAATCATTTTTGTTGCCCCTCTCTGTACCTTTTCCAATTCTAATGTATCTTTATTGAGATGGGACAACCAGAATTGCATACGGTATTCAAGGTGTGGGCGTACCATGGATTTATAGTGGTATTATGACATTTTCTGTCTTGCTATGTATGACTTAATTAATGGTTCCTAACATTGTTAGCTTTTTTGACTGTCACTGTACATTGAACAGATGTTTTCAGAGAACTATCCACAATGACTCCAACATCTCTTTCTTGAGTGGTAACAGCTAATTTAGATCTCATAATTTTATATGTATAGGTGGAATTATGTTTTCCAATGTGCATTACTTCGCATTTATGAACATTGAATTTCATCTGCCATTATGTTGACCAGTCACCCAGTTTTGTGAGATCCCTTTGTAACTCTTCACAGTCTGCTTTGGGCATAACTACCTTGAGTAATTTTGTATCATCTGCAAAGTTTGCCACCTGACCTCATTTTCCAGATCATTTATGAATATGTTGAACAGCACTGGTCCGAGTAAAGATCACTGTCTCTTCAAAGTGAAAAACTGACCAAGCAAACCTGGTAGCTCCCCATAGCTCTATCCACATACTGCATCTAATCTCCACAGGTCAGGATGCCTAGAGAGGGCATGTGTAGATAGTTCCATGGAAGAGGATACATTACTGGGCACTTTCCCACTAAGACTTGGGCTTTACGATTTTTGAAATCTGACCACAGTATCTTACGTATGTTTTAGTGTGGGTGAAATTAAAAAGTTTTATCTGTTGAAAAGATATTACCTGTGTCCCCCATTTTAAGTATATGGAGTGTCTCTTTACAGCAGAATCTTAGAAACTGTATTGTAGTGCTTTCACTCTGAGGGACCCCGAAATGCTATACAAACAATTTTAGTGTATACTCTGATAGATATGTATACATTGATATATTACACACAGAGGTCAGGGCTGCTGGTGCACTGATATTACTGTATCATGCTGACCAGTATTGTCTCACTGTTTCTTTGTTGCCCCTCCTCCCCTGTTGGTATCCATCTTTTGTCTGTCTTTGACTTAAACTCTTTGAGGCAGGGACCACCTTTTCATTCTGTGTTTGTACAGCAGCTAGTGCAGTGGGATCCTAGTCCATGACTAGGGATCCTAGTTGCTTCAGTAACATAAATAATAATAACTAATAACAATCTTTACCCCTATTGGAATTTGGCTAGTATACTAAGACTGACACTCATACTCATTGACTTTCAATGGGCACAAGTGGTCAGGAACTCATTTTTACTGTATGTCTCAACCAGAAGACTGCACCAGTACTGACTCAGTCCTTATTAGTTAGCATATGCAGTGTTATTGTAGCCATGTTGGTTTCAGGATATTACAGAGACAAGGTGGCTGAGGTGATATCTTTATTGAACCAACTTCTGTTGGTGAGAGAGGGCAGGGGCTTGTTCTAATCCATGCTCCCCTTCCGCTCCCGTCCTGCCTACAGGATTCACAGCGTTGTGGAGCAATGAGCAATTAGAATAAGTGCTTCAACTGCAAACCTAATGCCACAGCAGCAGTGCAAGGTGCTGGAGTCCTCACAACCAGTATGAAGCAACTTTAGTGAAAAGGACAAGAAAAGGAGAGAGCAAGAAGGAAAGTAGGGAGCTGAATCAAATGAAAAAGGGGGCTTGGGGAAAAACAAAATAGAGAATAGAAGAATAGGGATAAATGTAGGGGTTCAGCACATTCTGCTCTGCCCTGCCCACAAGTATTCTCTAGGAATCCCTATTTGCTAGTTTTCAGACCCGTCTCAGCTAGATCTGCTGCCCCAATATACTCAAGTTATATGAAGAAAAATGGGAAAGAAATATATTTGGCAATGCTTATATGCCAGGTGGTTTCTCAGTTTGCCAACCATCTGGTCTCAGTTTACTCTTTGTCAGTAGCACCAAATGAGAGAAAAATGTGAGATGTTAAATATTAAAATCTACATTATTAAACAAATGAAAGCTACTGTAAAGAGTAAATGCATCTAACACATGGATTGTCATGTTAAACACATGGAAACCCTTGTTTTAAAGATATGACATCACACCCTCATGAAACTTAAAAATTCATAATTTAAATTCAAATGTATGACATCACATCTGTGAATTATGAGATTTCTGCAATACTTTGTCATCACCAGCACCTACACCTCACATACACACCATTCTATAGTCAAAGAGCTGCTGAAGCAGTAGGAGATAGATGCTCTGACTAACTTCTGAGAGTAAGGAAAGGCAGAAAGGGGAAGTAATGCGGGATATGGGGAAGGAGGGATGTAGCAGTCGGATCAGAGCTGCTGGTGAATATCCAGGACAAAAATTCAGCACGTGTGTGTATATATGTGTATGTATGTATGTATGTATAATAAAATAAAAGAGAAATATAAAATTTGAGTTACACACTGATCATTCCAATTCCAGGTACTGGTTACTACCCATGCCACTGAAGACTGCAGTGCCTCATTGTTTATGTGATCACGATAACTCCAAGATGGAATTATAGCATCATATTGCCTACTTAGCTGTTATTTATTCTATATATCAAAAGTATATAAGGCCAATTTTCAAGTTACTCATTAAAAATGAACCAAAGAATCTACAGGTTCATTCTTTCATATGAGGAAATGAATGCTTATTTGCGCATACGTACTAGGCAATAATGTGATGCACTATTTGTGCATATTGCTTACTAATCTACACCCACAACAAATGTGCTCACATATTTTGCAAGCATATTTTAAAGAATTTGGCTCATAAAATGTATGCTTTTATTTAGTAATTATGCAAAAGGCCAAGTTGGAACAGAAGAGTGACAATCCCACCTAAACCAAATAAAATTTAACTTGAGAGTTCAAGCAGAAGATGCATTTCAATAAACAGTCTGGGTCCCAATGAGCTACTGAACCTTGCCTTCACAGGTCTAACTCCAATTGTCAGGAAAACCAGGCAAAGAGAAGAAGACCAGTTAGTTTTATTTCACCTTAATGTTCAATGTTCCATAAATGCCAGCATGGACAAAGACTGCCCCAGAAAGAAATACATCCCATTCCCCACAGCATATGTACTGGAATTCTTGTCACCATGTTCATTTCAGTACACTGAAGAACATTAAGGAGATTAAAACACAGACCTATCCTGAGATAATTGTTTGCTTGGACATTTGATTGCTTTCTGCTACCAGATCAACCTCTTCCCCACTCCTTGCACCAAAGCTATATTTGGAAAACTTGCTTTGTTTCACCTGCATGTGACATCTAAATATCTCAATTCCTAATTACATGGCTACTGAGACTGATAATAGCTCATACTAACAGAAGCAATGCTATCCGAGGGAGAAAGAAAGGACAAGACCTACCATATTAGATGCAGCACTGTTAAACTGAAAAGGCTATGGTGACAGATTACTGGACAAGGACACACAAAATGCAGCAGCCCTGTCATGCTACAACACAACATGATGACAATGCTACATTAGGTCAAAAGTGAATCCTGCAGTGTTTAGAGCAGTATCACAGGCAGGTATAACAAAACAAACCAGAAATAAACAAACATTTTATACCCTGGTCAATGAGTGACACCTCTTGTCACTTTCCTAGTGTAGAGAGGACCTTAAACCTATAAGTCTGGAAATTCCAAAATTCTCATCATAGTAGATTTTTCCAATCCTATAAAACACATAGCCACATAACAATGATGGGTGGTACATCAGAAGTCAGATACTCAGGTACAATCAGGAACTCTAGTCTATAGAAATACGACCATGTAATCATGGTATTTCAACAAAAGTTTATAAAGAGAGTCTCTTTGATATGTATTGATTAACTCCACTTCACCAAAAGTAGATTATCTTATTAAAATTCCCCATCATGCTCACTTTAAAAGTCCTTAGGATTTTTTCCTGCTGGCTTTGATATGGTAATTATTAAAGTGTTATGTGTAAACAATTCAAGTCTTCAAACAGTGATTTCACACAGACTGTCACTCTCTAGGGACTATTCATGCTTGCCATTATTTTGAACCTTGAGGGTAATACACAAAGACTCCAGGTTCTGTGGTATAAAACCTGTAGCAGCAGAATGTTTGCATTATTGTAAAACATACTTGTTATGGAGATACACAATTTTAACATTTGTTCAGTTACAGGAGGGAAAAATACCAAACCAGACTTAAATTGATTCTTTTTTCTTTCTTTTAAATTTGTAGTAAGTGTTTTCCATCACAATTTACAGTAACCATATACAGCACTCACTCCCAATCTCTCTAAGATCATACTCTATAAATTTAACAATTCTTCAATTGGTATTATAAATCTAACCCGATTTGTTGTTTTGACTGGGAAGGGGAAAAGTCAGTTCTGCAAATATCACAGTAACCATTTTCATAATTTTTGCTAATAAATTTAATCCAGAGTAGCAATTATTCAAATAAAATAAATCATGACAGATGCCATAATTTAGACAGTGTAGCCAGCCGGGTGGCACCCTTTGTATAATCTTTTCCACCTTTAAATCCTGGATTCAGAAACAGATTCAAGGCAACTGCGCCATCTGGTAGAAGGTAAACTCTGAAACTGATCTTAATCACACTTTTTGTTTTAAATGGGTAGATGACAGGCAGGCTTCTATTGAGTTCTCTAACACTCTATCTACTAATTAATTCAGACAGTTACATTTCAAGTTTGACCTTAACGACACTGAGCTATAGTAAGAATGTAAGGGTGGGGGAGAGGAGGCAGGTCAAACAATTTCTAACTTACTTTTATCTAAATCCTAAAATCTTTTTTGATCTCTTTACCACATCATCCTACTTTAAAAGTCAAATAAGCACCAGCAGAGCTCAGAGCAACAACTTTCCCATTAGATGCTATTTTCAAGTTTACATTGAAAGAGCATAGTGCCTCCAATAATTAAATAACGGATATCAAAGAAAACCACAATGAGTTAAACAACAGGAAACTAGTTCTTTGTCCCCTGCGGAAAATGCAGAAATAAGCCAAGTGAAATATAATGTTATCTACCCTTATAGAATTAAGCCACAAAATTACTATTGATTTTATTTGAGTTATATAATTCAATCCATGTAACTTTAAAAGTCATGGCCTATGCTGTTCCTTTTATCACAGCCCTGTAGTAGAGAAAGGAGGGGAGTGCACTACAGCAGAAGTGCCAACAGCAATTTTAGCTGCTTCAGCTAGAATTCCTGTCAGGATTCCAGGGGAGTGCACGCTGTCTCAGATGCTCTATCACACTTTGAACAGGTGCAGTGCACTCTCCTCACACACCTAGCCAATTCTGCCAGCCAGTAGAGTGGAGACAACACCATGCTCTCAACTTCACACTGACACCTTTGAAGCTAGTGCTGCCAGAGGTGATATCTCCGATCCATGTTGGACTAGCCCTTATCCACAGAGGCATTAGAAGGGATGAGGAGGCTTCTTGGGCCCTCTCCTGACTCCTTAAACACTTCATAATCTGGCCCAATAACTATTCCATAAGCGTGGACTAAAACATATAAAAAATAAGAGATGCGGAACCACTGCTTGCCCATCAACCTTGTTTTCTCATCAGGTCCTGAAGGATTATCTATCAATCTGAAAATATATCTCAACATTTCTAATAGGAATAATTAACATAAGATTTACATGTCCTAAACATAATACTGACAAGCATGCACTTATAACCCAGGCCTCACTAACATGCTCTAAAGGATATTGTTTACATCGGCAACTAATTACTGCAAAGCTTATCCACTGCCAAAATATGAATGCAGTGACACACTGCAGCTTTCCACAATGAGGCTCAAGTCCTGCTCAACCACTACTAATGCAAGCTGACCCACTGAAGTTAATGGGATTACTTCAGTGATTACAGCAAGCAGGATTTCTGCCTGTCTTAGCTATTTCTGAGGAACTATCGCTTCGGCACCTAAATGCTACACAGAATAATTAGAAATACCATTGAGCATGTTCTAAAAAGGGCCATAGTCTCAATCTTTAACAGTTTTTTTTTATTTTGTATTTAATATTTAAGCTTTCTTCTCCTCATATTCCTCTCCATTGTCCTGCTGTGGTGTTTTTTTATAGCCTTCTAATTACCCCTCCCCCATCAACCATTCAGTGTAGATGGAGCCTCTCTCTTTAAACTCGCAATCAATCCTTCTTGTGTTGGAATCTTGACATTACAACCAATCAATTACATTTAACAATTACGGGATTTCCAACATATAGGTTTTCCCTACCTCGATTTTAGAAAACAAACATGGATCTTTTTTCTGTCTAAAATGTAGGGATGAAAAAAATCATTTTGCCCAATTTTGAAGCATTCAATAACTGTGGGTTTCAAAGTTTGACTTGTACTGAAATTATATATTTGGTTCAAATTCTCCTTAGAAGAGATTGGGGGGGAAATCTAAAAGAAAAGGCAGAGCAAACAATCTAGTGGGGAAAGTGTGAAAGAACAAATCCAGAGGAACTGAAAAAATGAGCAAAGTGGAAGGAAGGAGACAAATTCTAATAAATTCTAATTCCATTCTCTGGTGCCAGTCTAGCTTGTGTGCATATTCTTCTGTGCCTAGTATACAGCACAGGCTTCCATTTAATGAGTCAACTTAAAAATGTTTTTCTAGATAATAGAAGAAACGAAAAAGAGACAATTACATTGTAGGAAAGAAGCTGGTACAAACTTGGGTTGCAAACGTTGAAAAATCAAATATAAAATAGTTTACAAGGCCTAAAATCTTAAATTCCATCAGGTTCACCTATTCCTACTAAAATATATATTTATATGCATTTTCCTAGTAACAATCACTATACATATACTGTCTGAGACCAGAAAAAGTAAGTATGGGGTAGAGGTAAAATATGTGCAACAAAAATACTTTACAATTCTGAACTGGGATGTAGCATTGCTGGCTTTTGTTTTCTTTCCAGCTCTTGTATATATGCTAACAATACGTTATTTTAATTCAAGATTTCAAGACATTTTTACCCACATTTATTTTATTATATCTTGAAACACAGGGAGCAATACTGCACTATCCTGACTTAGAATTTCCTTAACAAGAAGTGCCACAGAATCTAAAGGAAGTGTTCCTTGCTTTGAAATGTACAGTTCGATATATTTTCCAGGAGGGAAGTAGGCAATAGTTTTCTTAACGCTCTTTTTTGTTCTTTGTTTCCATTTTATGATTAAAAACACCATTAAGTCAGTTTCTTTCTTTCTTTCTTTCTAAAATCCACATCTGTGAGCCTTACAGTTTGTCAGCATCCTGCTAAAGTTTTTGTGCAGGAGCCATATCTTTTAGAATGGATTAATCCACTCTTCTGAAGAAAGTCAGAATCTAATTTACCTTTCTGCTTCAGTTTACTTTTTAATATGACAAAATACATTTTTAAGTATCCGAGGGATGTGCTGGCCGCGGCTTCCTGCCGCCCCCATTGGCCCGGGACGGCGAACCGCGGCCAGTGGGGCCGCGATCGACCGAACCTGCCGCGTCAGCGGGTAAATAAACTGGCCCAGCCTGCTAGGGTGCTTACTCTGGCGAGCCGCATGCCGAAAGTTGCCGACCCCTGTTATAGAAAAACACTTGTCCTCATATTTTTTCACTACCAAATATAGACTCAAATATATAACATATTAAATTACATGCTATGGCTTTGTAACATTCTAATTTGATATTTATAGTCACATAAATAAATCACATGAAAAATCTTTACAGATCTGGACATAAACAAGTCATCTGACTACTCTCCAGGGCTGACTAGAAGAGTCTACTTTCACAGTGAATGATTAATAAAACTTCTCCACCTCACCACAGACAGGATTTAGTTAGAGTCCCTTGTTCTGTAACTAACTATAAAAGCAAAAGCTTTCTATGGTGTCACAGTAAAGCAATTATCCTTAGTTTCTATATTAGTATTACAATAAAAAAACTTCCATACTATATATTACACATTATGAGCCAATTTTTTAAATGAGCCATGTGATCTGATGGATTACATTGCAGCACTGGAGACTAACTTTGTACCTAAAGTTATACATATGCAATTTTTTGCATGTGTAAATTGGGTAGTTAGCTCTTTAGCAAGCTAATATGTCTGTATAAATATGGATTCTAATGTGGGCAAAATTGTTGCCATAAACTATTTTTGAAAATTCAGACCCCTATACATACAGATTATAATTTGTATCAATAAAGATATGCACAGAGAAAGAAACATACATTTATAGCTTGATGCCATCATATTTAAGTATTATACCTTTGCTTGGACATTTACAAGAACTATTTGTCAAGCATGAGCTAGTCCTGCTCTGGTAGCCAAGGTAGCATTTTGGGTTGTTATAATGAGGTGTTTTCTGTCTCTGTGCCAATTAAGAGGAGTGGTTGACTTTAATGAACTGGTTCTGGCTGTAGGGAAAAGTGCATTGTTTCTAAACATGGATAGGTTGTTAACTGAATCACAGTAAATGCCAGGTGAGTAATAGGTTAGCCTGAGTGTTTTAATCTTAATCTATTGCTCAGTCTGCAAGTGTAGCCAAGGCCTAAGTCACTCAAGCGCTTTCGGAAATTTTATACGGTGACTCAATAACCAGGATGTAAAGGAGCAGAGAAAGGGAACAACCTATCATATGTGTAATTATTCCTAACTTTAAAATTATCAATAAACATTCTTGTCTAAATAGATTTTCTTCAACAATAAAAAAATAGTTCATAGCTGTATAGAATTCCAAGTAAAGAAACACAATATTTACTATTTTCAAACTTACCGTTTTTCTAAATTTATGCCATTTAAAATGAATACCATTGAGGCTTTTGGACCACATAGCCTACCAGTTTTCATGTGAATTGACGTTTCAACAGAAAAGAATATGCTGGCATATGCCTAAAACTCGGGCAATTTAATAGATTGTCTAACTACAGGATTTAGGCAATCAAATGGATATTTGGGTACCTACATACTGATTTGGGTATCCTGCCTCTCCAGTTTGGAATCTCTCTCCAATTATCCTTCTATAAATTATAGACCAAATAAACTCCTCTTCTGCCCCACTGAGGCAATTCAAATTCCATGTGCCTAGTCTAACCCTCCATTTCGTCTTGTGAAAGACTATGAGTGGAAGCCCGTGAGTGTGGGGTTATGCGGCCTCAAACATCCACTCTTGAGCCAGTTATGCAACTAGAGTTTGAGAGACTCCAGTAGCAAGAGATGCAGGAATTAAATCATTGGTTGGATGGGGAGAGGCCATGAAGAGATGACCAAATTGTTGGGGAGGATCACGGCTAGAAGTCTTCCATTGAAATGTAGGTGCAGACGTGGGTGCTAGGAATGACATAGTTCCCCCCGCCTCTATTTTCTGCTGTTTCCTGCATTGGTCTGGAAATTAATGATAGTGTCTGGAGAAGGCTGGGGAGGTGGCAGACAGAAGTTTGATAGTTGGTCTCTGCCTCAATAATCCCCCTCCAGATCTCCCACATCCAATCCCCTGACATAGGAGCAAGAAGAAAACAAATGAAAGTTGAATATAAAGAAGTCTTCAAAGATATGTGCTTCATTTACCTCTTCCAAATTTTAGGGGCAATTCTATTTAAGATTCCTTCTTTGCCAAGGGACCTCAATGGGAAAAATATCCATAACTGGAAGGTAACATTTTTACAGTAGATGGGGTTGAACTTTTGGCATGAGGGACACTTAGTTCTCACCAGACATCATCTTAACTAGTCCTACATGTACAGTTGATCTATCAGTAGTATAACTATAATGTGACATTATTACCAGATGAATAAAGTTCATTTTGTGATGTAATATCTATCCTTTTTTATGTGCTTATTTGCACATTCACTAATTTACAAATACAGCAATGGGATTTTTCCATCATTAATACAAATTAGCAATATTTCACTTTATTTTATTTTAATTTAGTGGACTGAAAATTTGACTACATATTATATAGATGTAATTAGCAAAGTCTTAGTAGCCATTTTTTGCACGAAAATTCCCTGTCAACTGGACAGTGACACACAGGGAGTTTCTTTTGAGACAGATGGTTCCCAAAGCTTTAAGGTAACTGCTGGAAATTAGTGCCAGAAACGCTGAAAGAAAAATGGACTTGAAAAGGAGCAGTTATTCCCTGCTGAATCAGGCTGCATCATGCTAATTGAGAACAAGATCACTGGGCTGACAGGGCCTGTAGTTCAGACATCATAAAAATGATATTTACAATCCTCAGAGGCAGAGGATAGTGAGTCTGCCTTCATGCATAGAAAACATGTTAGTAACTGCATCAGTTTTGAAGATAGCTGCTTCACCACTCTGCCAACCAGACAAAAAGTGCTGGACAATAACTGTTTCAGAAAGAATAAAAGCAGCCATATAGACAAGGGGAAAATATTCACAAAGCACCAGCACAGTGGTGAAAATTAACATATCTTCATTTTAGCACAATAATTAGGACACTTGCAGTGGCTAGCCTCTGAATACTGAGAAATGTGAACAGGAAATGCTATGGTAACAGAGAAAACAAATTTAATTGAAAGAGAAGAATATGTTGAAAAAATAAAACATCCCAAAACAATTATTGTTCTACTATACTGATTGTTGTATACATATGTAGTGGGGCGGACTGCCCTACTCCCTGAGAATTTAGGCTGCAGCAGGCCAGTGGGCCTGCGCAGACAGGGAGCCAATTAGAGAAGGGCTTATTGTGAGCCAATCAGGGCCCAGATTGGATGCAGCCAATCAGGGCCAGGCTCAGCCCTATAAAAGGCCACTCAGGGAGAGAGCAGTCAGTCTGTCCCAGGCCGTTGAGAGGGGAAGGTCTGCCTCCAGAGGGGGAGACTAGCACCTGGGACAGCGCAGTGCTGGGCAGGCCTGGGGGAGCAGAAGGGAACTCCAACCCAGTGTCTGCCAGACTGCAGGCCCTGAGGGGAAGGGCCTAGCCGGTGTGAGGGGCCATAGGGGAAGTGGCCCAGGGACGTGGACAGATGGAGGGGAGAGGAGGAGGAGAGTGAGGCTGCTGCCAGAGGGTCCCTGGGCCGGGACCCAGAGTAGAGGGCGGGCCTGGGTCCCCCCCCTTCCCCTCTTGCAGTACACCCAGCCATCAGCTGTAGGGAGCGGCAATCATAGACTACACCAGATCCCCGACAAGAGGGATTAGACTTTGGGGTATGTGGTTGGACATGGTAGCTGGGGCGTAGAGAGACTGCTGATCAACCCACCCTCCCCCCCACCCAACCCCCGGAAGGGGGTGTGGATGGTCTGAGGGGCACTGCCAGAAGGCAGTGGTCCTGAAGAGGACGCCGCGAGCTGGAGAGCGACGCAGGCTCAGACGCCAACCAAGGGCGAGACAATGGACGGGACACCACCGAGAGAGAGCGCTCCACTGGACTGAGCTAATTCCCAGAGGTAACTAGCAGGAGGCGCCGGGTGGCGAGACCCAACCCTGTTACAACATATTTTAAAGTATTAAACTCTACTATACTTCTGTAATTTATTCTTGAATTTTTTCATGCAATAAATTGTTTCACCCCGTCTCTGCAAAAATAGTCCCTCATAATTAAATGGTTGCTGATCAGATTGATAGGAACCAAATGTAACCAATGTTTTAATCTAATATCACAAAAGAATAAAATTTTCTTAGCATTTTTCTTTTATTTTATCTGCTTTTTCTCTTAGACAACATCTCTGTAATAAAAGGCACTAGAAAAAATAGTGTTGTAGTTCATTATTTGGGTAACACCAAAAGATAGCTATTCAAGCATTTACATACAGAGCATGAATCAGAGACTGGTAGAACAAAAAAATCTCAGATATTCACTGACTGTAAAAACCCAGAGTTTGCAGATGAATAATTTACTGCTGTCATCCCAAAGATTACTGAAAGGAACTGGTCCACTTATTTGTACAGCAGTATTACTGATAAAACTAACCCCCAGGATTATATTTACTTATCTTTTCCCCAAAAGTAGTAGTATTCCAGCATAAAACTGTACAATGAGTTTTTTCTGTTTACAAAACTGGGATTTGCCATTTAATAGCCAAGTGGCACAATAAACTCTTGTCAGTTGATTTCCTTGGTAAAGTATCACCATGGGGTTTAGGAGCGTCCATGAAATTAAAAAATTCTAATACTGGACCTCATAATTGTAGTGTATGAAATCATTTAAAAGGTTTCATATCTGAGGTGCTGATTTTGCCCTTTCTCTAAATATAACCCTCAGTAAAGGTTCCGGCAGCCAGGATACTTATGGACTGACAGGCTTTATTGGTACTTAAGAGAAAGTTCATGATGAAACTTTTCATAGCCAGCCATTAGCAATCAAGGAGTATGGATGCCTTTTGTTTTAATAATGTTCCATTACAATTGCAAACAGTGAGGCTGCATCCACAGGTTTAGGGCTGAGCAAAGTGAATACAGAATTCATAAGCAGACTTAGTTTTTAAATAAAATATGGGCCTCTCTGAATCTTCCTTTTGTTACAAGCAAATCTATCTAGCAGTGGTAGCATTCCACCCAACAGACAGTGCCAGCACAACTCTCCTCTCCTACCAGATGGGTAGGCAATACTTAAATTCAGACAGAGTTGTCCGTAACGGAGCTCTAGTAAATATTTAAAACCTCCTGGAGTTTTTATAGCATGTTGGGTTTGGGGTTAGGGAAATACTCTATAAGAATTTAAGTCCTTTGGGTAGGCAATACATTTAGTTTGATATACACATCACCAACATGCTGTTCAAAAATTGCACCAGCGACCATATTTATAGATACCAAAAATAACTTCCAGAAATAACGTCTTCTAGTCTGGAGTAGTTTAAAAAGTCAACATGCTACTGGCTGCTGGGCACCACCTGAGTGTATTCAGTGTGGCACTGTTTGCTTTAGTTAGATTACAAATTACTGAAATGGGGGGGAAGATAGGTGTTTCATTCATTTTATTAACTGGATTGGGTCCGGGGAGTGGAAACCTGCAGGTCTCCCTTCCAGCTTCCCATCATGTTTCTCATGTTCATAGAATCATAGGACTGGAAGGGACCTGAAGGGGTCATCTAGTCCAGTCCGGGCACTCATAGCAGAACTAAGTATTCCTACTGTTTTTGTCTCAAAAATGAATTTCCAATCATAAAGCATATGGATAGAATCCTGAAAGAAGACATTGATTAAAATAGTTTGCTTACTTCTGTGGCCTTCAGTGTATAAACTTTATGGCCTGATTTTCAAAAGTGCTGAAAAACACCACAGATCCCATTGACACTGAAGGCTGCACTTCTCCACTCTCCAATGTCAAAATACAATATTCGCTGAGGTGGGAAATGGTGTGAAGTGAATGGAACTAATGTGATTTGCACCAGCTGATGGCCTAACCCAACATGTTTAAAGAGGAGGGTTGGGGTTGTGTGTTTTAATTTGTTTGAAACAGATTTTTTTCCTTCTAACCTCCCCCAAGAATAGGGTTACCATATGTCCGTTTTTTCCCGGACATGTCCGGCTTTTCAGCAATCAAACCCCCGTCCGGGGGGAATTGCCAAAAAGCCAAACATGTCCGGGAAAATGCCGGCCAGGCACTTCCCCTCCCGCGGCGATTCTGCTCCTCCCCTGACTCTTCAGTTCTGTTTAAGAGCCGAGCTGCCCGAGCGCTATGGGCTTCAGGCAGCCCCCTTGCCTCCGGACCCCAGCCGGGCACTTCCCCTCCCGGGCTCCGGCGGCGCAGGGTCCGGAGGCAAGGGGGCTGCCTGAAGCCGGTAGCGCTCGGGCAGCTCGGCTCTTAAACAGAGCCAAAGAGTCAGGGGAGGAGCAGAACCTCCGGCCGCAGCAGCTCTGCTCCTCCCGACTCTTCGGCTCTGTTTAAGAGCCGAGCGCTATGGGCTTTGGGCAGCCCCCATGCCTCCGGACCCTGCGCCGCCGGAGCCCGGGAGGGGAAGTGCCCTGCCGGGGGCGCAGAGTCCGGAGGCATAGGGGCTGCCCGAAGCCCAAGCGCTACCGGCTTCACGGTTTGCCGGGCAGCCTCCAGACCCTGCGCCCCCAGCTGGGCGCTTCCCCTCCCGGGCTCCAGCTGCGCTGCGGAAGCGCCGGCCGGGGGAGCAGGGTCTGGGGGCTGCCCGGCAAACCGTGAAGCCGGTAGCGCTCGGGCAGCCCTTTTCGCGTGGCTGGGAGTGGGGGGGAGGGGCGGAGTTAGGGAGGGGTTGGCGCGGGGAAGGGCGGGGTTGGGGCGGGGCTGGGGTGGGGAAATGGGCAGGGCCAGGGCCCCATGGAGGGTCCTCTTTTTTTATTTGTCAAATATGGTAACCCTACCCAAGAATGACTGATGAGAAGCTACACGATGCCAGCCAGCACCCAAACTGACTGAAGAAAAACTGTAAAATAGCTGAGTCAGACAGATCTCTTGAATGAGTCTAAATCCAGCTACTGATTGGCTGTAATGCTTGCATTAGATTTGGAGATTTTTCTCTACCTCCAATATTATTTTGGCCCACACATTCCTGAGTATTTAACAATCATATTTTAAAACTGCTTTTCAAAAGTATTTGCCTTGACAATATTTATGCTAGCCAAAATATATTACTATTTGACTTGTAATAGCCATTTAATTGATGATGGAAGTTAAATCTTTAGCATTTCTGCTTCTTTCTGGCTTACTAGAGGCAACAGGAAACCCCCTCAGACCTATCATGAGAAATGAAACAGATTTGTTTCTCAGAAAAGTAACAGAGGAAAAAGTTTGAACAAATAGAACCATTCTCTTGTTGCCAGGAAAGGAATCATATCCCTGTGTTGCTTCATAAATGAGAGTGAACGGTTCTTAGTCTATCAAGTGGGAAATATAAAATCCAAGTGGCTCTAGAAAGGTATAGTGACACAATTAAATAATAAGAAAGCCCTTAGCATACATAAAATCTTAATAGGTAAAAAACTATTTATTTAAAACTATGGACTGGAGTAACAAATCAGAATAATTTAATATGGACCATGAACCAATGTCTGCGTCAAATCACTTGTCATTAGACAAAGTCTGAAAGAAAAGTAAATATAAAAACTTGTTAAGAGCGCTTGAAAAAAACTCCACTCAGCTACTCAATAGAGGCAGGTGGGAAGTTTTCCCTGGAAAGGAAGGGGAGGCCTAAGCCATCAATTTCTGCATGTCCTAACCTTTCATTTAGAAAAACAAGTTTCTAGCCCAATAGTGGCAAAGAAGCTTCCCCTCCTCCTTCATCAACTGCAGGAGGCAACAGAAGCAGGACAGTAGCCCGGAAGGTCCAGGCTGGTTCTCCCTTCTCCCTTCTGGCAGCCAGAGACTGTTATAGCATAATATTAAAATGAAACCCCCTAGCCAGAAACCCAGCCCCTTCCCACATCCTAGCAGCTCTGGATGGGAGCTGGCTTCTGACCAGGATGTTGCCCCTGGGATCAGTTGTAGACACTCATGGCCCACCTCTCAATCCCACCCCCTTCATTTTTCACATTGGCCTCTAGTTTGTAGGTTCAGTTCTCTCCTGTTAATAGGTTTTGAGGTTTTCAAAGCCTTGTTTGTGAATTCAACATTAAGGATCCAATTTAAGCTATAAAAGCAGGAAAATTTAATACAAGGTTCCACCTAAGCACTTAACCCATCATGCTATGCCTTGGTAACTGGATCCATCATGGAGCAGATCCTCAAGGAAACCATTCTGAAGCACTTGGAGGAGAGGAAGGTAATCAGGAACAGTTAACATGGATTCACCAAAGGCAAGTCATGCCTGATCAACCGGATTGCCTTCTCTGATGAGATAACTGGCTCTGTGGATATGGGGAAAAGCAGTGGGTGTGATATATCTTGACTTTAGCAAAGCTTTTGATACAGTCTCCCATGGTATTCTTGCCAGCAAGTTAAAAAAGTATGGATTGGATAAATGGACTATAAGGTGGACAGAAAGTTGGCTAGATTGTTGGGCTCAATGGTTAGTGATCAATGGCTCAATGTCTAGTTGGCAGCTGGTATCAAGCAGAGTGCCCCGGGGTTGGTCCTGGGGCCAGTTTTGTTCAACATCTTTATTAATGATCTGGATGATGGGATGGATTGCACCCTCAGCAAGTTCGCAGATGACACTAAGCTGGGGGGAGAGGTAGATACGCTGGAGGGTAGGGATAGGGTACAGAGATACCTAGACAAATTGGAGGATTGGGCCAAAAGAAATCTGATGAGGTTCAACAAGGACAAGTGCAGAGTCCTTCACTTAGGATGGAAGAATCCCATGCACTGCTACAGGCTGGGGACCGACTAGCTAAGCAGAAAAGGACCTGGGAATTACAATGGATGAGAAGCTGGATATGAGTCAGCAGCATGTCCTTGTTGCCAAGAAGGCTAACAGCTGCATTAGTAGAAGCATTGCCATCAGATTGAGGGAAGTGATTATTCCCCTCTATTCGGCACTGGTGAGGCTACATCTGGAATTTTGCCCCCCATTACAGAAAGGATGTAGACAAATTGGAGAGAGTCCAGTGGAGGGCAACGAAAATGATCACGGGACTAGAGCACATGACTTACGAGGAGAGGCTGAGGGAACTGGGATTGTTTAGTCTGCAGAAGAGAAGAATGAGGGGGGGATTTGATAGCAGCTTTCAACTACCTGAAGGGGGGTTCCAAAGAGGATGGAGCTAGGCTGTTCTCAGTGGTGGCAGATGACAATACAAGGAATAATAGTCTCAAGTTGCAGTGGGGGAGGTCTAGGTAGGATGTTAGGAAACACTATTTCACTAGGAGGGTGGTGAAGCACTAGAATGGGTTACCTAGGGAAGTGGTGGAATCTCCATCCTTAGAGGTTTTTAAGGCCTGGCTTGACAAAGCCCTAGCTAGGATGATTTAGTTGGTGTTGGTCCTGCTTTGAGCAGGGGATTGGACTAGATGACCTCCTGAGGTCTCTTCCAACCCTAATCTTCTATGATTGCATATAACACAGGTAGCTGAAGTGCAGCCCAGAGACACAGGTGCTACACTAACCAGATGTACCACTTTGATCCCACCATGATCCCCCAGGTTTTGAAGAACCGTCCCAGTGGCTAATTCTATGTGATCAGAGGTTTTGTTCCCGCTCAGACCTCTTGCCAGACATTCACCCTTCCTTGCCTACTCTCCAATTCTTCTCCAGCTCCACCTGCAGCAACCTGTCTCTTCCCCTTCCCTAACCACCTTAAAGGCCATCTGTGCTGAGCCACACTGCTATTCTGTGCTGACAGCCTCACCACCCAACTGTGTGATTTCTGTGTCGCAGTGCATTCTGAGACACTCACATTCCTTGCCTGTCCAGAACACTTGAGTAATTTGTGGGAAAAATAAAAATAGGAATTTTTCTAGTCCCATTCTAACATGAAAGATTCAGCAAAAAATACCCTTCTGTTCTTCAACAAGTACCTTCAAGCTCTAATATTGGTGCAATGAGAATATTTAGTAGTTTCTTACAAGCACTTTGTTTTGATCAAGGTTAAACTTTATATTAAGCCTATTATATATATATATAATATATATTGTGACAGGGTCGGGCCAGATGGCTACAGGAGAGTGATCCTATTGGGATCCAGGAAGTGGGCTGGTTTTATAGATGGCCAGTTTCGCTAGGGCCAAGAGGAGGTTGACCACAAGGTCCCATGACTTTGTGGGGCGACGGATAGGGAGTGCACAAATAAAAAGGTGAGGAGAAAAGTGCAACCAAAATCTTAACAAAATATCCGTGAGGAGCCGGAATAGGGGCTGCAGCCTGGCGCACTCCAGGTAAACATGCGCCAGGGTCTCCCTCACGCCGCAGAAGGGGCAGGTGTCTGGGATAGGGGTAAACCGCGCCAAGTACACGCCAGTGCTCATGGCTCCATAAAGGAGCCGCCAACTGATGTCCCCAGTGGGCTTCAGGATCAGAGTAGAATAATATTTATTACTGACCTCGGAACCGATTGTAGGAGTGGGCTGATAAAGTTTGCGGATGACACAAAGCTGGGAGACATTGCCAATTCGGAGGAAGATAGGGATATTCTGCAGGGAGACTTGAATGAGCTTGTGAATTGGAGTATCAGAAATAGGATGAAATTTAATAGTGAAAAGTGTAAGGTGATGCATTTAGGGATGACTAACAACAATTTTAGTTACAAGCTGGGGACGCATCGGTTAGAAGTAACCGAGGAGGAGAAAGACCTCAGGGTCCTTGTAGACCGCAGGATGACTATGAGTCGACAATGTGACGTGGCGGTGAAAAAAGCCAATGCGGTCTTGGGATGCATTAGGCGAGGTATATCTAGTAGGGATAAGGAGGTGCTGCTTCCGTTGTATAAGGCACTGGTGAGACCTCATTTGGAGTACTGTGTGCAGTTCTGGTCTCCCATGTTTAAAATGATGAACTCAAACTGGAACGGGTACAGAGAAGGGCCACTAGGATGATCAGAGGAATGGAAAACCTGTCGTATGAAAGGAGACTAGAGGAGCTCGGGTTAGTCTGACCAAACGAAGGCTGAGGGGGGATATGATTGCTCTCTTTAAATATATCAGAGGGATAAATACCAGGGAGGGAGAGGAATTATTCCAGCTCAGTACTAATGTGGACACGAGAACGAATGGATATAAACTGGCCGTGGGGGAGTTTAGGCTTGAAATTAGACAAAGGTTTCTGACCGTCAGAGGGGTGAAATATTGGAACGGCCTTCCGAGGGAAACGGTGGGGACGAAGGACCTGTCTGGTTTTAAGATTAAGTTAGATAAGTTTATGGAGGGAATGGTTTAATGGAAAAACATGATTTTAGCCAAAGGAATACCGTGCCATGGCAGGTAAATAGTATAATGGCTAACAAGGGTCAGGCTGGAGACTCTTGCCTACATGCTCGGTTTTACTGATCGCCATATTTGGGGTCAGGAAGGAATTTTCCTCCAGGGTAGATTGGCTGAGGCCCTGGAGGTTTTTCGCCTTCCTCCGCAGCATGGGGCAGGGATTGCTAGCAGGAGGGTTCTCTGCCAATTGAAGTCACTAAGCCACAGGATTTGGGGACTTCAACAGCAGAGTCAAGGGAAAGGGTAGGGACGGCTTTGTGGCCTGCAGCATGCAGGGGGTCAGACCAGATGATCATAATGGTCCCTTCTGACCTTAAAGTCTATGAGTCTATGAACTCGGCCAGAGTGAGAGGCAGCTCCAGCCGGTCTCGGTCGCCCGCACTGACTGTCGGGAGTTCATCCCAGAGCATTCTGTGAGCGTTAGGATCGGTCGGATCCGGGGAGAAAAGGCCTGAGTAGAAGGCCCTGGCCCTCCCGCACATCTCTGCCGGATCCATGAGGGGGGTGCCATCCTCTTCTAGAAGGCAGGTGACATGCTTCTTGGCCCCCTTCTTTTTCTCCAGGGTGTAGAAGAAGCGGGAGCCGCGATCCATCTCCCGAAGGAGGCAGATGTGGGATCGAACAAAGGCACCTCGGGCCCGATGGTCCTCGAGGGTCCGGAGCTCCTCCCGCTTCTCCCAGCACGCTCCGCAGAGGGATGGATCACCAGGGCTGGTGGCCAGATGCCTCTCCAGCTCTAAGACCTCCCGTTCCAACTGCCCTATCGCCGCATCCCTCCGTCGGCTGGCGCCCCGGGTGTAGTCATGGCAGAAGAGCCGGGCGCGCACCTTCCCCAGGTCCCACCACCGCCGCGCTGAGGGAAAGGCACGCCGCTGCCCTCGCCAGGCCAGCCAGAACTCCCGGAAGGACGCCATGAAGCCCACATCCTCCAACAAGCTATTATTAAAGTGCCAATAGGCCGGCCCCGGCCTCTCCGCGCAGAGAGAGGCTGTCATGGTGGCCAAATGGTGATCTGAAAAAGGGGCCGGACGGATGCTGAAGGAGTGGGCCCGTGAAAGATGAAAGCGTGAAAAATACATGCGGTCCAACTGGGAGTGGCGTGACGGATGGACCTCCACCCGGACAAAAGTGAATGTCGAAACGTCATCCGGGTGGTGGTCGCGCCAGACGTCCACCAGGGAGTGATGTTCGACGATCTCCCGGAGGACGTCCGCAGTGGCCGGGTACTGCTCAGTCCCCGAGTGGTCCCGTTCCTCGAGGGTGGCGTTAAAGTCCCCGCCCAGGACCAGGCACTCGCGAGGATCCAAGGTGCCAAGGAAGGCGGACGCCTGCTGATAAAAACGCAACCTCTCCAGGCCCAATATCAGGGCGTAAACGTTGACAAGATTGACAACAAGCCCCTCCATGCGGACCCGGAGGTGCAGCAGGCGGCCCAGCACAGCCTCGGTGACCCCCAGCACCTCGGGCCGTAGGTCGGAGGAGAACAGGGTCGCCACTCCAGCTGTACGAACTGTGAGGTGGCTAAAATAAACCCTGTCCCGCCACTCCAGCTGCCAGCTAGCTTCAGCGGCTGGATCCGTATGGGTCTCCTGCAGGAAAAATCACAGAGTACCCCCCCTCCCAAAAGAAAGAGAGCACCTGGCTCCTGCGGAGACCCATCCTACAGCCCCAGGTGTTTAATGTTGCAAAGATGATCAGTGCCATAAGGAGGGCTGGGGGGGATCATCACCGGCAGAGACGCCCACGGCCTCCGTCGGGCCGCGCAACAATCCGTGACCTACCCCGTGGGCGATTAAGGAGTCTCAGAAGAGGCGGACCCGTTGGTAGGCAGCGGCAGCCTGCCTCCTGGTCCTCTTACCCTCCTCCATGAGGGCTCTCGCGGCCCGGAGGATCTGATGGAAATCCCCCCATCGCTGGAGTGCAAGCTGTACCTTCTTGCGGGAGCCACGGACGTCCTCAAGGAACTCCTGTAGCTCCTCTCTCAGCGTATGGGGGGGTGGGGTTACCAATCTATGGCTTTCTCCCAGTGGGGCCCCTGTCACAGCCCCGTGCCCCACCAAGACGGGCAAGCAGGGGCAAACACTCGACGTGGCGTCTGATGGGCTGGCGCCACATGGCCCGCCGCAGACACTGGCTCAATGGGGAGCGGCGGAGGGAAAATAGCAGCCCCTGGTGGGTCGGGACAGGGAAAAACAAAGGCCGTTCCTTGAGGGTCATCCTCTGGGATATGGAAGGAGACAACCCCAGGGGCGACAATAGCATCACGGGAAGTGGAGGGTACAGGGACAGGGTTGATGTCAGGGGCAGGACCGGAGTCAGGAATAGGGACAGGGGAAGGGGCGATAGTGGGATCGGGCGCCCCAGCAGCCAGGCCACTGGGTGGGGGGGTGGCACCCCACAACTGGGCTCAGGGATTTGCAGGGAGGGAGGTGGGCCTTCGGCGATGCCGGGCTCATGCTCCAAGGCAGATGGTAAGGCCATAGCATCAGTAGGTGGAGAATCAACAATGGGGCCCCCACCCGGGAAGGAAGTCGGCTGCCCCGCAGCCACGAGAAAGTTCCCTGGCGACTCGGGTCCCGGCCGCGTGGCACTGGCCGTCACCTCAAGAGACTCGGTGGCTGCTAGCAGGGTGCCATCTGCGGCCAGGTTGGTGGAAGAGTCCAGGGGTTCCTCGGAGGCAGGAGCGGAAGCAGTGGATAAGGGGACGGAACATGGAGAAAGGGGGGCCAAAGCGAGGTAGCTCAGATCGAGGCCCGCTGGCAGAGGGTCGTGCTCCCCCTGGGTAACCGGGGTCAGACCCAGGGCCTCGATCTCCTCATAAATGGAGGGGAGATCACCTTCCACCACCCCAGGGCTCTCCCCGCCAGCACCCAAAGCGACGCTCGCCTTGGTGCTTGCAGGGGCTTCAGATTGTAAGGGGACGAGAGGGGCTCCATCAGGGACTTTGGAGGAGGGGCAGTGCTATCCTCCGGTGCTGCCACGTCTTCCCCAGCCGGCAATGGTGGACAAAATCCACCCGGGGCAAAGCGGAAGGCTCAGCAGCAGTGCCCTCTTTCCTGGTCTTCCGGGGGGCTACCTCATCAGATGGGAGGAGCGGAGCTCGAGCCTTCTGCTTGCCCCGCTTCCCCTGTACTAAGGACCAGCCCTCCATGGCATCATCCGGGGGCTGGCTAACAGGGGTCAGGTCAGGGAGCAAGGGCGAAGGCTCAGGGATTCGGGGAGGCAATGGTGGGGCAGCATGTAGGAGGGAGGATTCTCTCTGGGGCATGCCCTCTTCTATGCCCGGCGGAATCCGTATCTCACCCTCCTCCACAGGCCCTGCCAGATCGCAGGCAGCAGAGGAGGGGCCCTCCCGCTCGTCTGGGCGCACTGGGGGAGAATCAAGAGGCAGGAATCAGGGTCAGAGTCAAGCTGGAATCGGAAACTGGAGATCAGAAGCAGTACTGTAAGATCAGAAGCAGTACTGTACTGGGTTAGAATCGAGAAGTAGGAATCAGGGTCAAAGTCAGAGACCAGAGATCAGGAGACGAGGCAAAGTCTGGCGTTGCACCAGGCCAAGGTCTATGTGGTGCTCAGATAACTTCTCGGGACAACCCTTCGGGCTAAGTTGGGACACTTGGCCAATAGGATACTGTCTCTCTGGGTGGTACTTCCTGCAGCAGCCAGTGCTCCCTGGCTGTGTCTCTGCATAGCCTCCCGGTGACACTGTCAGCTGCCACAGGCTTTGCAAACCTGTGTTCTAGTCCCCAGGCCCACATTCTGGGAATAGCTGGTTGTCAGAAGATGAAGAGACATGTGGACAAATTCTATTTGGCTCACTGCAAAAAATATCTAGAGAGATCTATCCAGCCCCAGCTTTTGTAAGTTTCAACGGAGGGCCTCAAGTCAGACATTATACATAGATTCTTCAAAGTTAGCAGTAAACCACAGTTACAGAATCACATGATGGCAATCTTTAGGAATGGCAATATTTTCCTTTAAAAAAATATACAGATCTAAAACAGAGTATGCCTTGTGTGGAGGAGAGAAATGATAACTGTATAAAATAAGACTAATGTGCAAATATGTCATAATTCTCAGGAATTCTAGTCTATTCGGGTTATTATATATGCCCAACACCATGGTATCTGAGGATTGTAGTTTCCACAGGGAATAGGTTACCACAAAATGTTAATTCATGTTTATTGCATATTGGGAAAATACTTAACTATGGGAAAACTTAACTATGGGTTTGAGACATTTCTGCTCCCTGAAATATGTTAGAGGAGAATTTGGTCTCTCAATCCACTAGTTAATGATCACTTTAAATTTGACTTCTCACATGAGAGGGAGCTGAGGAACATAATGAAAGGAACACAGTGTTGTAGCCTTGAGCAATCTCCAGAGTCCCTTGAACTAACTAAACTGACAGCCTGAGGTTGTATGCATCAGCAGAAAAAAAGGTAACCAGATCTAAAGAGGAAGAGAGGAATATCATTGTAGAAACTTACAAAAGAATGAGACCAGCTTAAAAACATTTCAAAAGGACTGATACAATTAAGCGGAATGTAGTCATTAATCATATCCTTTCAAAAAGTTAATGCAAAGCCATGAGAATAAGGAAGAGAAAAAATGTGGAGAAAAATAAAGCTTGCCTATGGAGATTCTCAGTCCTGAGTCTCTAAAGAAGTTCCTGAGGAAATAAATAAATAAAAATGTTTCACTATAGCAAGATGGATGACTTCATTCTTTGATAAGCAACAGGTCAGTACTTCTGAGAAAGTAAGACCTTTAAAATGAGTCAACTAAATTGAATCCATTAAATGTCACAACATGGAATAGGAACCAGGTTAATCCAATGTTCATATACACATAATTCATTGTCATACTCTCACGTTGGAAATTTTGGATAAGAATGTACCCTACTAAATACTCATATGCCAC